>NC_057807.1:233496131-233817054 GCF_018294505.1 Triticum aestivum
CTAGCACGATTGCACAATAGGCGGATACGAAACTTGTGCACAACTTACTAAGAAAAAATGCAACGACTTCTATCCCAAGTATGCTATATGTATGGTATTCTGGTGTATGATCCAAGATGATTGAGTATGACAATCTTAATGTTGTAAGATGCTATGGTTCTTGCTTATAAGCTCTTTGCTTATCTTTCCCCTTTGGCTTAAAAACTTGTTTGGCTCTTTCTCTTTTGAGCTCTTTTCTCATGCAAAACTTCATGAACCAAGATAGCAATTGTGTATATGCGATGACAACCTTGTGACACAAGAGATGATACCAAGATATGCACCACGATGACATGGTATGTATGCTATGGGAAGTATGATCACTAATGTGCACAAGTCACGTTACCGACAATACTCAAAGGCTAGTCTCGATAGGCAAGGTACGCAAAATTGGGCTATGGTGGTTATCAATGCAATGGCAAGGAGTAGACAAAGATGTCATCGAAGTTACCGTCCTTGCTTACGGTTGAAGGTGTCAAAATTGTTGAACGGTTGTTGTCAATGACGAGTCTGCGGTGAAGATGAGCGGTGGTGATGTTGATGTCGAACCGTACCTATATAGCCGAAACACAATAGGACACGGGAACCACAACTCAAAATCTCAAAAGAAAATGTGTCAAATTTTTTGGAGTTGATAGCGGGTTAGTGATGGTGGTGCTTGCGAAAAGCGGTGGCGGTATGCGGAAGTGCGTATGCGGAAGTGGGGGCGGTGGCTGAAATTTTTTGGGCGAAAATATTCAGTTTCGTCAGGAAATGGCAGACATCCGGTGGTGGAGCAGTTGTCCAGTCGTCGGACGTCCGGTGGCTAGCGGACGTCCGGTGCCTGGGCGATTTCGGGCACGGGATGAACAACTAGGGTTCATGGTGGAGTTGGCAAAATTGGTCAAATCCGAGCGATTTTATGGATGGAAATGGTGGAGATGATGGGGGAAAGCTAGATCCACTCATGGCAAAGCAAATCCATGGATCAAATCCAACAAAACTTCATCACACCAACAAATCACAAAAAATGGGGCTATTTTTGGTGGGGATTTTTGAAATTGGGGAAGAACACAACAAAATCAAGCTAGAAAACAAAGGGTAGGGGCTCCAAATACGTGATCAACGTGGCTCATGATACCAAGATGATGTAGGGTAGAACCCTAGATGCCCGATCTTTCACGATTGGAGGGAATCCTATGAAGAACACGAGGAGAAATCACGAGGGGAAACACGAGAGAATCACTCAAACCAACAAGATTCGATTACACATGTGCTAGATCCTTGAAACACAAAAGATATACACGATTCAAATCCAACAAAGGATGATACAAGTAGCTAGTTCATCTCCATGAGGAGGTCTTGAGGGGTCTTCCGATGAAGGGGTCTTGAATCCAAAGTGGATCTTCTCCGAAGAGGGAACGGTCTCTCTCGGTGAAGTATATCCGGATGGATGAGCAAAGCTCTATCTCACAAATGAGCTAAACCAATGCTAACCCTAGCTAGAGGAAGGGGAAAGAGTATATGTAGTCTAAGTGGGCAAAGGGGTACACGGGCCTCGGCCCAACACGCGGTGCACACACAGGCAGCGGACATATGGCCTTTACCGGTCGTCCGGTGGCTCGCGAGGGACCGGACGTCTAGTAGGGTTCGGACTTCCGCTATTTTGGTTCTGTTGGAGTGGCACCGAACGTCCGGAGATGATTGGTCGTCTGGTCGCTTTGGACTTCCGCAGATTTGGCTCGGGTGTGGAACTGCCAATCGTCCGGAGGAGGCCGGACGTCCGCTCGCTGGGAGGTGTTGCTGGTCATCCTGTCCTGGACGGACGTCCGTTCGCTGTAGCTTGCGTGGGCTGGGACTTGGCTGGTAGGCTGGCATCTCCAGGCGTCGAACGTCCGGTCCCTACCAGTCGTCTGGTAGCTGTAGCTTGCACTGGATGTGTCTTGGGATGGTAGGGGCTTCAGTCGCCGGATGTCCGATGTTCTTCGGTTATCCAGTGGCTGGAGTTTCTTCGCCAGCTCTTCTTATTGTCCCTCATGCTTGGTGTCCTTGCCGTCTTGTTCGTTGGATGTAGCTGCTCCGTGACCTTCCTCCAAGTACCTGATCACGCATAGTGTTTTCGCTTGAGGTAGTAGCCATGTCTCATGTGTAGAGAGTGGTAGTTCAAAGAGGAGCGAGTTCACCTTATCTTCGATAGACTTTGCTCGAGCTCTAGTCATTGGTCCAGTTGGTGTCGTGGGAGTTGTAGATACGTCCATGGGAATGATCATGGGATGCTCCGCATCACATCTCCACCGCTGACCCGGACTCCCTCGTACCGCTCCCTCCAGGGTAATCAGGGGGCCAACCCCAGCACCCCGGCCTCCTCCCCTCCCCCCTCCTCCACCTCGTCATCCCCAGAGACGTGCATCGGCTAAGTCTGGGCGTCACCAGTAACGGGGACGGCGGGGATCTAGGCTGCAACCCTGCGGTCTGGAGGGACCGGCGGTGCGAGATCGCCCTTCAGTCTTCGTCTTTCCTGGCGGCTCGGCGCTGCTCCAGCAGCTTCGTGGGGAGGGCGGATTAGGAGGGGATGTGGCCATGGTTGACTCGTCAGCGACGCCTTCAGTCAGATCTGATCTGGCCGGTGCCGCTACTGGTGGTGGCCATCTCCTCCGTCAGAGGTGGTTGGTCTCAGGCTAGATGGTCAGATCTCGAGATCCGTCATCTATTTCTGGTTGCGAGTTGGGAGGCATAGTTGCTGGTGAAAACCGAGCCGATGGCAGGCGGTGGCAGCATTCTGCATCGTTACCTTGATGAAGGCATCGTCGTGTAACTATTGTTGACCCACTCGTGTTGCTCCGGAGAAAATCCTAGGATCTGGTCTTCCAAATCGGACGATGGCGGTACCGCGGTGTCGTTTTCTCTTTTGGGAGCATCGTTTTTGTCGAGCAAAGCTGGAAGATAGAGGCAGGAGGTGGAGCGGCTTCCTTTTGCACGGAGCTTTCGGTGGAGATGTCAAGTCATGCCTGGCGGACAGGTGCTACGCTGTGTCATGCCTGGTCGGTAGGTGCTACGCACGACAGATCTTCCAAAATCTTCGCATCTGGACAAACGAGCATGGGGCTGTGGCACCGTGGTGGCGTCGACGGATGGACGGACTAGTAAGGATGATGCAGATCTCTCTCCTGAAGATGGGTTAGCTGTTCGATGATGATGGTGGCGTCTAAAACATGTGCATGTGGTGTATGCTTTAGGTCTGCTCACCGGTTGTGGGTTCCGATGCGTTATGTGGATGGATCAACGACGTCACCGGTTTTAGATATGGGGAGTGAGAGCACTCCACATTATCAAGTTTTGTAGGTATGAGTGATGGCTTCGGGTGGCTTGATGTATGTTCTTGTTAGACCTATGTTGAATAATAAATAAAGATGGCCGTATGCATCGATTGATGCAGAGGCCGCGGTCTTAACCTCCTTTTCCAAAAAAAACCGCTGACCTAGACATGGCAAATGTCTGATTTTATGTCCGGACATGGTCCGCGGACATAGTGCGGGAGACAGCTATCCAACACTATTCACAAACTAATCCGGTTAGGACTTAGGAGAAGATAGAGTAGAGGGGATCATGCATGTGGTAGGATATTGTGGTGTGGTGTCGATTGGGAGCAAAGAGAGGAGAGGTGACCATGCATGTGAAGAGAGAGAAAAGAGAGGAGGACCACGCGAAGGCTTTATGGTTTTTTTCGAGAGTACATCAAAGACGTATCATATTTTTATAGAAGGCAGAGAATAATGTATAAGAGGCTTCCCAACTATGCGAACATAGCCGAAAGCAGAACACACGACACCTACGGATAGAGAAAAACTACTCTCTCACAAAATGATCAAGGACACCAATTCCGAGCCCTGCATTCTTACAGTCCTTAATCTCGTCCATGATGTGCTTATGCTGTTGGGACACGGTCATGAATTGGTTCTTCTGATTAAACACCCGCGCATTCTTTTGTTTCTAAAGCAACCAAGCGGCCGTGATGACAAAGATGTCAAAACCTCTCTTGTCTCTTCTTGTGAAGTTACCTCTTGTTGTGAGCCACCAGTCGAGGAAGGAGTCGTCCAGTGTGGATCGTGTCACATGTAGATTTAGACCTCCCTCGAATACACGCATTGGATGTGGACATGCTCGGCGTTGTCTTCCTCTTGCAAGCAAATGTAACACTGTGATGGTCCTGTAGCCCATGCCTTGCCCTCTGGTCTGACATCCAAATCCGATGCTACACCGTTAGCCACGCATGAATCTTGCACTTAAGGGGAGCCTAGCTCCGCCAAGTGAACACTGCAAACGTTACATGCTCCATCCCTTGACATAATCTGTCATACACCGCGCGCGATGTGTATCTCCCCGAGGGGTCACATGGCCAAGCGAAGTTGTCAAGGGCATCCAGGTCCCTCTGGACTGAGGCAATCGCATGTCGTAGTTGCATTAGTTGTATGAGGCATGATGGACAGGTCTCCCTCAACATCTATCATCCAAAGTCCATCCTGTAAGACCTCCTGGACTGTCCTCCTGTTCTTTGTTCTCAAGTTAACACAACTATGGATCAGGGGAGCCACGTCCACTATCCCAAAGCCGTGTATCCATCTATCGTGCTAGAAAAGAGTTTTGGCTCCGTCTCCCACCGCGATTCTAACAAGGCTACCAAACACCTGCCTTGCTTTCTTGTCCACGATCATCGGAATACCTTGACAGGGCCTCTCTGGGTCCATTCTACGAAGCTACTCCCATCTCACGGGTAGTGCCAGCGCCTGCAGCTGTAGGTTCTTCACACCTAGCCGTCCATAATAGACCGGTCTGCAGATCTTGTTCCATGCTACCAGACATTGACCTCCATTAGCTTGGTCCTTTGTTGTCCAAAAGAAGACCCTCATCCACTTGTTAATCTCCTCGAATACCCAAACAGGGGCATCCATGACCATAAGATGGTGAATCGGTCTGGCCGTTATGATAGATTTAACCAGCATGTTCAGACTCTGGCAATGCTCTCCCACGTGATACTGAAATCCGTATGTCTAGACTGCTAACATAGTGGGAGTAACTTCAAGAGTAACATAAGCTCCAACTCAGCAAAATTGCCTATGTGGCATTGAGTTAATGAGGAGAAAGGAAAATTGAGTAACTTAACTAGTTACCGTAACATCACATATCTCAATACAATATGAGTCTATAACCTAATAAATGAAGGTTTGCATGACACCACATTTATGTTACTACCCACTATGAGGTAGTAACATAGCCGAGGATATGTGTATGTTACTATTGAAGTTACTCTCCACTATGGCTAGTCTAAGTGGACATATAGGGGTCCGGGTTGGATGACAAAAGTGGTCCATACATTGCGCTACAGAGTGAAAGTTTGAGGGTCCGCTTTGGAGATGCCCTTAACTCATGCATTCTATTTTAACATATTCCCCCTATCTAGATATATATGGCATAATTTGTATTTCAAAATTTACTTGCAATGTTCCTACAAAATGATACTAGATTTGTTATTTTTTTCAAGATCTATGTAGTATTGATCATGTTGGCTGTCCAAGTAAATCTCAAAGAGCTAATTTCATTTTTTTTACCTCTATGTTTCATGCTTGTGACAGAATTACCCAATTTTGAGAAAATTCTCAAT
Organism: Triticum aestivum; assembly: GCF_018294505.1. NCBI lineage: Eukaryota > Viridiplantae > Streptophyta > Magnoliopsida > Poales > Poaceae > Triticum > Triticum aestivum. The sequence continues at coordinate 233,501,809 of NC_057807.1, forward strand.
TTATACCCCCATTTATTGTCCCTGTGTCACAACTATATTTCTCAAATTTGGTGCTAATTTGGCATGCCACGCAGGAGGTTTTTCTTATTTGTGTTGGTTTTCACTCTGGTTTTTCCTGTTGTCGAACCGTGTCACCCCCTTCTTTCCTTCTTTAGGTCCTTTCTTCCTGCTCTGGCACAGACCAATCCTCCCGCTTCCCTCGCTCCTTTCCTTTCTCGGTGACAGAGCATTGGAGGTGATTGATGGAGTCCTGCATTAGGGGGTGCTCGGCATGTCAGTTGTCTGTTCTATGTGTTGGGCCGAGGAACCTCCTAAGCCTGTCAATGTCGGGCCTCATTTGTCTGGACCAGAAACACCAAGAAGGAATGACACGAAGACTTGGTGTATACTTGAGGGTGTAGAGATAGTCCTCGACACGTTTACCCTTTAGATACGTTGGCCATGTGTAAACCCTAGGTATCCATAGTGTCTATATAAGCCGAGGTACCATGACCGTGGTAGGATCGAAAGTGTGTCTAGAGGGGGGGGGGTGTGATTAGACTAGACCAAATAAAAACTTATCCTTTTCCCAGTTTTAGTTGTAGGCAAGTTTTAGCAATTCTACCAAGTCAAGTACACCCTACACATGCAAGTCTAAGAGTTGAGCAGCGAAAAGTAAAGACTTTGCATATGAACGTAAAGGAGGGATCGGAGAAATCAAACGAAATGAAGACACAATGATTTTTGTCGTGGTTTCTATAGGTGGTGCTATCGTACATCCACGTTGATGGAGACTTCAACCCATGGAGGGTAACGGTTGCGCGAGTCCACGGAGGGCTCCACCCACGAAGGGTCCATGAAGAAGCAACCTTGTCTATTCCATCATGGCTTATGCCCATGAAGGACTAGCCTCACTCGGGTAGATCTTCATGAAGTAGGCGATCTCCTTGCCCTTACAAACTCCTTGGTTCAACTCCACAATTTGTTGGAGGCTCCCAAGTGGCACCTAACCAATCTAGGAGATACCACTCTCCAAAAGACAATAGATAGTGTTGTTGATGATGAACTCCTTGCTCTTCTGCTTCAAATGATAGTTTCCCCAACACTCAAACACTCTCACAGATTTGGCTTTGGTAGAAGAGATGATTGGATGGAAAACAAGTTGGGAAAGGCTAGAAATCAAGGTTTAAATGGTTGGATTGGAATCTCTTGATCTCAACACATGAGTAGATGGTTCTCTTTCAAAAAATGAGTAATGGAAGTAGTGGTTCGTTCTAATGGCTCTCTTAGAGAGTAGGTGGTGGTGGAGGGGTATAAATAGGCAGCACCAAAAGTCCAACCGTTACAAGCCTTTGACCCAACTCGGTGACACCGACATGAAAATCTTGGTGAGACCGACTAGTGTAAAAGACTTGACCATTAGGATTTTCGGGATCATCGAACGAAACGACTCGGTGTGATCGAAGTGCAATGGCTAGGGCAAGACCGTGTTTCGGTCGTTCCAATCATTTCAACTCAGTAATTCCGAAATGAAACAACTTCACTACAGAAGCTTGGTCAGGCCATCTCGGTGAGACCGAGATCCATTTCGGCAGTACCAAGACGTTAGGTTTTGGCATGTGCTAGTTCATGGGTCATCTCAGTGGGTCCGGGTGGGAACATTTCGGTGGGACTGAGATGGACTTTAGGGTTTTGGATGAAAGTGATGTGGAGAAGTGGTTGAGGATTTTGGAGCAATACCACTAAGCACTTGAGAAATTGAGTCATGATCAAAACATCATCCCCTTTTAATAGTATTGGCTTTCCTATGGGCTCAATGTGATCTTGGATCACTTAACCAAAAATGTAGAGTCTTGGAGCTTTGCCAATCCGTGTCCTTAGAATTTTGAGGGGTCCACATTCACTAGTCCTTGCCATGCCAATCATTGATCTTATCTGAAATCTATTATGAATGATCATTAGATCAATGATTTATATGTTATTATTTATTATCAAAACCATCGGGGATTAGTTGCACTTTCAACCTCCCCTTTTTGGTAATTGGTGACAACATATAGATCAAAGCTTTGACAAATGATATAACCAATGAAATACATCGTCGCTTTGAGAAGTATGTCATAAGCAAGAGCTCCCCCTAAATTTGTTCATTATTAAAGATTTGCATTTGAATTCAAATGCACAATCGATTAGGATCATGGGTTACTCTTCCATGTCACATACATCTTTGTGGAGCACTCAAAATGATATAATTGCAATATAATAAGCACTCGTCACCAATCAAACAAGTGAATGGTCATATAAAGAGCATATGAATAGATACTCAAGCAAGCATAGTATCAAAGTACGGTATGATCAAGCACACAATGTAATGTAGTCTCATACATGCATCAAGCAAAAGTATCTCAAAGTAGCACGAAATCCAAAGAAACCAAATGAGAAAAGGCAAAAGCACTCTCCCTCGAAGCCTGATGATCTATACTAATTCTTCCCCTTTGGCAACAAGTACCAAAACGTTTGAAGAAGTAGAGCTAATCATCGCTCTAGGCCTGATCTCCGGCAGCTCCTGGTGGTGAAGTCCTCTAACTCGCAGCTCCGATGTGAGTAGACATGGGAGTGGAGCGAAGAGTTCTGTCTATGGAGGTCTGCTGAGCTGGAGGAGTGGAGACAGTAGGAGGTACTATAGGGGCAACCGTAGATGCAACAACTGGAGCTGAGACTGTAGCTTTGGAAGTGGCTGGTGCTACTGCTGATCTGGGCATCATCTAGAACTGAGTGGTTGTCTGAAGACCTGTGCCCTGGTGCTCATCATCATCACTAGAAGATCATGCCTTGGCTTCATCCACCTCTTTCTTCAGGCTCTCAACAGTGGTATGCATCTCTGTAACCTTGACATCAAGATCACAGAACTTTGTCTCAATGATCCTCTCAAGACTCTTCTGGTTCTGTGCAAGGTCGGCCACACTTCGCTCGATCCTCCGAGTAGCTTGAAGGAGATAGTTCATTTGATCTGTCTTAGTTTTGAGCAATGGTGCGGTAGGAGCACTTGGCTCTGTAATCCTAGCAGCCTCTGCCTCTATTTGTGTTGCAGCCGAGGTGGGATGGATCCATCGTGATAGTGTTATCCTTGAACTCTGGCTGTAGCAGCAAATGCTCATGATCCAGTAGAAATGACTTGTTTGCACCCTTAGAGTTGATGAGCATATGAAAATGTGGTGCAAAGCCACATGATCTCTTCTGGTCTGCAGCAGTCCTCTTGACTGTTTCCATAATGAGATCCATGACCTTGAATTTCTGATGTTGGTCAATGCGATGCATCATGTTGATAGAGTGACCTCGGATCCAGGTAGGAGTAAGGCAGCAAGGTCATGGATGTGAGAAGATGATCCGAGGGAGAAAGGCAGCAAGGGGCGCCCCAAGTAGGAGTAATCCTACTTGGGCGCCTCCCAGAAGTTGGCGTCCCCCCCTTCCATAAGTGTCGGAGGGGGAAGGCAAGAGGGGGGGGGGGAGAAGGAAAGGGGGAGGCCGAATCCTCCCCATTACTTTCTCCCTTCCCCTCCTTCCTTCTCATATTCGTCCTATGTGGGGGCGCACCATCCCACTAGGGGCTGCTCTGTCCTGCCCTTGGCCCAATAAGGCCCATATCGTTGCCGGGGGGGGGGGTGCCCGGAACCCCTTCCGGTGACCCGATACATACCCGGTACACTTCCGGTGTCCAAATACTATTTTCCTATATATGAATATTTACCTCTCGATCATTTCGAGACTCCTCGTCATGTCTGTGATCTCATCCGGGACTTCGAACAACATTCGGTCACCAAATCACATAACTCATATAATACAAAATCGTCATCGAACGTTAAGCGTGTGAACCCTACGGGTTCGAGAACTATGTAGACATGACCGAAACACTTCTCCGGTCAATAACCAACAATGGAACTAGGATGCTCATATTGGTTCCCACATATTCTACGAAGATGTTTATCGGTCGTACCGTAATGACAACATACGTTGTTCCCTTCGTCATCGATATGTTACTTGCCCGAGATTCGATCATCGGTATCTTCATACCTAATTCAATCTCATTACTGGCAAGTCACTTTACTTGTTCCATAATGCATCATCCCGCAACTAACTCATTAGTCACATTGCTTGCAAGGCTTATTATGATGTGCATTACCGAGAGGGCCCAGAGATACCTCTCCGATACTCGGAGTGACAAATCCTAATCTCGATCTATGCCAACCCAACAAACACCTTCAGAGATACCTGTAGAGCATCTTTATAATCACCCAGTTACGTTGTTACGTTTGATACCACACAAGGCATTCCTTTGGTGTCCCGGAGTTGCATAATCTCATAGTCAAAGGAATATGTATATGACATGAAGAAAGCTATAGCAATAAAACTGAATGATCATTATGCTAAGCTAACGGATGGATCTTGTCCATCACATCATTCTCCTAATGATGTGATCCCGTTCATCAAATGACAACACATGTCTATGGTTAGGAAACTTAACCATCTTTGATTAACGAGCTAGTCTAGTAGAGGCTTACTAGGGACATGGTGTTTTGTCTATGTATCCACACATGTATCAAGTTTCCGGTTAATACAATTCTAGCATAAATAATAAACATTTATCATGATATAAGGAAATATAAAATAACAACTTTATTATTGCCTCTAGGGCATATTTCCTTCAGTCTCTCACTTGCACTAGAGTCAATAATCTAGTTCACATCGCCATGTGATTTAACACCAATAGATCACATCACCATGTGATTAACACCCATAGTTCACATCGCCATGTGACCAACACCCAAAGGGCTTACTAGAGTCAATAATCTAGTTCACATAGCCATGTTATTAACACCCAAAGAGTACTAAGGTGTGATCACGTTTTGCTTGTGAGAGAAGTTTAGTCAACGGGTCTACCACATTCAGATCTGTATGTATTTTGCAAATTTCTATGTCTACAATGCTCTGCTTGGAGCTACTCTAGCTAATTGCTCCCACTTTCAATATGTATCCAGATTGAGACTCAGAGTCATCCAGATTGGTGTTAAAACTTGCATCGACGTAACTCTTTACGATGAACTCTTTATCACCTCCATAACCGAGAAATATTTCCTTAGTCCTCTAAGGATAATTTTGACCGCTGTCCAATGATCTACTCCTAGATCACTATTGTACCACTTTGCCAAACTCATGGCAAGGTACACAATAAGTCTTGTATACAACATGGCATACTTTATATAACCTATGGCTGAGGCATAGGGAATGACTTCCATTTTCTCTCTATCTTCCGCCGTGGTCGGGTTTTGAGTCTAACTCAACTTCATACGTTACAACTCAGGCAAGAACTCCTTTTTTGACTGATCCATTTTGAACTCCTTCAAAATCTTATCAAGGTATGTACTCATCGAAAGTCTTATCAAGCGTCTTGATCTATCTTTATAGATCTTGATGCCCAATATGTAAGTAGCTTCACCGAGGTCTTTCTTTGAAAAACTCCTTTCAAACACTCTTTTATGCTTTCCAGAAAATTCTACATCATTTCCGATCAACAATATGTCATTCACATATACTTATCAGAAAGGCTGTAGTGCTCCCACTCACTTTCTTGTAAATACAGGCTTCACCGCAAGTCTGTATAAAACTATATGCTTTGATCAACTCATCAAAGCCTATATTCCAACTCCGAGATGCTTGCACCAGTCCATAGATGGATCGCTGGAGCTTGCACACTTTGTTAGCACCTTTAGGATTAAAAAAACCTTCTGGTTGCATCATATACAAGTCTTCTTTAACAATTCATTAAGGTGTGCAGTTTTGACATCCATTTGCCAGATTTCATGAAATGCAGCAATTGCTAACATGATTCGGATAGACTTTAAGCATCGATACGAGTGAAAAAAATCTCATCATAGTCAACACCTTGAACTTGTCGAAAACCTTTTGTGACAATTCGAGCTTTGTAGATAGTAACACTACTATTAGCGTCCGTCTTCCTCTTGAAGATCCATTTATTCTCAATGGCTCGCTGATCATCGGGCAAGTCAATCAAAGTCCATACTTTGTTCTCATACATGGATCCTATCTCAGATTTCATGGCCTCAAGCCATTTATCGAAATCTGGGCTCATGATCGCTTCTTCATAGTTTGTAGGTTCGTCATGGTCTAGTAACATGACTTCCAGAACAGGGTTACCGTACCACTCTGGTGCGGAACGTGCTCTGGTTGACCTACGAGGTTCGGTAGTAACTTTGATCCAAAGTTTCATGATCATTATCATTAGCTTCCTCACTAGTTGGTGCAGGCATCACGGGAACGGTTTTTTGTGATGAGCTACTTTCCAATTCGAGAGAAGGTACAATTACCTCATCAAGTTCTACTTTCCTCCCACTCACTTCTTTCAAGAGAAACTCCTTCTCTAGAAAGGATCCATTCTTAGAAGCAAAGATCTTGCCCTCAGATCTTTGATAGAAGGTGTACCCAACGGTTTCTTTTGGGTATCCTATGAAGACGCACTTCTCCGATTTGGGTTCGAGCTTATCAGGCTGAAGCTTTTTCACATAAACATCACAACCCCAAACTTTTAATAAACGACAGCTTAGATTTCTTGCCAAACCATAGTTCATACGGTGTCGTCTCAATGGATTTAGACAGTGCCCTATTTAACGTGAATGAAGCTATCTCTAATGCATAGTGGTAAATCGGTAAGAGACATCATAGATCACACCATTATCTAATAAAGTACGGTTATGACATTCGGACACACCCTTATGCTATGGTGGTCCAGGTGGCGTGAGTTGTGAAACTATTACACATTGTTTTAGATGAAGGCCAAACTCATAACTCAAATATTCGCCTCCGCGATCACATTGTAGAAACTTTATTTTCTTGCTACGATGATTCTCCACTTCACTCTGAAATTCTTTGAAGTTTTCAAATGTTTCAGACTTGTGTTTCATCAAGTAGATATACCCATATCTGCTCAAATCATCTGTGAATGTCAGAAAATAACGATACCCGCTGTGAGCCTCAACACTCATCGGACCGCATACATCGGTATGCATTATTTCCAATAAGTCAGTGGATCGCTCCATTGTTCCGGAGAATGGAGTTTTAGTCATCTTGCCCATGAGGCATGGTTCGTAAGTATCAAATGATTCATAATCAAGTGATTCCAAAAATCCATCCGTATGGAGTTTCTTCATGCGCTTTACACCAATATGACCTAAACGACAGTGCCACAAATATGTTGCACTATCATTACCAACTTTGCATCTTTTGGCATCAATATTATGAATATGTGTATTACTACAATCGAGATTCAGTAAACCATTTACATTGGGTGTATGACCATAGAAGGTTTTATTCATGTAAACAGAACAACAATTATTCTCTGACTTAAATGAATAATCGTATCGCAATAAACATGATCCAATCATATTCATGCTCAACGCAAACACCAAATAACATTTATTTTGGTCCACCACTAATCTCGAAGGTAGAGGGAGTGTGTGATGGTGATCTTATCAATCTTGGAATCACTTCCAACACACATCGTCACCTCGCCCTTAACTAGTCTCTATTCATTTTGCAATTCCTGTTTCGAGTTACTAATCTTAGCAACTGAACTAGTATCAAATACCCTGGGGTTACTATGAACACTAGTAAAGTACACATTAATAACATGTATATCAAACATACCTTTGTTCACTTTTCCATCCTTCTTATCCGCCAAGTATTCGGGGTAGTTCCGTTTCCAGTGACCATTCCCTTTGCAGTAGAAGCACTCAGTTTTAGGCTTAGGTCTAGCTTCTGGTTTCTTCACAGGAGTGGTAACTTGCTTGCCATTCTTTCTTGAAGTTCCCTTTCTTTTCCTTTGCCCCTTTTCTTGAAACTAGTGGTCTTGTTAACCATCAACACTTGATGCTCTTTCATGATTTCTACCTTCACCAATTTTAGCACCGTGAAGAGCTCGGGAATCGTTTTCGTCATCCCTGGCATATTATAGTTCATCACGAAGTTCCAGTAACTTGGTGATAGTGACTAGAGAACTCTGTCAATCACTATCTTATTTGGAAGATTAACTCCCACTTGATTCAAGCGATTGTAGTACTCAGACATTCTGAGTACATGCTCACTGGTTGAGCTATTCTCCTCCATCTTGTAGGCAAAGTACTTGTCAGAGGTCTCATGCCTCTTGACATAGGCATGAGTCTGAAATACCAATTTCAACTCTTGGAACATCTCATATGCTCTGTGGTGTTCAAAACGTTTTTGAAGTCCCGGTTCTAAGCCGTAAAGCATGGCACACTAAACTATCAAGTAGTCATCATATCGAGCTTGCCAAACGTTCATAACGTTTGCATCTGCTCCTACAATAGGTCTGTCACCTAGCGGTGCATCAAGGACACAAGTCTGTTGTGCAGCAATGAGGATAATCCTCAGATCACGGACCCAGACCACATCATTGCTATTATCATCTTTCATCTTATATTTCTCTAGGAACATATCAAAAAACATAGGGAGCTATAATGCGAGCTATTGATCTACAACATAATTTGCAAATACTATCAGGACTAAGTTCATGATAAATTAAAGTTCAATTAATCAAATTACTTGAGATCTCCCACTTAGATTGACATCCCTCAAGTCATCTAAATGATAAGTGATCCAAATCCACTAAACCATGTCCGATCATCACGTGAGATGGAGTAGTCTTCAATGGTGAACATCTCTATGTTGATCATATATACTATATGATTCACATTCGACCTTTTGGTCTCCAGTATTTCGAGGCCATGTCTGTACATGCTAGGCTCGTCAAGTTTAACCCGAGTATCCCGCATGTGCAAAACTGTCTTGCACCCATTGTATGTGAACGTAGAGCCTATCACACCCGATCATCACGTGGCGTCTTAGCACGAAGAACTTTCGCAATGGTGCATACTCAAGGAGAACACTTATACCTCGAAATTTTAGTGAGGGATCATATTATAATGCTACCGCCATACTAAGCAAAATAAGATGCATAAAAGATAAACATCACATGCAATCAAAATATGTGACATGATATGGCCATCATCATCTTGTGCCTTTTCTCTCCATCTCCAAGGCACCGTCATGATCTCCATCGTCACCGGCTTGACACCTTGATCCCCATCGTAGCGTCGTGGTCGTCTCGCCAACTATTGCTTCTACAACTATTGCTAACGCATAGTGATAAAGTAAAGCAATTACATGGCGTTTGCATTTCATACAATAAAGCGACAACCATAAGGCTCCTGCCAGTTGCCGATAACTTCTACAAAACATGATCATCTCATACAATAACGTATATCGCATCCTGTCTTGACCATATCACATCACAGCATGCCCTGCAAAAACAAGTTAGACATCCTCTACTTTGTTGTTGCAAGTTTTACGTGGCTGCTACAGGCTTCTAGTAAGAACCGTTCTTACCTACGCATCAAAACCACAATGGTGTTTCATCAAGTTTGTTGTTTTAACCTTCAAAAAGGACCGGTCGCAGTCAAATTCGATTCAACTAAAGTTGGAGAACAGACACCCGCCAGCTACCTTTATGCAAAACTAGTTGCATGTCTGTCGATGGAACCGGTCTCATGAACGTGGTCATGTAAGGTTGGTACAGGACGCTTCATCCAACAATACCGCTGAATCAAAAAAAGACGTTGGTGGTAAGCAGTATGACTATCACTGCCCACAACTCTTTGTGTTCTACTCGTGCATATCATCTACGCATATACCTGTCTCGGATGCCACTGTTGGGGAACGTAGCATGCAATTTCAAAAACAATTCCTACGCTTATGCAAGATCTATCTAGGAGATGCATAGCAACGAGAGGGGGAGAGTGTGTCCACGTACCCTCGTAGACCGAAAGCGGAAGCGTTTAACAACACGGTTGATGTAGTCGAACTTCTTCTCGTTCTGACCGTTCAAGCATGGAACGTACGACACCTCAGAGTTCTGCACACATTTAGCTTTATGACGTCCCTCGAACTCTTGATCCAGCAAAGTGTCGAGGGAGAGTTCCGTCAGCATGACAGCGTGGTGAAGGTGATGGTGAAGTGATCCGCGCAGGGCTTCGCCTAAGCACTACGTGAATATGACCGAAGGCGTAAACTTTGGAGGGGGGCGCCGCACACGGCTAGGAGTCAATGTTCCATGTTCTAGCGGTGCCCCCCCCACATATATATAGGTGGGAGAGGGAGAAAGGCAGCAAGGGGCGCCCCAAGTAGGAGTAATCCTACTTGGGCACCTCCCACAAGTTGGCCTCCCCCCTTCCATAAGTGTCGGAAGGGAAGGCAAGAGAGGGGGGAGAGAAGAAAAGGGGGAGGCTGAATCCTCCCCTTTCCTTTCTCCCTTCCCCTCCATCCTTCTCCTCCTATTTGGCCTATATGGGGGCACACCAGCCCACTAGGGGTTGGTCTGTCCTGCCCTTAAACCCAATAAGACCCATATCTTTGCCGGGGGGGGGGGGGGGGCGGAACACCTTCCGGTGACCCGATACCTACCTAGTACCCCCGGAGCACTTCCGGTGTCCGAATACTATCGTACTATATATGAATCTTCACCTCTCTGCCATTTCGAGACTCCTTGTCATGTCCGTGATCTCATCCGAGACTTCGAACAACATTCGGTCACCAAATCACATAACTCATATAATACAAAATCATCATCGAACGTTAAGCGTGCGGACCCTACGAGTTCGAGAACTATGTAGACATGACCGAAACACTTCTCCCGTCAATAACCAACAACGGAACCTGGATGCTCATATTGGTTCCCACATATTCTACGAAGATCTTTATCGATCGTACCGTAATGACAACATATGTTATTCCCTTTGTCATCGGTATGTTACTTGCCCGAGATTCGATCGTCGGTATCTTCATACCTAGTTCAATCTCGTTACCGACAAGTCACTTTACTCGTTTCGTAATGCATCATCTCGCAACTAACTCATTAGTCACATTGCTTGCAAGGCTTGTTATGATGTGCATTACCGAGAGGGCCCAGAGATACCTCTCCGATACACGGAGTGACAAATTCTAATCTCGATCTATGCCAACCCAACAAACACCTTTGGAGATACCTGTAGAGCATCTTTATAATCACCCAGTTACGTTCTGACATTTGATAGCACAAAAGGCATTCCTCCGGTATTCGGGAGTTGCATAATCTCATAGTCAAAGGAATATGTATATGACATGAAGAAAGTTATAGCAATAAAATTGAACGATCATTATGCTAAGCTAACGGATGGGTCTTGTCCATAACATCATTCTCCTAATGATGTGATCCCATTCATCAAATGACAACACATGTCTATGGTTAGGAAACTTAACCATCTTTGATTAACGAGCTAGTCTAGTAGACGCTTACTAGGGACACGGTGTTTTGTCTATCTATCCACACATGTATCAAGTTTCCGGTTAATACAATTCTAGCATTGATAATAAACATTTATCATGATAAAAAAATATATAAAATAACAACTTTATTATTGCCTTTAGGGCATATTTCCTTGAGGAATACCCAACAAAGTGGCCCACTCAAGCACACTAGATTGGTGCCTAACTCCTTCAGTCATCCATACTATCCTTCCATTGGGATAGAAGTGCGATATAGAATAGAATTACATGATCATCTCATCGTTCCATTCAATCAGCTTCTTCCCGATGAATGTGTCAACACCAAGAGTCCTGAAGTCCTCATGAATGTGGGGGAAGTGATCCTCATGCTTGTCAATGTACTTCCAGTCCACCTACCTCATGTCACTCACAACATGCTTCTTGTCGAGAAGCACTCTCTCATAGAAGTCCTGTCGCTCCTTGGTGTAGAAGCTGTAGGCCACACCAATCCTTCTCCTAATGGAATATGGGTCAAAGTCTCTCCATTTCCTCAGTCCTCTGTCCTTCCTTTCCTTCATGTTTTCTGCCATAGGATGCGTATCATTGTGTTCTGATAGTCTAGCTTGATGTCTACTACACAACTTATTCTTGTAGCAAGGTGCTATACAAACGGTTTTTAACCCCTTTCCGCGACGACATTTGGAACCGTCGCCAAGTGAGTGTGGGCGATAGGGGGGTCCTTCCCACACGACCCAGAAACCGTCGGGGATATGCCCTCCTGGCACACACGCTCGGCAAAATGAGGTCATGTGCGACCGACGAGCGAGCAAATACGGTTATACGTACAGTAGTGCTAAAAATACAATTATACAGGCAAAATCATTTCCGGTCGTAAGTACACCCCACACAGCCAGTCCCCGCTAAACTTTTTCGTTCGTATATACATCCCACACAGTCGCTCCAAGGAAAACGTTTCCGTTCGCAGGTACATCATACACAATTTTCCCTGTTTCTCGTTTGTGATAGCGTTTCCATCGCACAAAATATTAACAATTTTATCATTTGCGTTGTTGAATGCATCACGCACGGTGCATAGAAGAAACTGTGTGGCAAAGGCTATCCATTACACACAGTTTTTATGTGGTAAACGTTTGCGCAAGGTGGCCTAACGCAGACATTTTTGAAGAGAATATCGTGTGTGATTGTTCATAGATCCAACACGGTTTATTCCTAAAAACTGTGTGCGTCGCCTTAGGTCATCACCCACGGTATTTTCTCAATAATCGTTTGCAATAGCAAAAAAAATAAGCAGGCTAATTGCCCTATTAATAATAATCCATTTATTAATCTAATTGACATTCATATTAAACACATAATATATTTCATTCCCATATTAAGGAAGCAGGATTTCATAATTGAAATACATCAGACTACAACATGATATAGCTTCAGCACTCAGCTACCCCATTACACAACTGCACCGGCACCAAGTTTTGCATGCAACATCTAGAACCTTTCGAAATTAGCATCATAGACGGTACATAGGCTGCTGAAGCGGAAGACGAATATAGAGCCTTCATTGATGTTGAAGGTTTTTGCAACTTTAGGCCAGTGCCCGTGGATGATTGACCGTCCATCCTTCGTCCTCTTCAGGAACACTTCAATATTGAACCATGGGTGTTGTATGAAACCTTCCTCGCCTCCTGATCATAGAGGTGGTTTGAGAGGTAATCATCAGTGAACTGCTTTGGAAAGGCTTGAAAACAAGGATGTGCATAAATATCTTCTCTATTTTGGAAATGGGGCAAAGGAATAAAAAAGGCAAGGTATAATAGTTAGTACCATCTTGTAGTGAACTGGTGTCTTCTTCATTGTGCAGACAAAGATCTTGTTGTTTTTGTCGCTAATTTCTTTATCCTGATAATCTTTCTGAGTTTCTTGACTTGATTGATATTCATGGATAACTCATTTCCCCATATGCAAAAAGGGTCGAACAGTGGGTCAAAACCTCTGACAGCAGGACCTACATGTGCAAGACCAAATTGTTAAAAACCTAAATATTAGAATGGTTCCTACAATTGCAAAATAATGTGCTATTAGACAACGGACCATGCACGTGCTAACCTCAATTCTAAACCTCAGTGCTTCCCATTGTTTCCCTGCAACACAAATAAGGTAGTTAGTCGTCAGGTTAAGTAAGGGTTCGCATGCTATCAGTAAAATATGTTAATGAAAAATAAGCACATTGCAGATTCATCAGATTAATTCAAGACACATGGAAAACCCATTTATCCAAACCAAGCATGATTAAGAACTAGGAAATATAGCACTTGTATATGTTTCTCATGTATTAAGTGCAGCCAAATTCGATTTATTCCTCACGTGCACAACAACACAAAATTCTACCCATGAAAATTGGACATCGCATTGCAGAATTGAACCAAGCAGATAACTAAACACCACAACAAATGAACCAAACATTAACTGAGCACCACATTGCCCAATATAACATACTCCTAATAGAAGATCAGACAGTTAACCAAACCAAGCATGCTTAACTTGGAAATATAGTAGTTGTATTTGTTTCTCATGTATTTAGTATAGCCAAATTCGATTTAATTCTCACATGGTATACAATAACAGAATGCACCCACAACTATTGAACATCGCATTGCAGAATTGAACCAAACAGTTAACTAAACACCACAACACAAATGAACCAAACATTAAATGAGCACCGCATTGCACAATGTATAACCAAACAAAGCATGCTTGAAAACTTGGAGATATAGCAATTGTATTCGTTTCTCATGTATTTTGTAAAGATAAATTCTATTTATTTCTCACATGGAAGACAATACAAAATTGCAGCCTGAAGAATTGAGCATCACATTTGTAGAATTGAACCAAACAGTTAACTGAAGATGACAACTAATTAACTAAACAATTAATAAGTGAGCACCACACTGCACGACATATAGAACATATACACAGGAGCAACAGATTGCATGGTAAAATTAGATAGCACAATTCACTAGAATTTGTTATGGAAAGGCAGGAGCAGTACACGCAACGGGTAAACTGAACATGCTTAACCGACGTAGCTAGCAAATGGCAAGGTGCTCCTCCAAGATCTGGGGGTCCGCATGAATGGTAGCCATCGCGACCTCATCTGCGTGCGGCCGTGATTTGCTTCTTCGCTGCCAAATGCTCCTTGAGATCCTGGCTATACTGCATGCACCATGGCTTAGGGCGGCGCTTATTTGGTGGAGGGGTCGGTGATTTGGGTGGAAGGTGCCGCGCCGGCGGTCGGGGCATGTGGGATGTGGAAGGGGGAGGAGGATGGGGGTCTGGTGTGGATTACCTACCTGGATAGACGAGGTGAGCAGCATGAAGGAGGGTCGCCGGCGAGGGGGTGGTGCTGCAAGCAAGGAGTGAAGGTTTCAACTTGGAAAGGAAGGCGAAAACAAGGGAAATGTGGCTTTTGGTAAGGGGGAGAGGGCGGGGAGGTAGATATTTCTGCGGAAGCCAAAATTTTTGAATCGGTTTAGCGGAAAAACTGGCATGCAGTGTCATTAGACACGGTCCGTTATTCAGAACTGTGTATGATATGTGAACATCTCAAATGATTCAGATAGCTTAACCCGTGTGTGATGAGTTTGAACGTCAAAAATTTTGGTTCCAATTTCCCTGGTTACAATGGTCATCCACGTCATTGCATAATTTGGGTACACATAGGAGACTACAGTAGTAGACTATAGCACACCCACACTTCTTAATCGAGCAAGTTCAGCAATTAAACAGAGCTATCTGGCCTAAACATTACTCTAACAAATTAAAGACCGGCGCTCTTAATTAAACAAAACAAAGAGTACTACTACGGCTGGTGCTCGTCGATCACCGCCGCCTCCTCCATGTCCAGCTCGCGTCCGATGGTCTTCTGGGGAAGGGGCTCCATGGCATCCATCGCACCATACTCGGCAAGCATCTTGCCATCCGCGCCCGCCATCTCTTTGGAAAAGGCCGCCACGAGCTGGGCGTGGGCGGTCGCGATCTGGGCTTGGGCGGCCGCGATCTGGGCTTGGATAGGCTCCGTCGTCGCAAGGTATGCGGCGGAGGAATGGACGGCTGCTCGAACACTCTCGGCGATTGCCAACTCATTGGCCGTGGGTTGTCGACCATTGTCGGAGAAGCTTCATTCGATTTGTGCGGTGACCGCCACGAGCTGGGCGTGGTCGGCCTCGACATGGTCGTGTGCGGCCTCCATTAGGGCTAAGGCCGCCGCTGTGGAATGGACAGCTGTTGTGCCGCTCTCGCCAGTTGCTATCAACGAGGCAGATGTTGATGCCTCCACTTGAGAAGCAACAACGGTCGTCTGGGCTGCCTTGGCCGCCCGGTCGCAGATTGCGGTCACGCTCAGGCACCTTGTTAGCACGCGCATGGAGGCTGCGGCCGCGCTCTTGCCGGAGTGGGCCGCCGAAGTTGCCCTCACGACTCGGGTCCACGTCCCCATCTTTCACCGGCAACGATTGAACAGTGAAATGATATTTGGGAGCGAGCTAGTGTGCTTGACACGCCAGCTCTGGACTGTAGCCGACACACCTTATCTTGTAAGCCATAGGCGTACTATACACCGACGGTGCTCCAGGATATTTTGTACTGCATCTCACATGATTGGTGATAATAAACTATGTGATATCTACTTAATTTTTCATCTTGATTTGAATTACATAATGGGGTCATAGTGGCAATGGACGGTGTTTGAATTGCTAGACCTTTTATCTGCAGTGAACATGCAATTGTATGTGTGTCATAAAAAATTGGATTTTTTCAGGGTTCGTTTGGAAATTTTGTACATTAAATTTGTTTTCTAGCCATTTCAGGTGCACAATTCAAAATTAAAGCACATGCTCCTGTCCATAAAAACCGGTTGCAAAATCAAATGTTTGTCCTTGGTTTCAAGCTTAGGTCACATGCAAGAAATGAGAATGAATGTCAAACACCTTGACATTGTCGCTCGGCCGCTAACATTGAGATACATGCTTTTAAAATTCTAGTAAATCGAAAACTCGTCTGAAATTCATGAAACTTGACATGATATCATGGAACGGCAGTGACATGCCATGGTAAAAATATTGTCCCATTTGGGACAGGTGTGTGTATAAGCTTCTTGCAAACCAAAGCTTCTCTCACAACAAGCCTGATGGTTTCGGTAGGGTACGTGCCACCTTGGGGGACAAAACGATATATGTTGCCTCTTCTTACTTTCAAAATGTTTCTCATGTCAACATAGAAAAACATGAGTGTTGTGTCAATGTTTGGGATTTTTCGGGGTTCGCTTGGACATTTTTATACATTAACTGAGTTTTCTATGCATTCATGTGCATAATTAAAATTTGAACTACATGCACATGCTCTAATGCATATAAATTAGTTGAAAATTCAAATTTGTGTCCTTGGTTGCATGCTTAGGTCCCATGCAAGAAATGGGAATGAATGCCAAACACCCTGCCACCATCACTCGGCCACAAACATTGAGATTCCTGTTTTTTAAATTCTAGTAAATCCAAAACTCGTCTGAAGTTCATGAAACTTGGCATGCTATCATGGAGTGGCATCAACATGCTGTGGTAATTTTTTTGGTCCCATTTGGGGCAGGTTTGGGGATATGCTTCTCACAAACCAGAGCTTCTCACAAACCAGAGCTTCTCACAACAAGCCTGATGGTTTTGGTAGGGAACGTCCCACCTTTGGGGACGAGACGATATCTGCTTCCTCTTATTGCTTTCAAAAAATTTCTAGTGTCGTGTTGTGTCAATTTTTAGGATGTTTCGGGTTCGTTTGGGCATTTTTATGCATTAATTGAGTTTTCAATACATTCATGTGCATAATTCAAATTTGAACTACATGCACATGCTCTAATGCATATAAATTGGTTGAAAATTCAAATATGTGTCCTTGGTTGCATGCTTAGGTCCCATGCAGGAAATGGGAATGAATGTCAAACACCCTGCCACCATCAGTTGGGCACAGACATTGAGATTCCTGGTTATCAAATTCTAGTAAATCCAAAACTCGTCTGAAATTCATGAAACTTGGCATGCTATCATGGAGCGGCATCAACATGCCGTGATAATTTTTTTGTCCCATTGGGGGCAGCTTTGGGTATAAGATTCTCACAAACCAGAGCTTCTCACAACAAGCCTGATGGTTTCGGTAGGGAACGTCCCACCTTTGGGGACGAAATGATATCCACTGCCTCTTATTGCTTTCAATTTTTTTCTAGTGTGTCAACAGAGAACAACAGGAGTGTTGTGTCAAATTTTGGGATTTTTTGGGGTTCGTTTGGACATTTTTATGCATTAATTGAGTTTTCAATGCATTTATGTGCATAATTCAAATTTGAACTACATGCACATGCTCTAATGCATATAAATAGGTTGAAAATTCATATCTGTGTCCTTGGTTGCATGCTTAGGTCCCATGCAGGAAATGAGAATGAATGTCAAACACCCTACCACCGTCACTCGGCTACATACATTGAGATTCCTGGTTTTCAAATTCTATTAAATCCAAAACTCGTCTAAACTTCATGAAACTTGGCATGCTATCATGGAGCGGCATCAACATGTCGTGGTAAATATTTTGTCCCATTGGGGGCAGGTTTGGGTATAAGCTTCTCACAACAAGCCTGATGGTTTCGGTAGGGAACGTCCCACCTTTGGGGACGAAATGATATACGCTGCCTCTTATTGCTTTCAAATTTTTTCTAGTGTCAACAGAGAACAAAGGAGTGTTGTGTTAAATTTTGGAATTTTTCGGGGTTTGTTTGGACAGTTTTATACATTAGCTAGGTTTTCTAGGCATTTTATGTTCATAATTCAAATTTGAACTACATGCACATGCTCCGGTGCATATAAATTGGTTGAAAAATCAAATCTTTGCCCTTGGGTGCATGCTTAGGTCCCATGCAAGAAATATGAATGAAACAAATAGCTGCGACTCTAACATCGCAAAAATTTGTATAATTCAAATCATGTGCACTATGTAACCATTCAGATGACGCCATGTGTCTTGGTTTTTAATGGCTATAGGAGGTGCCGTGCGGACAGCTGCTTGACTGAATGGGAGGCGTGCAGTGCAGTCCGGTGCGCAGGCTGACCGAGAGGCATGCAAGCTGTCCTCCATTGCGCAGGTTCACCGGGAAGCATGCGAGCTGTATGCTGCGCAGACTCACTGAGAACGAGCCCTTTGACTTCCATGGCCGCCCGCCTTCCTCTCCATTAATGGCTTCCGAGCCGCTGCTTAATACGGGTGGCCTTACTGTTCGCCTCCCATTCCCCTCCCTGACGCAGACCTCCACCAAGCTCATGGCGCAGAAGGATCATTTGCCACTAGTCTTCAAGTTTGGTGAAGTCAACTCTGAGCTGGAGGAGATAGAAAATAAGGAGGAATGGGGCCTCATGGACATGGCCCAGAACGAGCTGGCCGCGGCGGTTGCTGCCGCCGCTCCCATCCTAGCTCCCATCCCCTCGCCCGTGCCAGCGACCGTCCCCATAGCATTGATGTGCTGGTCGTCGAGCACTGTCGTAGAGCTGGAAGCCGCGGGCGTTAGCGAGGTCTCCGCAGGCCCGCGCGAGCTCGTGTACATGCCAGCGCCAACGCCCGTGCTTGTGCCCATGCACGCCCCTCCACCCACCGCGGTGCCGGTCCCTGTGCGTTTGGCTGCAACCGCCGCGCCCATGCCCGTGCGTGCACCCCCTCAGCGGCATGGGACGCCACCGTCGACCGCTACCTCTCAGCGCCACTAGCTGCCGTCCTCCCGCGCCCCGAACGTTGATCGCGCGACGACATGATGTTTGATTTACAAGAGAAGAACATTCTGTGTTGCCTTGAAGACTTCAACAATGGCGTCCCAGAGGACGACAACGACAAGGACGTCGTGGCACGCCGCCTCCGCTGCCGCTGAAAATAGTTTTTTTTCTTGGGTTTAATACTGTATCTCGATCGTATGAATATAAATTTGCAGTATGACTGAATGAAATATATGGTTTGAGCGAACTTGCATTTTTCTCTCTTAATGTATAGACTTATCAAACGATTTTCTTTTGGAAAAAACGTCAATTGTTTTTAAATATAAAACACTCATCGCAAACGTTTTAGTTAAAACATCCGTATGCAAACCGACAACTTCCCCAGGAAGCCAAGGGAAAATGGGCCGAGCAGGATTTGTGCAGCTTTTGATCGCAAACGTTTTAGATAGAACACCCATATGCAAAGTGAGAGCAGGATTTGTGCATTGGGATTTTGGGGGATTTCACCGAGTCGGGCGGGAAGCTTGCGTGGGAACCTGCGAGGTTGTGCGGGAATGGGCTCACCGACGATTCATTAGCGCCACCATTTGGCCAAAAGAACATACGATTAATCCGGCATGGGCTACATGAGCTCCAAGTAGTTTACCGGACAAATTGATAAGTCTGGCATTCCCAGCCCACCAAGCAAAGCCGGTGGTCGCTGCGCAAGCTTGCGCTGTAAGCTTACTGCGGCAGCGGTATGACAAGACGTGCGAGAGGAGGACGAAAGGCCACGTACACATACGGTTAATAAAAAAAGTTTGCGATTTAATTACATACTATACCCCCATCTTGGTTTATAAGTAGGATTTAACAAATAAAATACGAATGCATGTCGCCAAAGATTATATAGTTGGATTCGTATTTGAATATAGTTTTCAATTATATAATTTTTATAACATGCATTAACATTTTCTTGGTTAAATTTGAGGGCAAAGTATGGCACAGAATATAAAGGGGACTATAAACCAAGACGGAGGTAGTAGCACACGGCTGCTCTCTACGGAGCGACACAAGTGTCGACTGGCTTGTAGGCGACCATTTCCTGCATGTTCAACTACTTTATGCGTGTGGTTGCTTGTGGTTGAGGCGGCCGCGGCGTGCTCTGCTCGCATCCCGCCATGCGCGCTCTGCTCTCGCGTCCCTCCGGGTGCTCTGCCTTTGTCCCTCCATGCACGCTGCCAGTGTTTGGGGTCGGCGCATGATCATGCAAGTCCGTGTGCATGCGGTTGCACCGGACGCGGCGCGACAATTCAGTTACCCGCGGCAAAAACTGCCATGCGGACGCGCCGAGAATCCAGGTCGCCCGACCCCCATTTATTGCTGCGGCCATTTACCTTCATCTCTCGTGTCACACGACACAATAAGCACACCTACGACAACACATACAGAGAGGACATCCAGTGGTTCCAATGGTGAACCCCATGGCTCCAATGGCGCACCCAGCGGTCGACGACGACAATGACGGGCAGTTCACCATGCATCACGAAGTGGACACCCACGTGAGGGGGAAGGCCCTCTCGGTGGTGTACACGAACGATCCGGTGTCGGTGAAGAGCTCCATCCAAACTATGTAGCAGTTCCTTGCCAACGACAAGTACCAAGTGGTCGGCTTCGACCTCGAGTACACCATCGGTCATACCGGGCATGATCAGAAGGTTGTCGTCGCCCAGTTGTCCGTGCCACATGACGTCCTCGTCTACCACTACCACATGGCCATAAGGCCTTGCGTGCGTTTCTTTATCAACAGCTCCGACTACAATTTCGCTATGGTGGACACCACCAATGATCTAAAAGCGCTCAAGGTTTCGGGCTTGAAATGTCCGAATCTTGTCAACATTCAGGACCACTACAAGGTCTGGGACAGTGACAAAAACAAACAAAACTCCTTGGTTGACCTCGCCTCGGCCATCATCAACCCCTACTACATGAGGAAAGAAGGATGAGAGCAAGAAGGACAAGAAATCCTGGCATAGTGTTTGGCATGAGAGACTGGATGAACAACACGTCAAGTACGCGACCAAGGACGTGTACACAAGCAACGAGATGTACAGGTGGATCATTGACATGAGGAAGTGTCTTCTTCATGCCCCAGACGAGGGATCGAGCCACCGAGCAGTGGCGGGAGCGTCACAAGAAGTAGATGACTAGACGATCGTTTCTCCTACTTTTTTTTGAAACGGAATTTCTCCTACTTTAGAATGCATGCAATTGTTTATTGAGGTGTGTGCGAATGATCTGTATAGTCACTTATGTAATTGGATGTTTATTTCAATTATATATATATATAGACACATGTTATTCTTCTACATGTTATTCTTCTACTATATATGCACATGTTATTCTTCTATAGACAGAGCAAATCACACGGCTTATTAGCAGCAATCGTCTGTGTTATTATTGGTCTTCGCACACATTTCTGATCACGGACCTGTTTGTCGTGTATCACACACATCTTGTTTAGTTGAACCGTTTCCATTGTGTTGCGCAATAAAGGCTGCAAAGAGGGATCTACAGCAGCAAGGACAAGCTTCCCTACCGATAGCTCATCTAACAGAACTCCCAAGTTAACTGTACTGAGGCTGGAGTAGTTATGAGATGGGTGACCGGATGGGAAGTGGACTCGATGTTAACTAGTTGGATGGGTAACTGCAAAGGTTTATTATAAACTTTTGTAGTGACCCATCCATCTAGTTAACATCGAGGTCTTTGTTTTGTTATTTTTTACATTTTTTGTTTTTTTGAACACATGTTGATTGGCTTGAAGAAGGTCTATCTCGTTACTTTTTGATAATTTTTGTTTTTTGAACACACAAATTAACCTCTGTGTACTTGTTCTAAAATTAACCTACATGCCTATTTGCCGCGTATCACACACATCTTGTTAAGTTGAACCGTTGATGTTCTCTTCCCTAATCCAAATAGTTCATTCGAGTGAACCGTATGCCATATCGTACACACCTTCATCTAGTTGCCTATTTCTGTTGTTCCGCCTCATCAGAAATAGTTCATCCAAATGAACCACATGCTCTACATCGCACACGCCTTCATCTGGCAGCCCATTTTTTGTTCACCCTCATCGCAAAAAGTTAATTGAACTGAACCATCTGCCCTGAATCGCACACGCAACAAAAATCCGAACCGTGTTTGATGCATCCGTCATCGCTAATGTTTTGCACCTTTTTTGACGGTTCCTTTACACCATCGTCTGCGATTAATGCATTGCACACAGTTTTGTGAAAGGGCCTCTGATCGTAGTGTCGCGTTAGTAGCATCCTGCAGTAGTGTGGGCCTCCAAGCGCAGAGTTTTATAGGACAGTAGCAATTTTCCCTCAAGTGGATGACCTAAGGTTTATCAATCCGTGGGAGGCATAGGATGAAGATGGTCTCTCTCAAACAACCCTGCAACCAAACAACAAAGAGTCTCTTGTGCCCCCAACACACCCAATACAATGGCAAATTGTATAGGTGCACTAGTTGGGCAAAGAGATGGTGATAAAAGTGTAGTATGGATGGTAGAAATATATTTTTATAATGTGAACAAATAAAAACAACAAGGTAACTAGTAACAAAAGTGAGCAAAAACGGTATTGCAATGCTTGAAAACAAGGCCTAGGGTTCATACTTTCACTAGTGCAAAATCTCTCAACAATGATAATATAACTGGATCATATAACAATCCTTGAACGTGGAACAAAGAATCACCCCAAAGCTCCTACCGCGGAGAACATAAGATGAAATTGTTTGTAGGGTACAAAACCACCTCAAATTTATTCTTTCCGACCAATCTTTTGAGCCATTCCTATAAGTGTCACAAACAACCCTAGAGTTCGTACTAAAATAACACCATATGACACACATCATTAACCCTAATGTCACCTAGATACTCCAATGTCACCACAAGTATCCGTGGGTTAATTATACGATGTGCATCACACAATTTCAGATTCATAATATTCGATCCAACACAAAGAACTTCAAATAGTACCCCAAGATTTATATCGGAGAAAGGAATATGAAAATGCGTATCAACCCTATGCATAGATTACCCCAATGTCAGCATGGGAACCCGCAAGTTGATAACCGAAACATACATCAAGTGAATCAATAGAACATCCCATTGTCACCATAGATATCCCATTGCAAGACATACATAAGGTGCTCTCACATCCAAAAGATTCAATCCGACATAACAAAACCTCAAAGGAAAAGATTCAATTCATCACAAGAAGGTAGAGAGGGAAGAACACCATAAGATCTAAATATATTAACAAAGCTCGCGATACATCAAGATCATACCAAATCAAGAACACGAGAGAGAGAGATCAACACATAGCTACTGGTACATACCCTCAGCCCCAAGGGCGAACTACTCCCTCCTCATCATGGTGGCCGCCGGGATGATGAAGATTGCCTTTGGTGACGATTTCTCCCTCCGGCAGGGTGCCGGAACAGGGCCCCGATTGAGTTTTCGTGGCTATAGAGGCTTGCAGCGGAGGAACTTCTCATTTAGCATTCTTTTCGGGGGTCTTGGTATTTATAGGAATTTTTGGCATAGGTTTCACGTCAAGGGGGTCCACGAGGCAGCGACAAGCTCGCTCCAAGCGCCCTGGGGGGTAGGGCGCTCCTAGCGAGCTTGTGGCTTCCTTGTGAGGCTTCTGGTCCTTCCTCGATGCTTTGGGGTTCTCTTTTGGTCCACAAAAAAATCCCCGTAAATTTTCAGCCCATTCCGAGAACTTCTATTTCTGCACAAAAAATGACACCACAGTAGTTCTGCTGAAAACAACGTCAGTCCGGGTTAGCTCTAATCAAATCATGCCAAAATAATATAAAATTGTTGTAAACATGGCACGAATACTTCATAAATTATAGATATGTTGGAGGCGTATTAGCATCCCCAAGCTTAATTCCTGCTCGTCCTCGAGTAGGTAAATGATAAAAGAAATAATTTATGAAGTGTGAATGCTAGCAAGTGCACAACTTTGATCAATGATAATTCCAATCGCTTTTTCTAGCATCATTATATATCATAAATAGTAGCTCATCTCATAAAACTTCTCATGATCAAGTAGCAAGCTATTCGCATGTTAAAGTATAGTCCATAAACTTTCTTGAGAACTAACAAACTATGTTCTTAGTCATCAAACAATTGCAATTCATCTTATTTTCAGGAAGGGTCTATCTAAGAGCTTTGATTTAGCAAATCCCACATACTCAACTATCATATAGTCTTCCGTGATTGCTAACACTCAAAACACATTTTAGAACAAATAATATCCATTAAACACAGAGAAAGATAGGGGCTTAATTTTTTTCCTCCCAACCTATTTATCATATAGATAATTGTCAACATTCATGAAAATATATATTTGAATGGACTTATATGCTTGGATCTTTCCCCGCCACATGATACTTGCCAACTAGAGAATAATTTAGGTTGAAATGAGAAGGAATACTATTGACTCTTGCATAAAAGTAAATACATAAAAGTAAAAGGTAGGCCCTGCACAGAGGGAAGCAGAGGTTGTCATGCGCTTTTTATTTTTGAATGTGCAAGCCCTTAATGCAAAGGAACGTCACGTTATATTGCCCTTTGTTATAGCAACCTTTATTATGTAGTCTGTCGCTTTTATTTCTTTACCATCACAAGTTCGTACAACACTTATTTTCCCTTACAATAAAAGATCATACATATTAAGAGAAATTTTTATTGCTTTTTGCACCAACGACAAGTTACGGGAAGGATATTATTCAATCCATAGGTAGATTTGGTGGACACTTATGGCAAGAAACTGTGTTTAAGGGTTTTTGGATGCACAAGTAGTATCTCTACTTAGTACGAATTTCTGGCTAGCAAAAAATCCTAAGCAAGCACCACATGTTGGAGGATCCATACCAATATAACTTCTATACAAATATACCCAAACATAACTCATTACGTTGTCTTCCTTGTCCAATTTCAACTAATTTGCTCAAGTTTGAAAGTAATTAATGGGGCTCACAATCATAGAAGATGTCAAAGATAGTATATTTATATGTGAAATCTCTCTTCCTTCAATATTCTTTCATGAATTGTTCAAGTGACCAATGTTGTGTTTGCTAACTTTCAATAAATTTTACCACCTATACTTCTTATATGTGAAGTCATTACTCCTGATGGGATAAGCATATGAAACATATATAATTTCAGATTTATGATATTAAATTCATAGAACCATTTAAGCATAGGATATAAGTGAAGCACAAGAGTAAATGATAAACTACTCCAAAAAGATCTGAGTGAAGTTCAATGATTATTCAAATAATTAAGTAGCTATGTGAAAGGATCGAGAAGAGGTGTCTAGAGGGGGGGGGGTGATTAGACTCTGAACAAGTAAAAGTAATAGTTTTTAATTTCTTTAAGTTGAGGTGGAGTTTTAGCACAAATTTAAGACTTCACAATACATTTCAAGCAAGCACGACAAGAATATGAGCAGCGGAAAGAGTAAAGCATGCAATTTGCAATAAAGTAAAGGGATGGGATTGGAGTGTGCAAATGCAATGAAGACACGAAGATTTTTTGGCGTGGTTCCGATAGGTGGTGCTATCGCACGTCCACGTTGGTGGAGACTCCAACGCACGAAGGGTAATGGTTGTGCGAGTCCACGGAGGGATCCACCCATGAAGGGTCCACGAAGAAGCAACCCTGTCTATCCCACCATGGCCATCGCCCACGAGGACTTGCCTCACTCGGGTAGATTTTCATGAAGTAGGCGATCTCCTTGCCCTTACAAACTCCTTGGTTCAACTCCTCAATCTTGACGGAGGCTCCCAAGTGACACCTAACCAATCTAGGAGACATCACTCTCCAAAAGGTAATAGATGGCGTGTTAATGATGAACTCCTTGCTCTTGTGCTTCAAATGATACTCTCCCTAACACTCAACTTTCTCTCACATATTTGGCTATGGTGGAAAGATGATTTGAGTGGAAAGCAACTTGGGGAAGGCTAGAGATCAAGATTCTTGTGGTTGGATTGGAATGTCTTGGTCTCAACACATGAGTAGGTGGTTCTCTCTCAGAAAATGAGTAGTGTAAGTGTAGGCACGTTCTGATGGCTCTCTCTTGAATAGAGAAGGGGGTGGAGGGGTATATATAGCCTCCACAGAAAATCTAACTGTTACACACATTTGACTCAACTCGATCAGACTGAATAGGAGAACTCGGTGAGACCGATTTAGTTCAAAATCTGAACGTTAGGATTCTTGGTGGGACCGACATCATGAACTCGGTGGAACCGATGTGCTAGGGTTAGGGCAAAACCTCATCTCGTGAGACCGATTGCATGAACTCGGTGAGACCGATTTCAGCAATGAGCAAACAGAGAGTTGGTCAGGCAAACTCGGTGGAACCGATCGCTCATTTCAGTGAGACCGAGACGTTATGAAGGGAAACAAAGAGTTTGCATTGTGAACTCGGTGGGACCGATTGCTCATTTCGGTAAGTCTGAAACGTTATGAAGGGAAACAGAGAGTCTGCATTGCCATCTCGGTGAGGCCGAATTGATTAGGGTTTCTGGCAGTGGCTATGTCAAAGGAACTCGGTGGCGCCGGATAGATCAAATCGGTGGGGCTGAGTTTTACTTTAGGTTTTGGACATATTTGGAATTGATAAAGTGGTTGAGGGCTTTGGAGCATATCACTATGAATTTTGAGCAAGTAGACCATCAAGCAACACCTCATCCCATTTTAATAGTATTGGTTTTTCCTATGGACTCAATGTGATCTTCGATCACTAAAATAGAAATGAAGAGTCTTTTCTTTTGCCAATCTTTGTCCTTAGCATTTTAAAGGGGTTCACATCTCCTTGTCCATGCCACGCCATTGTTGAGCTTTCTGAAATTCACTAGATAAAGATATTAGTCCAACAAGAGATATGTTGACATTAATTACCAAAATCACCCAGGGAGCACTTGTGATTTTAATCTCCCCCTTTTTGGTAATTGATGACAACATACATCAAAGCTTTAGATAAAGATAAAGATATGAAGAGTAACAAGTAAAGCTTTGGAAAGACATGTAACATGCATAGGCTCCCCTACTGTATGCAATCATGTAAAGATAGAATATGAGAGCATGTGAATGCATAAGCATGTCAGAGCAAGCAATGAGTTACATGTATCTTGGCTATATGCATCAGAGCAAATGATGTAGATACAGGGAGTGTACCCTTATGTTCACGAGTCCTTCTTGCAAACAATATGTACATCAGCAAGAGATCATCATGCACATGAGTGTGATGCATATAGTTATCTTTTGGTCTTGAGCTAGCTTTGGAAGACATAAGCTTGAGAAAACAGGGTTAGATAACACAAGAACACTCTAAACAAAGCAAGTTCAGGAAACCAAAAGAGTACAAGACTGGGATGACATGTAGTGAGTGAGTACTTAGTACTCTGTTTGGATATAGACATGTCCCCAAGGATTAAAGATATGCAATGAATTTCAAAGATTTTCTTCCCCTAGATATGAACTCTTTCTCCCCCTGAATCAATATTGGATAATGGGAGAAGGTAGGGTAAGAGAAAATCAGAGCAAGAAAGAAAACAGAACAAGAAATGGTACAAACAACCATACATTAACATGTCTTTCCCCTCTTAAAGGCATGTGACTTCTCTCCTCTATTGTTAATAAGCAACTGGAGAAGCTAAGATGTGCTTTCTCTCGCATGTGATAAGCTTTGATGTGCTCTCTCCCCCCCTTTGACATCAATTTCCAAGAAGGGATCTTCTGGAGTATGAGTCAAATAGGTTTGGTCCTTGAGACACACTACAAAGCAGTATGTAGTTTAAGATGCGAGTAAAGGATAAGAATCATCGAGTGGAGCTGGAGAAGAAATGAAATTTGTAATGGCAAAATGTTTTCTCGGTAGTGAAATTGGTAACGTCGTTCCGTTCTCATTGGTTACACCGAGTTGGCGGTGTCATAGATGATGCATATCGGTCAGACGGGGTTAGTCCTCGTTGGTAGTACCGATGAACTGTCTACAAGGTATTGTTGTAGGTCGGTCTAGCCGATAGGCATGAATCGGTGAGGCCGAGCTCAATACAGAGGAAATTTTTTGTCACCTCAGCTCACTTGGCAATCAAGATCCCACAAAGATTTGCAAGGAATTAACTAAAGAATTTGCAATGAATTAGATGCAGAGAATGACATACATAAGGAAAGAGATTTAGATGATTTTTTTGTTAAATTAAGGGAAAAAAGATAGCAAGAAACACATGCAAAACACAAAACAAACAAACACTAGAGAACTTCATCTAGAAGGGGTCGGCAACAAAGTCACCTATATTAGAGTATATTGACTAAGGAGCCAAGGGATAACACTTGATCATATGTCATACTCATCGTTTAAGCTCAAAATGGGGTTACCGTTTTTCGTTTAAGCATTTTGATGTATTCACATCTTGTTGAGCTGCTTTGACCCATGACTTGGCGTAAAGCTTCTCTAAGGTGGAATAACATACCTTGGGTTGTGTTGATCTTGATCATGTAGTTGAACTTGTGTGGGATGCTCAAGGTTGATGTAGTCCATCAAGAGTTGAGATCACCACTTGTAGTTTGAGTTCATCTTCCTACATGGGTTAGTCTTGCAAGGAAGAGCACTTGTGTATCCAAAAATGACAATCATGAAACTTGATACCAAATGAAATTTGATATATAGAAATTGTCAAAGGATATGTTGAGTGAATTCATGCTTCCTTGTATTCAACAACCATCTAGTAGAAACTTGGTGATGTAGAGATTGCGTAAGATGTGAGTGACTTTCAATCTCATAGATTTGAGCTCATCTAAGTACCTACAAGGGTTAGATAACATGCAAGGGTACAAGTATAGATCCAAGACATACGATCATCATCATAAGAGAAATATCAAGGATTAGTCATAGAAAGTCTCATGCCTTGCATGCATATAGATGGAGTTCCTACTCCAAGTTTGAGGCATCAATAATGTTCAATTCACCTCTCAAACGACAAAATACTTTCTCATCAAGCGGTTTGGTGAATATATCCGCCAATTGCTTACCGCACTGGTACGCGTCAGTGCTATACACATGGTTTTTAACCCCTTTCCGTGACGACATTTGGAACCATCGCCAAGTGAGTGTGGGCGCTAGGGGGTCCTTCCCACATGACCCAGAAACCGTTGGGGATATGGAGCCATGATCCAGAGGCCTTGCAAAATGTAATCTTGTGCGATGCAGCACACACTAAATTCTTTCGCACGTGTGGGACCAGTGATTAAACGTTTCTAATGACGCAGTGAAACCAAACGGTGTTTTGTAATGAACCGTTTGGGAAAGAGTATGTAAGGCACATGTGCTAACATATGAACTGTGTGTGGTATGCACCCCATCGCACACGAGTTTTCTGCGGAGCCCATCTACCATGCAAGACTCCATCGCACACGCTTCCCAACAATTACCGTGTGCGATAATGTTCTATCACAAATGGTTCAGGAGCCCCTTCGCACACATAAAAGTGTTGCATACCATTTGTGATTTGTTGTGTATAACCGATGGTTGCGGCAAGAGTGATGTGTGATTTTCGTTTGGGATCACACATGTTTCCTGAAAAAAGTACGACTGGGATTGTATTTTACATTGGGCACGGTTTACTTCGAGCTCTCGTGTGCGATATCGTGATATCACAAACGGTTCCGGAGACCCTACGCACACGTAGTAGCGCTGCAAATTGTTTGCGATCTGTTGTGTATCAGCGACGGTTCCGCTACGATTGACGTATGCTTTCCGATGTGGATCGCACACCCTCATTTAGTTGAACCGTGTGCGGAGCAATTGTCAGGTTAAAACAAAAATATCTCATTTTGAATCGGCATGCAAAAAGCAAATTCGCCACAATATTCAATTGAACAAACAGTGTCCACGGGAAGAACATTCATCAGATTTCGCAACAATTGCAATTCAACATATGGTAGCTAAATTCCAATTATTTGTCCACACATATATGCATTACATAATTAATCATAGTGTACGAAATATGAAGACCTCATCAGATGGAAAACAATGGATCCATGCATATATGTTTAGCGGCTAACTCTTACGCAATGTTTCAGGAGACTGCATGTTGAAACCTTCATTATCACCAGTGGGATTGATGTAGTAATTCAGGAAGCGCTGATAAATCTCCGAACTATCAGCAATTCACCAGCCGGGAGAGGTTCAGGGGTCCTCGGTTCTAAGATGAGCTGCAATATTTTTAAGATCAGAATGTGCCATATGAGTGGAGTAGAAGATATTAATTAAGATAGACTTACTGGTACTAATTCGTGAGGATCGTCACAACTGTCAGCAGATTTGCAGATGGAGATCATGTATTTGCAAACATAGTATCCACAAAGGTTGCTCCCTGCTTGTTGCTAAGGACACTAATTTTTTTGTACATAATTAGTCATGTATTTGTCCTGTTAGGAACATCCTAACCGGTGTTAGATGTATTATTTTTTCTTTGGACAAAAATACAAAGAGGTTTATTTAGAAGCTTGAACATTTAACTAGCGTAAGAAAAGGTATTTGCAGAGTATGGATAAATTTTCCGAAAATAACGGATTTCAGTGTGTTACCGGAGAAACGATCTCGTGCCGCGAAGGTAGTTCCCTCTTGAACAGGTTCCCTGGTTTAGTTTTTCACAATGCGAGCACACTACAAATGAAGATGAATTTTGACAACATCAATTATTGAACCAGATATGAATGAAAATTAATTTCAACATCACAGAATTCAATACCTATCCATGAATTGCTGAAGATGCGTCAGATCCTGAGCGTTTGTTGACTCTCTGAGAGAATCTATGTAGTAAATTGTGTTCTTGTTTGGAACAATGAATACCAATATCCAGTGATCGCTACATATTAAGAAAGCCATGAACTTACAAATTATGTCGAAATCTGAGAGACAATCAGTGTATGCGTGGTTGTTTACTTGACTTATTGTTCATGATATGGCCAGAGAAAGGATTCTGCATGGGACGTGTTTTCAAAGAGATGGACGACCGTGTTAATGGCCCAGTCCCGTAGGTCCTTACCATCTAATGTTGTGTCATTTGCTAATGCGGGATCTATGAAATACACACTCTCCCTTTTTCTTCTCTGCGCGTCCAATCCCCTGAGAGGAATAAAATGCAGTTAGCTATTTATCATTTACAGCCTTGTATGGAGAAGTTGATTAGAGTTTGTTAAGTACTTACAAAATCAGGCATCTAACAGGAGTGGCATCGAGCTCGTTGAAGTTGAAGAAGATATGTAAGTCCTCGAAACTCACATTATGGAAACAGCATTGTGTTGGAAATGATCTCTGTTGTAGTGGACTAGCAAACCATGATGACCTGCTGACATTTGATCCATGCAATATTCATGTAACTCGGGGCAACTGGAGCTGCACTCATCAAAGTATTCGCCAACAAGAAATGGCTGGCCATGGACGTAATTGCATGCTTCAAGTACGTCTGCTTTCCTTTTAGCAAGCAACAAATCTACTTCTTCATCATCCATGCCGTTAGATATAATATTACTCCCCGATTCGAACACCTTGCTGTTAATTTGGTTCTAGGCGATGAGTGCTTCAAGTAAGAGGCAATCGTTCTCTTTCCTCTTTGCTCTCCCGCCATGCTTCCTCGCGGGTGCAGCCTTTTTGGCCGCTTCCTTCTTGGTACTTGAAGCATTTCTGGCAGAACGTCTGGTTGGCTGCAAGGTAGACTACCGAGCAGACGGTGAAACTTCGACGGACTGCTTAGCAGAGGTTTATCTATGCCAGACTGCTAGCTGGCGGTGCTGTTGTGATGGACTGCTGGGTTGTAGGAGTAGAGGCATCGGACTACTGACCATGCGTTGAAGCTATGTCGGGCTTCTGCGCAGGTGCTGCCAACTTGTCGGTGTGCTGAGGAGGTCGTGCCAACGCGTTGGTTTGCTGAGCAGGAAGTGCTGACACATCAGTGTGCTGATCACGCGAATGCGGACCGACAAACTGATGAGCAGTCGGTTCTGGACCTACAGACTGCTTAGCAGGTGGTTTCGAAGCATCAGACTGCTTAGCAGTCCATTCCACCAGGTGTGTCTGCTGAGCATGTGCTGCAGCTGTTGAGGAACGTAGTAATTTCAAAAAAAATCCTACGCACACGCAAGATCATGGTGATGCATAGCGACGAGAGGGGGAGTGTATCTTCATACCCTTGAAGATTGCTAAGCGGAAGCATTTATCAACGCGGTTGATGTAGTCGTACGTCTTCACGATCCAATCGATCCAAGTACCGAACGCATGGAACCTCCAAGTTCTGCACATGTTCAGCTCGATGACGTCCTCGCCTTCTCGATCCAGCAATACGGGCGAAGTAGTAGATGAGTTCCTGCAGCACGACGGCGTGGTGACAGTATTGGTGAAGAACAATCTCCGCAGGGCTTCACCTAAGCACTACGGAAACTATGACAGAGGATAAACTAGAGGGGACGGGGTTGCCGGCACACGGCTTGGTGTTTCTTGATGTCTCTTTGGTTCTAGCCCTGCCCCTCTATTTATATGTTGAGCCTTGGGGTCGAAACTTGGAGTAAAAGCCTCCACAAAGTCGGTTTCACCCGAAAGGCAAGAGTCCTTCTCGGACTCCAGGGCCAGACGCCAGGGATCCTGGCGTCTGGCCCCTGGACTCCGCAAAAGTTCCTTTTGCGCTTTCCAAAAACCTTGTGGGCTTTCCCCTTTGGCCCGAATAATGTGTTCTCGTACCCAAACATTTTGGGAAACATCCGGAACCCCTTCCGGTGAATTCCGGAACCCTTCCAGAGATCAAACAACATTATCCCATATATTAAAATTTATCTCTGGACCATTCCAGAGTTCCTCGTCATGCCCGTGATCGCATCTGGGACTCCGAACAACATTCGGTCACCAACATACATAACTCATATAATACTATATCGTCAATGAACGTTAAGCGTGTGGACCCTATGGGTTCGAGAACTATGTAGACATGACCGAGACATCTCTCTGGTCAATAACCAATAGCGGAACCTGGATGCCCATATTGGCTCATACATATTCTACGAAGATCTTTGTCGGTCAAACCGCATAACAACATACTTTGTTCCCTTTGTCATCGGTATGTTACTTGCTCAAGATTCGATCGTCGGTATCTCAATACCTAGTTCAATCTCGTTACCGGCAAGTCTCTTTACTCATTCCGTAATACATCATCCCGCAACTAACTTATTAGTTGCAATGCTTGCAAGGTTTATAGTGATGTGCATTACCAAGTGGGCCTAGAGATACCTCTCCGACAATCGGAGTGAAAAATCCTAATCTCGAAATACGCCAACCCAACAAGTACCTTCGGAGACACCTGTAGAGCACCTTTATAATCACCCAGTTATGTTGTGACGTTTGGTAGCACACAAAGTGTTCCTCCGGTAAACGGGAGTTGCATAATCTCATAGTCACAGGAACATGTATAAGTCATGAAGAAAGTAATAGCAACATACTAAACGATCAAGTGCTAAGCTAACAAA
Source organism: Triticum aestivum (assembly GCF_018294505.1). NCBI lineage: Eukaryota > Viridiplantae > Streptophyta > Magnoliopsida > Poales > Poaceae > Triticum > Triticum aestivum. Next base: position 233,535,577 of record NC_057807.1, read on the forward strand.
ATGGGTCAACTCAACCACATCATTCTCCCAATGATGTGATCCCGTTAATCAAATGACAACTCATGTCTATGGTTACGAAACTTAACCATCTTTGATTCACGAGCTAGTCAAGTAGAGGCATACTAGTGACACTATGTTTGTCTATGTATTCACACATGTATTATGTTTCCGGGTAATACAATTCTAGCATGAATAATAAACATTTATCATGATATGAGGAAATAAATAATAACTTTATTATTGCCTCTAGGGCATATTTCCTTCAGCAGTTGGGTCTCCGCCCACTGCTTCAGCGGCCGGCATCTGAACTTGTTGCGTGGTAGTTGTAGGCCTTGCCACTGGCTGCTCTGGGGTGGAGGATGACATGGCCTGTACGACACAAAGTTGGGCCGGCTGATCACAGGTTGATGCATCAGCCGTCAGATTACAAGTATTAGGTTATTTGGGGGAAGCATGCGAGAGCTGCTGTGGCAAGGAGAGCGTCATCGGTTGAGGGGCGACATTGGTTGCTCTTGGCGGGGCTTTAGGGATCTCATCGATGAACTATATTTCTTTTCATGGCCACTGGATGTGATGTAATAGTGTTTCTCCCAAGGTCCTTTGCTCATCAAAGTCTCCTAGGACATTCTTCAGGGCAAATTCATTGAATCCAGGCTTTACTTCAGTCATGTAGCACTTCACACAGCTCGGCTTCAATGGCACATTGTCCAACAAGAGGCCCTCTTCCAAGAAGGGTTGGCAAACCCAGGCTGTTGCACATTTTAATGTACCTTCATAATGTGTAAACACGCCCTTCAGTCTGTCTTTCATTCCTGATAGATCAAATATAGCATCATCATGAGCAGCTGCAGTCTCAATGTCACTAGGGTCAGCTGATGCACAGCTACTCTTGTGCGGTGTTGTCACACAATAAGCAGCATCCTCCATGCCTGCCTCCCCTCCCATCTGCTGGCTATCTGTCAGTGTTAGAGTCTTCTGCATCATCATTGCCTCCTCAATATCCTTTCGAACAGCCGGATACATGTCATTCCTCAACCTTTCATACAATTCATTCTGCTTCATTTCACTCCTCGCTTTTTTCATGTTGATCCTCTCTTCTTTGGTGAGTGTGAAAGCCCTCTTGTGTGGGACATTAACACCTATACCCCTTGCATGACTAGGGGGCTCTCTTGTTTCCAGAGCATCGGACAGAATGTCACATGGCCCTGAGTTCCTGTAGAACCTTCCAGGGATCTTGGAAGCTTTTAACATCACTTGATATAGTTCTTCGTCACGTGAGTTTTCAAAGTAATAAGTTCCATCATCATGCCTCCTTGCACGTGCCCGCAAGTAGTCTCTGGCGCGTTCGCCCCTGATTTCACTAAAGGTCGGTTTCTCACCCGCCGCTACTGCTTCATTGTCCTCCTGGTCCCATATCTGTTTCATGCTGTAGTATCCTGCCACACCCATACGGTGGGTGTGTGTGTTCTTCTTCTGAAGTTCCGATTACTTGGCACTCTTCTCAGCAAACTCTTTAGTTGCCCTGACCCTTTTGAACTCTGCCCAGTCTGGCTTTGTAATTTGGGGGTATGCGGGGATTGGGTCCTTGCCTTCACTCAAGTACTTCTTGTACAACACGTGCTTCCAGTTTCTCCAAGCATCCCTAGTCTTCTTCAGTGCAACGTGTTCCACCTACATTCTCCACTGCTCTGGAACGTTGAAGTGATCCATGATCTCCCGGACTATTCTTCGCCGTGTTTCTGTGTCAGCCTTCCGAAACCCCGGCAGATTAAAGTTGAGCCTTGCCCTGCCAACAAATCCACACACACTCGTGAACCTCGTGCGTGCTTTATCTAGTTTAGTTGGAGCCCAAGACTTTAAATCGATCTCGGTTACTTCATATACACCTTTAGGCTGGTGTGTGGGCTTCCTTGGAGCGTTCTGCCGTGTCCTAACCAGAAGGGTAATTGCTGCAGCTCTATCCCATTCAAGATTACTTGATCCCTCACCATCTGCTGAAGACCTAGGGTTGTCGGAATCAGATGAAGATACATAGCCTGAAGCATGAGTGATGTCACTGCTAATCGGCATCTACAGAGAACGCATGCGAAACTCAGGAAAGGAGGATAAGCATAAAACTAACAACTTGGTATGAGGCTGTCTAAAAATGCCATGCAATAATTTAGAAAATGTTCGGCTTATTTGTTAAGTTTGTGTGACTTGGGCGCCCGCGATCTGTAAATCGGCAGTAACTTATTGGAACAAATACAACTTATATGTACTAGCTAGGAAGGTAGATAATGAACATATATATGCTCTCTGTTATTTTATAGCCAATTTAGGAACATACGGAATGAAATAGGAAGAGGGATTGCGAGGAAATATGCCTCACCACGATGGAGAGCGGTAACTAGCAGGCTTCTTACTGCAAACCTGGCCGGACCACGGGAGAGGCGAGGGTTACATGATCGATATGCTCGAGGGTGGCTGGTGCGCAAACGAAGACGACGAGGCGCAGGCAGCCGTGTGTTGGGAACGGTAGTGGAGGTAGGCTTGACGCTGAAGAGCGGGCACACGACCGGGGTGAGTACGCCGACGCTGGAGAGGGTTCTGCTCTGGATCTGGAGGAGGGGGGAGCTGGCGATGGAGATTGGGTGGACTAGTTGAGTGAAACGCGGGCGGGCGGTGGGGGGGGTGGGGTGTTGGCGGCCTAGGTGAAAAGGGTGGAAAATATTGCCGGTCGCCGCGCGGAAAGGCCTATGCAAACGGTTGCCTCTAAGCGCTCATGTGCACAAAGAGACAATTTTTTGTTTGAAATGAAGACGTACTAATTTTGAAATTAAGACGTGAGTTCATCGTTTCGCCTCTAAATTTTTCCCACGTTAAGCAATCACCATTATACCACGGGTTTGATTTGCTGGCGCATTTCAGGTCTCGTGTGCTATATTTAAGACATTTTTGGCATTTACCGTGCATTTTGGCATATAAATCAAATGCTAGCTGGACTGCACTTCCTGTCGAAAGGGATGAGAATTGTCGTTCGATCTGGGAGCATACAACAATGCAGACGTATGATGATGAGGACATCAATACCATTGTTACACCCACAGCCCCTGCTGCTATACATACTGGACCAATTACTAGAGCTCGCGCACGCCAACTAAATTACCAGGTACTTTCGTTTCTTGGTAATGATTCTAATGTTCATGAGAATATGATGCTGCCTAAATTGGATACATTTGTTTTGCTTACAAATGAAGGGCCTATCTTGGAGAAGGATGAACATTGGAGCAAGAGAAAGCATGGAGATGATGGCATGCGCAAGGGGAACAAGAATGGAGTTACGAGTGATGATTTCAGGTCTTTGGAGCCACCATAACGAGTGCATGAAGCCTTGGACGAAATATACAAGATGCCACTTCATAAATTTCGTCCAGAGGCTATTATAGGTGTTGCGTCACCTTTTTATTGGGCCAGGCCCATGTAATTTCGAAATACATTAGTATAGGCTATTTTTAGAGTCCGTATGTGTGGGGAAACAAGAGATAGGGTTGATTTCGGACCCCTCCACCAAGGGCCACGAAATTCCCCCTCTCTTCCTCCATATATACAGCCCTTAGGGCACCGTTTAGACTTTGGGTTTTGTTTAGATTAAAGTTCGCCATAGCTGCAACTTCGCATACTTCGTTTGTGTTCAACGACCAGACAAAGGCGTCACAGAACCCCACCTTGATCAATAAAGCTTTCATCTTATATTCGCAATATCCAGATTGCAATCTCAGTTTCTTGCTTGTTCTTCGTTTGCTCGCAGGAAACAGACCCTCGTGGTCAGGTTGATCGTGCTCCGGCGTGGTCAATAACCTCTCAGAGTTGGTTTAGCGATTGCTAAGGCGCGACGTCCTCGCACGTTCGTAGTCGGATCGTCAAAGTCGACTTCCACCAAAGCGAAATCCATCATCTCATCGAAAGACGGGACACCTTTGCCTCTATCAAGTGGTATCCGATTTCCAGGTTGCTCGGTGAGATTTTACAGTTTTTCGTAGTTTAGATCGAGTTTGTTATTCATACCTATAGTCCACGAAAAAGCCACAATTTTTTTTAGGGTTAGTTCATCATATCCGAACCAATCTGAGCCTTTGCATAATCTTTTTAGGGTTTTGCTTTGTTGAATTTGCGGTTGCATCGTCGTGTCTAGTTGCTGGTCTTAGCGTCTAGTCTTTTAGAGTTTTGAGTTCTGGTCATAAGTTGTCACGCCGCCACCGCACCATCATCATCGCCCCTGCCACCTACCACCACCGCTCCGAATCCGTATCCATATACCACCGCTCCGAATCCGTGTCCATATACCACCACCGATCCATATCCATATACTACCACCGCTACCACCACTGCTGCCATATACCACCACCATATATCCACCACCAATCCGAGTTCCTTGCATATTAGGTTTGTTTTTGAGATTCATCTAGTTTCCGATTCGTGTTTCCTTGCGGAGTAGGTTTCAGAAAAAAAAAGTCCGGAAACCACCCTCCGTTTAGGCCCAAAATTTTCCGAAAACGCACTTGTCGAAAAATTTTCTGGCTATCCTATTTTTAGGTGTTTCTAAGCATATTGAGACAGTCGCCGTTATAGAAAGTTTTTTTTGACCCGTTTCCAGTTTTTGGGTCCGGGCAGTCGAAAAAAAATTGGTCGAAAAATTTTTCGTGCCCATCCTGTCAGTTTGACCTAGGAAGAGTTTTGAGACACTCGCCATTATAGTGATTTTTCGCAAAAAAAGCAGCGCAAAAAAAAGAGCGAAAAAAAATTCCAGAGTGTACTTTTCCCTTGTTTACGTGCAGCGCCGTGATTTTGTTAGTGTTCTAGGCTCACGTCTCTAGCACGGTCTAGCCTAGGACCAGCACAGTACCGTCGTTGAGCGTTTATTCAACTTTGCATCTCTGAATTGATTATTGCTGACCCTTTTTGCTACCATATTATAAGCCTTCCCAGATCCACATACGTCTACGTCGTGCGTTTGACTCTCCCTGGTAATCGCTCTATCCAAGCTTTGAGAGTTTTGACTACAACAGTTCCCGGTCACTGCCTGCTGCTGGGTAAGAACTCGTAAGAATTTGAGATTTGCTTCACGGATTTGTGACACCCACCACCACCTCTTGTTAGTAGTCTGTAGGATCATATTCTGTGTGTTTCTATTGCTGCTAACCATGCCAGGATCACAAGCCAACGAGACTGACTGGGAGAACATGACGAATAAGGATTTGCATGATAAATTTCAGCAAATGATGAGTGGACAGGTGCAAGATGTGTTAAACAGATTTGGAGAGGCCATGGAGAAGATAGATGGCATGGAGAAGATGTTCGAAACAAAGCTCGATAATAAGTTTAATGAATTGCTCGCGCATCTTCCACCACCACCACCCGCTGCACCTAACGCACCTCTCCAACAACAACAACAACAACGACTACCTCCACGTCGCGAAACAGACCTCCGTCGAGCGAGCCGTGTCCCTCTTGCGTTTGGTCAAACTATTGGTGCTGCTGTTGATACTTCTGTGGCTCCTACTGCTGATGCGGAGGAGGATGATTATGTGGGAGATTACGAGGATGAGGTTGATCAAAATCAGAACTATGTGCAACCACCTGCACCAGACCCACCAGGTTGTCCACATGCAAATATTCGCAATGGTAGGCCTGCACCACCACCTCAGGTACGAGATGATGTCCATATTCCTAAACCGAAATTGAATATTCCACCATTTTAGGGTAGATATGTTCCTGATATATATCTTACTTGGGAGTTAGAAACTGAACAACGATTTACATGTTTACAATATCCTAAGGAGAGACGGGTTGCTGCTGCTGTTTGTGCTTTCACTAGTTTTGCATGTGTATGGTGGTCTGAACATTGTAGATTATATCCTATTCCAACTACTTGGGCTGCTTTGAAAACTTCTATGCGTACGCGTTGGGTTCCACCATATTATCAACGTGAATTGCTTCAAAAATTGCAGCGTTTAAGACAAGGGAAAATTTTTGTAGAAGAATATTATCAGGAATTACAAACTGGCATGATTAGATGTGGTATTGTTGAGGAAAATGAAGCTATGCTTGCACGTTTTCTGGGTGGATTAAATAGAAAGATTCAGACCATTCTAGACTATAAGGAGTATACTAATATCACTCGTTTATTCCATCTTGCTTGTAAAGCTGAACGTGAAGTGCAGGATCGACAAGCATTGGCGCGAACTAACTTTTCTGCAGGCCGACCTTCATCATGGACACCGCGTGCATCTTCTACTTCAACTGCACTAGCACCTCAATCAGGTGCCTCCTCCAGCCGTGATACAAGAAAACAGGCACAACCACCATTATCTGCCAAGAGCGCACCTGCCGGGCCTACACAGAGTTCTTCTTCTTCCATGACATCAACAAGGCACACAAGTGATATTATTTGTCGTCGTTGTAAGGTAGGAGGTCATTATGCGAGAGAATGCAAATCTCAGCGTGTGATGATTGCTACTGAGGATGGTGGATATGAGTCCGCTAGTGACTATGATGAGGAGACTTTGGCTCTTATTACACGTGAAGAACATGGTGGAGATGATTCTGATCATGAGACGCAATACATGGCTCCTGAAGACGCTGACATGTATGAATGTTTAGTTGCTCAACGTGTTTTGAGTGTGCAGGTCACACAAGCTGAGCAAAATCAGAGGCACAATGTGTTCCATACCAAGGGAGTTGTGAAGGAACGTTCTGTGCGCGTCATCATAGACGGAGGTAGCTGCAACAACTTGGCTAGCATGGAGATGGTGGAGAAGCTTTCTCTCACCACAAGACCACATCCACATCCTTACTACATCCAATGGTTCAACAACAGCGGCAAGGTTAAGGTAACACGTACTGTTCGTGTGCATTTTAGTATCTCTACATATGTTGATTATGTTGATTGCGATGTGGTACCTATGCAAGCATGTTCCTTATTACTTGGTAGACCATGGCAATTTGATAAAAATTCTGTACACCATGGTAGAAACAATCAGTATACTCTTGTTCATAAGGATAAAAATATTACTTTGCTTCCTATGACTCCTGAGTCTATTTTGAAAGATGATATTAATAGAGCTAATAAAGCAAAACAGGAGAAGAATAAGAGTGAAAATCAGATTGTGGCAAAAGAATTTGAGCAACAAATGAAGCCTAATAATAAACCATCTAGTGTTGCTTCTGAAATTAAATTGAAAAGTGCATGTTTATTTGCCACCAAATCTGATATTGATGAGCTAGATTTCAGCAAATCTGTTTGCTATGCTTTTGTGTACAAAGAGGCATTATTTTCATTCGAGGACGTGCCTTCCTCTTTGCCTCTTGCTATCACTAACATTTTGCAGGAGTTCACTAACATCTTTCCACAAGACGTGCCATCGGGATTACCGCCTATTCGAGGGATTGAGCATCAGATTGACTTAATTTCCGGTGCTTCACTGCCAAACCGTGCGCCATACCGTACCAATCCAGAGGAGACGAAGGAGATTATGCGTCAAGTACAAGAGCTTCTCGACAAAGGTTATATACACGAATCCCTTAGTCCTTGTGTTGTTCCTATTATTCTAGTGCTGAAAAAGGATGGTATATGTGTTGATTGTAGAGGCATTAATAATATTACTATTCATTATCGTCATCCTATTCCTAGGCTAGATGATATGCTTGATGAATTGAGTGGCTCTACAATATTCTCCAAAGTTGATTTGCGTAGTGGATACCATCAAATTCGTATGAAATTGGGAGATGAATGGAAAACAACATTTAAAACTAAGTTTGGATTATATGAGTGGTTAGTCATGCCTTTTGGTTTAACTAATGCACCTAGTACTTTCATGAGATTAATGAATGTAGTTTTACGTGCTTTCATTGGACGATTTGTCGTAGTTTACTTTGATGACATATTGATTTATAGCAGATCTTTGGAAGAACATCTGGAACATTTACGTGCTGTTTTTATTGCTCTACGTGATGCACGTTTGTTTGGTAACCTTGGAAAGTGCACCTTTTGCACCGACCGAGTATCTTTTCTTGTCTATGTTGTTACTCCACAGGGAATTGAAGTTGATAAAGCCAAGATTGATGCTATTGAGAGTTGGCCGCAGCCCAAAACGGTCACACAAGTGAGGAGTTTTCTTGGCCTCGCTGGATTCTATAGGCGTTTTGTGAGAGATTTCAGCACCATTGCTGCACCTCTCAATGAGCTTACAAAGAAAGATGTGCCTTTTCTTTGGGGTACCGCACAGGAAGAAGCCTTCACGGTATTGAAAGATAAGTTGACACATGCTCCTTTACTCCAACTTCCTGATTTTAATAAGACTTTTGAACTTGAATGCGATGCTAGTGGAATTGGATTAGGAGGTGTGTTATTACAAGATGGCAAACCTGTTGCATATTTTTCTAAAAAATTGAGTGGTCCTAGTCTGAATTATTCTACTTATGATAAAGAATTATATGCTCTTGTTCGGACTTTAGAAACATGGCAACATTATTTATGGCCCAAAGAATTTGTTATACATTCTGATCATGAATCTTTGAAACATATTAAAAGTCAAGCTAAACTGAATCGTAGACATGCTAAATGGGTTGAATTCATTGAGACTTTCCCTTATGTCATTAAACACAAGAAGGGAAAATAAAATGTTATTGCTGATGCATTGTCTCGTCGCTATACTATGCTTTCACAACTTGACTTCAAAATATTTGGTTTGGAGACCATCAAAGATCAATATGTGCATGATGCTGATTTTAAAGATGTAATGCAGAATTGTAAAGAAGGAAGAATGTGGAACAAGTTCGTCGTTAATGATGGATTTGTGTTTCGTGCTAACAAGCTATGCATTCCAGCTAGCTCTGTTCATCTTTTGTTGTTGCAGGAGACGCATGGAGGAGGATTAATGGGACACTTTGGCGTGAAGAATACGGAGGACGTACTTACTACACATTTCTTTTGGCCAAAGATGAGACGAGATGTTGAGCGTTTTATTGCTCGCTGCACTACATGTCAAAAAGCTAAGTCACGACTCAATCCTCATGGTTTATATATGCCTTTGCCTGTACCTAGTGTTCCTTGGGAGGATATATCTATGGACTTTGTTTTAGGTTTACCTCGAACAAAGAAGGGGAGGGATAGCATATTTGTTGTCGTGGATAGATTCTCGAAAATGGCACACTTTATACCATGTCATAAAAGCGATGATGCTGTTAATGTTGCTGATTTGTTCTTTCGTGAAATTATTCGCTTGCATGGTGTGCCAAATACTATTGTTTCAGATCGTGATACTAAATTTCTTAGCCACTTTTGGAGATGTTTATGGGCTAAGTTGGGGACTAAACTGCTTTTTAGTACTACTTGTCACCCCCAAACTGATGGACAAACTGAAGTAGTCAATAGAACATTGTCTACTATGCTTAGGGCTGTTTTGAAGAATAATAAGAAAATGTGGGAGGAATGCTTGCCTCATATTGAATTTGCTTATAATCGTTCATTGCATTCTACTACTAAGATGTGCCCTTTTGAAGTTGTGTACGGTTTCCTACCTCGTGCACCTATTGATTTGTTGCCTCTTCCATCTTCGGAGAAGGTTAATTTTGATGCTAAACAACATGCTGAATTGGTTTTAAAAATGCATGAGTTAACTAAGGAAAACATTGAGCGTATGAATGCTAAATATAAACTTGCTGGAGATAAGGGTAGAAAACATGTTGTGTTTGCACCTGGAGATCTTGTTTGGTTACACTTGCGTAAAGATAGATTTCCTGATTTGCGCAAATCAAAGCTAATGCCACGTGCTGATGGTCCCTTTAACGTGTTAGAGAAAATAAATGATAATGCATACAAACTTGAGCTGCCTGCAGATTTTGGGGTTAGTCCCACTTTTAACATTGCAAATTTGAAGCCTTATTTGGGTGAGGAAGATGAACTTCCGTTGAGGACGGCTTCATTTCAAGAAGGGGAGGATGATGAGGACATCATACCATTGTTACACCCACAGCCCCTGCTGCTATACATACTGGACCAATTACTAGAGCTCGCGCACGCCAACTAAATTACCAGGTACTTTCGTTTCTTGGTAATGATTCTAATGTTCATGAGAATATGATGCTGCCTAAATTGGATACATTTGTTTTGCTTACAAATGAAGGGCCTAGCTTGGAGAAGGATGAACATTGGAGCAAGAGAAAGCATGGAGATGATGGCATGCGCAAGGGGAACAATAACGGAGTTACGAGTGATGATTTCAGGTCTTTGAAGCCACCATAACGAGTGCATGAAGCCTTGGACGAAATATACAAGACGCCACTTCATAAATTTCGTCCAGAGGCTATTATAGGTGCTGCGTCACCTTTTTATTGGGCCAGGCCCATGTAATTTCGAAATACATTAGTATAGGCTATTTTTAGAGTCCGTATGTGTGGGGAAACAGGAGATAGGGTTGATTTCGGACCCCTCCACCAAGGGCCACGAAATTCCCCCTCTCTTCCTCCATATATAAAGCCCTTAGGGCACCGTTTAGACTTTGGGTATTGTTGAGATTAAAGTTTGCCATAGCTGCAACTTCGCGTACTTCGTTTGTGTTCAACGACCAGACAAAGGCGTCACAGAACCCCACCTTGATCAATAAAGCTTTCATATTATATTCGCAATATCTAGATTGCAATCTCAGTTTCTTGCTTGTTCTTTGTTTGCTCGCAGGAAACAGACCCTCGTGGTCAGGTTGATCGTGCTCCGGCATGGTCAATAACCTCTCAGAGTTGGTTTAGCGATTGCTAAGGCGCGACGTCCTCGCACGTTCGTAGTCGGATCGTCAAAGTCGACTTCCACCAAAGCGAAATCCATCATCTCATCGAAAGACGGGACACCTTTGCCTCTATCATATGATCCGTGGGGTTTGGGTTCTAGCCAATCAAAACGCACGACCCAGATCGCGCGTGTGGCAGTGGGGGGCATCACCCACGGTTTGGTAGGCACACGACTTTCGTGAGTGAACCGTGTGCTATTTGAAAGCATTTACATGAACCGGAACTGCATGTGTTGTCGAAAGGGATGAGGATCACCTTTCAATCGAGGAGCATCCAACGGTGCAGACGTACGATCCATGGTATTTGGGTTCTGGCCAATCAGAACACATGACTCAGATCGCGCGTGTGGCAGGGGGGCATCGGCCACGGTTTAGTGGGCACACGGCTTTCGTGAGTGAATCGTGTGCTATTTGAAAACATTTACATTAACTAACAACATATTTTTGTTTGAATGAAAACATGAGTCCGTCGTTTCGCCTCCAATTTTTTCCACGGTAAGAAATCACGATTGTACCCTATGGTTCGATTTTCTGGTACATTTTACCAGGCGGCAGGCCTGGCTAGAAATCCCAAACTTTGAATAAGTCGCAACTACATGTGGGTGTTAGCAAGATCACTCGTGTGTCGCTTTGCGAGTTTCCATTCATTGTCCGAGAAACGGGAAACAAAACTTCAAACAGTTCGGCCGTAGGGTGAGGCCAGAGGCGTAGGCCTTGTTGGTATTTTAATTTTAGGAAATGCATATAGAGTCCGAAAAATAATGAAAATCATTCTATCACTATGGCGTGCTCTCACGATCGCATGGAAATTTTTTGGTAAAGTTTGGCACAAGGTTTGGTGCTCGCACCTTCCATACCGCAAGAAGGATCATTGTTTCCAATAGGAGAGATTGGCACTTCAGACTCCAAATCGTCCGTTATTACATCGTTCCACCTCGAAAAGAAAATCATGGTAAACAATCGCGGATATACCCTTGGTTTGATTTTTCGGCCCATTTCAGGTCTCGTCTGCTATGTTTAAGTCATTCTTTGCACTTACCTTGCATTTTAGTGCATATAAAGTCAAAAATCCTACTACAACTATATGTGGGTGTTTTAGTTAGGCTATACTTAGGCTACTCGTAGTGGAGAGTGTCATATACTAGTATCATGCATATATATATGATACTAGTGTAGGGCAATTTGAGAAAGCCTATCATTGGAATATACAAGCTGAAGGAATATGCGATGCCCCCATGTTTGGTTTTGGTAATTGATGATAATCTCTATGGACTAATGGTTATCTTGAGTTATATTTGAAAGAATAGTCCATAGAAATTTATTGAAGTACATTTGTTGGTTTCAAGGAGTTTATTTGTTGACCAATGTGCCATTTAAGGAATTATCCAAATAGTGGTCATGTAAAAGACATGATACAAGGTTGATCAAGACTAAAGTTGACGCGAATTTGAAAATGACATATAATAGTTTGCAAATTTATGACTCAGAAGATATATCTTTTTATAAAAAGAGTATATAACTATATACGAGTGTATGTGCATGCATGGATTCAATGGTTATGGGTGTGTTTAGCATTCTTTTGAAGAGAAGTATGATTACGTTACAAGAAAAATGGATGCGCTTAACAGGAAATCTAACTTATGTAAAAAAATAACTACTTGTATGGTTGTTCTCCCCAAGATATTTAAGTCAGAAATGAACACCGAGAGGACACGCGCACATCCGTTTTGTGTCACAAATCCGGCCTAAATTTAAGTCAGAAATGGGACCAAATAGACATGAAGCGGACAGATTGTGCGCCCGAGGCCAGGCTGTCATATTTTCCGTCTTGGCCCAAAACAGACATGGATACACCAAATGCGTTGACGTTCGTGCGTTGGCATTGGCCTAACCAAGCCAGAGCACAATGCAAGCCGGCGAGAGAGGCCAAGCGTTGCATAGACCGGACGCGCAGCGGCAGCCGCAATAGTAGCGGCACGAGGAGAAATGGTCCTCGATTGCCCTTCTCTATCATGTCGTATTCCTCCCAACCCCAACGGTTCGGCACAAGCTTTCTTCGGTCGCTGGCAGTGGCAGGCCCGCCCAATGCACCCCCTGGCTACATAGGCGAGACGCTGGGCCATGCCTGGTCCCGCCGGTGCCCACGCGTCGCACATGGAGGACAGGGTCCCCTTCTGCTTTGAGGTCCCGAGCCTATGCAGCCGGAGAGGAAGATGTGAAGTTTCTCGGCTGGCTGGCTGGCCGGCCAGTCGATCAAATAGTGGCTACCGAGCTCACATCACTTTTTTTTGAAAGACCCAGCACCTGCTGGCGTTTCATTGATTTAGCAGAGGAGAAGAGTTTAAAATCGGTTTACAAAAGATTTTGTCAACACCCTGCCCTAAGGCAGCAAATCATAAAAGCCTAATCTCTCCCAACCGGGGGCCCAAGGAGGGACTCAACACTCTTTGACCTCGCCACACTCCAGAGGTCCAGCAATCGCGCGATCCGGCTGAGTATATCTTCCGCTGATGCAGTTTTGCCCTTGAAGATACAGTCGTTCCTCTCTTTCCATATTTCCCAGCAGGTGAGCATGATGATGGATGCCACGGCTTTTCGGGTCTTCTCATTTGCAAACCCCTGCAGGCATCGCTGCACCCTTTGCGATGAATTTCCCGTGTTGTTCCAAGAACCAGGGTTTATGGGGCCGCAGCCGTTCCTGGTGGCCATCCTCCTCCAAGTTTACCTGGCCAAGTTGCATTCTCAGAATAGATGCACTGATGTTTCGAGGTGCCTGATGCACAAAGGGAAAAAATAGCTGTTTGGCCAACCCCGCCGCTGCAGCCTATCATTACACCACAATCTATCAAGGTGCAGAAGCCAGGAGAAGATCTTCATCTTCCCTGGAGCCCATGGCTTCCAGATGGCAGTACAGAGCTCATTTGTTGCAGGTGTTAGAAATTGCATACTGTATGCTGAACTTGCCGTGTATTGTCCCGAGCTATTTTGAGCCCATGTGATCGAGTCTGCTGCACCAGCTGTTAGGGTCACGTTTTGGGCTGCCAGCAGTCGCCAGAGGGAGAGGAAGTCAACCACTATATCTGCACGATCGTCGTATCTGAGATTGTTTACCCAAGTGTGATCTGCCATGGCAGCTGCGACTGATCTGTTCTTACGCCGGGAGTGAGCATACAGGCCTGGGAACGCTTGCTTGAGGGGTCCAATATCTAGCCAAGAGTTTTGCCAGAAAGATGCCGTGGCTCCATCTCCAATGATGACTCTTGTTGCCTGGTTGAAGAGCTTGCGGCCCTTCTCGTCGCATGGCACCGGGGTGCCAACCCATGGCCGGCAGGGCTGCTGCTAAGACAGCCATAACCATCTGAGCCGGAGAGCGCGATTGAATTTGGTCATGTTCAGGATGCCCAAGCCTCCATGCTGCACCGGCGAGCACACTTGCTGCCAGCTAACTTTGCATTTTCCGCCAGTCAATTCCTCCTCTCCCGCCCAAAGAAAGCATCTGCGCACCTTGTCGATGTCCTTGAGAAACTTGACAGGCGCCCTGAGAACGGACAACGCGTATGTTGGCAGTGCCGTCAGAACGCTCCTGACTAAAACCCTCCGGCCGGCGATGGATAACAAACGGCCTTTCCATCCTGCAAGGCGAGTGCGTATCCTATCTAGGATGAATTGCAGATGCACGATGCGTAGCCGGGAGACGGTGATCGGGAGGCCAAGATACGTCAATGGGAAACCTACGATCTTGCCCGTGAAGTTTTGCAGCACTATCTGAAGGTCTATGTCTTCGCATCGGATTGGGGCGACGCATGTTTTGTCCGGATTGATTTTCAGACCCGTGGCCTCGCCGAAGAGAGCCAGAATGCCCATGATGTTGTTGAACTCCTGTCTAGTTGGGTTCGCGAAAAGAATCACGTCGTCCGCGTAGAGGCTAACCCTAGTCGTGATTTTCCTGTCCGGGAGGGTGCGCAGAATGCCTTGCTCTGTTGCAGCTTGCAGAAGACGATGCAGTGGGTCTATTGCTAGGATGAACAGCAACGGCGAGAGCGGGTCCCCCTGGCGAAGGCCACACGCATGCAGGAAGGATTCCCCGGGCACGCTGTTCAGGAGGCAGGAGGATGAAGAGGAGGATAGGAGAATGGCGATCCAGTCACGCCATCTTGCGCTAAATCCTAGCCTCTGAAGAAGTTCTAGCAGGTAGTCCCAGGCTACGGAGTCGAAAGCCCTAGCTATGTCTATCTTAACTAGGAGCACAGGCTTCTTACTACGGTGGAGAGCGCGAATGCAATTCTGGACGTATAGGTAAGAGTCTTAGATGCTCTTTTTTCGCTGAAAAGCACTTTGGACGGGCGAGACGATGTCTTGCAGAACGCTTGCAAGCCGGAGTGCGAGCACCTTTGCCAGCAACTTTCCTATCGAGTGAATCAAGCTAATTGGTCGATAATGGCTGATCTCAGATGCCCCCTCTTTCTTCGGCAAGAGCACGATCATGGCAGTGTTGATTGCCTCGGGGTTCGATCTGTCCAGGTGGTAGAACTTGTCAAAGACTTTCATCACATCCTCCTTGATTATCGACCAGCAGGATCTGAAAAACCCTCCCAAAAACCCATTGGGGCCTGGCGCCTTCTCCACTGGCGATGCCTTGATGGCCTTCCACACCTCCTCTTCGGTGAAAGGAAGATCAATGCCGTCTCCCTGAACTTGCAGCAGATTCAACATCTTCTAGTTGATGGTGCTAGAGCGGCTTTTCCTTTTGCCCAGCAGCCCGGAGAAGTGCTCGTGGACGAGTTCCGCTTTGTCCTCGTGGGAGGAGGCAATGTGATTTCCATGGGACAGAGCATGTACAAAATTCTTCCTTTTTCTGGACACCATTTTTGCATGAAAGAGCTTCGTGCTCGCATCTCCGGAACGCAGCCAAGTGATACGCGAAGCCTGGCGCTTGCGTGCCCTTTCGATGGCCGCAAACCCCAAGATTCTCTGCTTGAGCATTTTGCGAAGCGCAATCTCCTAGTCCGAAAGTCTCCTGCTTTCCTGAGCCACATCTAGCCTGAGAACCACCTCCGAAGCGATGTGTAGTTTTAGTCTTGCATTGCTGAACAAGAATTTGCTCCACACCTTTAGATCCCTTGCCACTCTCATCATCTTGACCTTGATACGGACGAAAGGGCATGTGTGGTTGATTGGGCGTTGCCATGCCCGCTGCACTGTTTCCTGGAACCGGGGAAACTTAGTCCAAAAATGCTCAAATCTGAACTTGGCGGCTCTAGGCGGAGAGGCCGCGCAAGTAAGCACCAAAGGGGAGTGATCGGAGATGGATGTCGAGGCGGCCATAAGCATGTGCTCTTGGTGATCCATTTCCCATGGAAAATTGCAAAAGAATTTGTTAATGCTGCACATTGTTGGTTGGGCGCGCTCATTTGACCAAGTGTATCTTCTATTTTTGCATTTGATTTCCTTCAGGCCCACACTATCTACTGCATTTCTGAACTTGCCCATCAAACACCTGTTGATTTTGCAGTTGTTTTTATCCCGTGCTTCATAAATGTTGTTGAAATCTCCACAAATGAGCCATGGTTGGCTTGTCTGAGGAGCAGTATTAATCATCTCCTGGAAGAAACTCTCCTTTTCACTGTCATCCACCGGGCCATAGACGTTTGTGAGCCAGTAAACCTCAGCTGACAGCAGCAGCGTCACTTTGGCCGTCAGAGAGAATTTCCCAACTGCCTGGGTTTCCAGTTTCAGGATCGACTCGTCCCAAAAAATAGCCAGCCCCTCTCTTGATCCTACTGCCGGCAGGACCGCACAACCCCGAAGAGATGATCCACCAATATCCCTGGCTAATTGAGGTGACCATTCCTCGATTTTGGTTTCTTGTAGGCATAGGATGCCCAACTTATTTGCCAGCACTACCTCATTCACAGCTGTTCGCCTGGCCGGCGCATTGAGGCCTCTCACGTTCCAGGACATAATCGGAGGGTTGTGATTATTCATCAATGACACATGGAATGCTCCGCAAACTGAATTTCATATCTAGAAGCACAAAGTACACCATCCATCTAGCAGGGGAGCGACGGCATCCACCAATAGGCCCCAAATTATGCCATCGCCTAACTAACCTAACTGCTAACAAATCCCTGACAAAGTACAACATCATTGATCCTAACTCTAACCAGCTTAAGGCTGGCCTCTTACGGAGCCTAACCACTAAGTAGACTAACATGGTCAACCATCGATCTCCTCGGTCGTAGCAGCCCCTCTAGGCATGGCCGCGGCGATGCGGAGAGTCGCCTCGTCCAGGTCAGTGAACTTGGCGATGGCCTGAATGTCGCTGTCGGACAGAGGCTCGTCGAAACGCTTGATGAGAGCGGCCACTGCGCCAGGCGTCATCCTGTCCTTCGGGCCCAGGGCTCCCAGCTCCTGGATCAGCCTGAGCGCAGCCCGCTGAGCTACCGGCACGGTCGAGTGCAAGGCCGCCTGCCTGGCACTCTGCCTTCTCGGAGTTGGAGCAGCGTGCGTATTTGGAGGGGCGGAGGAGCGACGGTTGGCGCGGGGTGGGAGGGGGCCAAGGACCGCAGGCTCCAGGGCGGAGAAGAGGAGCTGCGGGTCCCTGTTCTCGTTCTTGCCAATCTCCAGGGCCTGAACCCGACCAGAGACGGCGCTGACCTGCACGTCCATGGCAGCAAAGGGGGTGGAGCGGCACGCTTGTAGGGCGTCGAACTCCAGGGGTTTCTCCAGTGTGGCCTTGATTGATGCGTCGAGCTCGAACTGCATGTAGTCCACGCGGGCCGGGGAGGGGATGACCTGGCCCAGCAGAAAGTCTGCGACGGGATCAGTGGAGGTTGGTGGAGAAGGTGCTTGACGTAATGGGGCAGGGGGGTGGCGGAGACAGCCGCCGGCTCGTGCTCGCGCCTGGCATTGCTGCGGCCCCTTGATGCACCTCCATGATGGCGAGGCACCGGTGTCTTGCTGCGCTGCCTGGAAGAGGTCCCGGTGCTCTCCTTCTCGTTGCCCTTGCCCGAACTGCTCTTGCCGAGGAGGCTGTCGTGCCAGGAGCGGCGCCCCCTGCTGCCGCCCCTGGAGCCGCCGTGGTCGTGGTCACGCTGGTGGACACCGGAGGAAAAATCTCGGCAGCCCGTGGACAGCACGCGGGGCACGCTCCTGCGCCCACGCGCCTGCCCGTCCTCCACTCCCGTCGACCACACCCCGGTGTCCGTGTAGGGGAGCGGCTCGTCACTGTCGGAGTCGGACGAGGGGATGCCGCTCTGCCCAGAGTGCGATGAGTGGGGGCAGTGGCGCGACGCCCAGTCTTCCACCCTATCGACGTGGATGAGGAGGTCGTAGCGATGCGCACCAGGCGGGGGCGCCACCCTGCGCTCATGGGGGGGGGTAGCCCAGCAGCTCATCGACGCGACCGGCGCCGCGCTTCAGCACCCACAGGGTGTGGGTTGTCGGGATGTGCGCCACGTCCCACACCCAGACCCAGCAGGCGAACAGCTTGGTGTGGTCGCGCTCATGCGTCCTGCTGTCGAGGCGGTCGACGCGGCACAACCTCACCAGCACCTCCTCAGCCCCCTCCAGGGACCAGAATTGCATCGGCAGGTTTTCGACGATGATGCGCACGTGGAGGGAGAGGTTGAGCAGCGCAGTGTGATCATCCTCGCGCCAGGGGTTGATGACGAAACGGACTCCGTCGACCATGACGAAGCCCCGTGTCACGGCGTTGTCGCGGAGCGCAGGAAGCTCGAAGTAGACGAAGAAGTGGTCGGGGTGGTGGGCAGTGACGCGCAGCAGGTGCGGCGGGACACGCAGTTGCTCCTCAAACGCGCGCCCCACCAGCAGAGGGCTCGCTACGCCAGGCCCCTCCGGCGCTGTCAGGGTGACCGCGTGCTGGCGCAGAACGAACACCTGGTGGTCCGTGGCCGGGGAGGAGACGACCACGCCGTGGCTGGAGCGAGGACGGCGGGACGGGTCGGTGTGGGCGAAGCGTGCCTGACCGGACATGGCCGCGGCGGGGGTGGAGCGGGCGGGAAACAGCGGCGGTGGAGGAGTGGGAAAGTGAAGCCGGTCCCAGACCGGCGCCGGAGCGTGGAGAGGGCCTAATCTATTCTTAGCAGATCCGCCCGGGCCGCCGTTTCTAGGATTTTGCGGGCATTCCTTCCCGTAGTGGCCTATGCGCTTGCAAATGATGCAGCGAATTGAATCCCTACAGTCTTTCCGGCGGTGGAGCGAGCTGAGACAGCGAAAACAGAGCCCTTGGAAGCGCTTTAAGAAGGCCGCGCGGCCGGGGTTCGCGCGCGGGGTGCCATCTGTGGACCGGCGCCGGCGATCTCTATTACCCGGCGGGCCAGAGGCGCGGCGCTGGATCTTATCCTGCTTCCTCGAGCGCACCTCGGTCCACCCACCGTCCGAACCCGAAGAGGAAAGGGGAGCGGAGGGGGGAGGTCGAACCACGATGGATTTTAGCCTCAGCTCCCCCGAGGGGGGGAGCGGTGGTGGATCCGTAGGACAACAGGACGCAGGTCCGCGGGAGCACTCTCCCCGGAGCAGGATTCGAGGCGGAGACGGGGGATCCGGCGTAGCCGCAGGGCGGGGCGCGCCCCTGGCCGGATCTGGCACCGAGGCCGGCGTCCCCCATCCCGCGATGTCGCTGGAGAGGCGCCTTGAAGAGCAGCCGGATCCGCGGGACCGCGAGGAGCGAGAGCGGCGACGACCCATTGGGAGGGAGGGGGGCCGTCCACCTAGGGGTGGACCGAGGTTGCGGTGGCCGCCGCGGCCGGAGTGGCGCGCGACGCGGGTCGCGTGGGGAGGAGCTCCGGAGGCAGTATCGATGTCACTCAACCGCTTACTTGTACCGAGCTGACATCACACATCGTGCATAGAGACGAGTGCTTCGATGCGATACTCTCTGGTAAGCTGCAGCCTGCAGCCAACCGGAGTTCGCATTTCTTCCTCGTCTGATTGACACCGCGTGCCAAATTTCCGGGCATATATGATATATGTACCATACGCCTGGGCACATCCACTGTTCATCTACCATTTGCAGTGGGTTTTCATGCGTAGACACGACATGAACCAAGCTAGCCCTTTTTTCCTTCCTTTCACTGGCCGGCATGCCCGCCGCATGATGGAGTGCGTGATATGATATCGTGCACAACTAGTTTTATGCTATGCTAGGAGTACTATTGTATTGCACTGCTGCACCCTGCAGATAGACAAATAGAAACAGCTACTCCCTTCGTTTCAAAACAGATGACTCAACTTTGTACTAACGAGTAGATTACTAGCAAGCGACGTACGTAGATGGTGAGCCAAAGTAGTGGCGGTAATAATTATCGCAGCAGGGAGAGAGGGCCTCCTCTATTGACACCTTTTTTTAACACTCCTCTATTTACACCTGAACCTCATGCTCCAATTTATTTTTTGAGAAAACCTCGTGCTCCAACTGCGTGCCGACCTACTTGGCAAACCCAAACACGACGGGGTGACGTCACCATTTCTTGCGAGTGGGCCTTTGTCGATGCGGATCGGCTTGTTAGGCCTGCCTACTGCAATAGAACCCGGCCCGTTTCATGGGGCATTCCCTGTTTATCGAGAGCAACTACCCTTTACCCTAAAAAAAGAGCAAATACCCTTTGCGGAGCCCTAAAGGGTCACTTTTGATGGACTCATTCAGTGCCCACTTAGATTTTTTAATGCGTTTTCAGGGTTTAGATAAAAATTCTGGTTTTTTCGCCTTTTGATTTTCGCCAGGTTTTTTTTGAGATATTAAAGAATTTTGAATTTTTTTCCTGAAAAATCATATTTTTTTAGGAAAGGCCATTATGGCAAGCTTTATTGAATTATAGAACACTTACATCGTCCATGAGCTTACTAACAATGACATCAGGTGGCTCGTTTAACCAACTGATATTCGACTTATTACAAAAAAGAGAAGTTAGCTAACACATGTGCCGGTTGATTACAAGAACGAATACAAAATGCACATGTTTGTTTCCCCGAAAAGCACAATTGTATTTTTCAGAAAGTGAAAAAATCAGTTTTTTTTTGCTTCCATGAGAGGCACATGTTAGCTTATGCGAGAGGCACAGCTATGTCCATTGGAAAAATAAAAATGACATGTTTTCTCTCTTTTTTTCCATAAGAAGCACATATTTGCTTCCTATGGAGGCATAGATTTGCTTCCGCGAGAAGCATAGACGTGTCTTGCGAAAAGTAAAAAGATTCGAGTTTTTTTTGCTTCCATGAGAAGCACAGGTTTGCTTCTACGAGAGGCACAACTATGTCTATTGAAAAAGGAAAACATGACATGTTTTCTTCTTTTTTCTTCCATGGAGGCATAGATTTGCTTCCACAGGAAGCACATTTGGGCTTCTTGAAAAGGAAAAAAGAAACGTATTTTTTGTGCTCCCACGAGAGGCACAAATTTTCTTGCCTCTCAGGAAAAAGGTGTCTTTTCATGAGAGGTACAGATTTGCTTATCCTGATGTACAGATTTGCTTCTGCGAAAAGCACATATATGCCAATCAAAAAAGGAAAAACGGGTTTCTTTCTCTTTCCATGAGAGGCACGGGTTTGCTTCCGCTTGTGCCTCTCGAGAAAGGGGAAAATATGCTTTTTTTTATGAGAGGCACATATTTGCTTCTCATGGAGGCATAGATTTGCTTCCGTGAGAAGCACATCAGTGCCAATCAAAAAGGGAGAAACATGTTCTTTCTCCTTGCATGAGAGGCACATGTTTGCTTTCTCTTGTGCCTCTCGAAAAAGGAAATCACACATTTTTTTTCTTTCATGAGAGCACATATGAGGCACAGATTTGCTTCTGCGAGAAGCACAGTTGTACCTCTCAAAAGAAAAAAAGAGAGAAAAACGAGTTTCCAGTTATGGTTTTTTCAGGATGTTTAGTGATAAAAAGTTTGTTGAAACCCATTAACATGAGATCTAGTTTTGATGATCTGGACGTGAGGAATCTGACAGTGAAAGTAGTTTGGGATTTGGACGCACGGTTTAGAAGATAAAAACATTTTGGTAAACGAATCTACTAAAAAAGTGAAAACTCTCAGGCTGCCACTTGTCAGGCCCTAAGGAGCTGGGAGAGACGTTTGCAAGGGGTACCCCTTAGTTATTTCGCTATTTATCGCTTCACGCGCTGTTTTTTTAGAATATCTTCACACGATGTGTCGATGGCCAATCCATGATGCCCCCCGCATCATATAATCGAGACTTCGCAGAAGACTCCTCCAGATGGGCCGACCCACGTAGCGGCTGTCTTGTTTTTCTTCTCAATCCAGATTTTAGTTTTTATTCTGTACATTTGCAATCCCTGCTTGACGTAGGGAGCTCCTATTCGGCGCTTCAAGTGCCAGGGAAGCTCCCTGGTGCCCGCACGCCGATGTTGGTGGGCCGGCCCATGTACACGTTCACATTTGAGAAAAAAACCATGAAAAAGATCATAAAAAACAAAAATAATTCGTGATTCCAAAGAGTTTACGGATTTAAAAAAATGTTAAATTGAAAAAAAGTTCATCAATTGGAAAACAAGCTCATCAAATTTCGAAACAGTTCATCGAATTTGAAAAGGTTCACCAATTTTTAAATCATTTCATTTGACAAAAACTTCATAAATTTTGGGAAAAGTTCAAAAATGTTGATTTTTTTAAAAAAAGTGGAAGAAAAAAAGAACATGGAAATTGCAAAAAAATTCATCAGTTTTTTAAAACATTAATAGAGTTTTTTAAAAAAATCATCTATTATGTAGAACATTCTGTAAAAATCATTGATTAAAAAAAGTTCATCCATTTTGAAAAAGGTTCATCAATTCTGTGAAATGTTCAGAAAGTTGAAAAAGTCGATTATTTTAAAAAAATGTCACCATTTAAATAAATAAATAAACCAAAAACAAAACGAAAATACAACTAAACGGGCCGGCCTAGCTTGGAGCGCTTCAAGCGCCAGTTTGCAAAATGCGTAATAACAGGTGCCTGAAGCTTTTTTCCCCTCTTGCTAGGGTTCTCGTCCTCTCGGCGGCGTCCGGTCGCTGTTGAGATCGTTTCTTCCCTGATCTCGTCGTGTCTCGCCCTCCCTTCTCGGATCGATCACGGGGCGATCCTTGCATCGCTACCTGATCTTGGTAGGAGAAGGCAGTCTAGCGGGAGGTCTAGGGTTAGGGCAAGGCCCGGGCGAGGAAAGTTCTTCGGGCAAGGGATTCACGATGGCGACAAAGGCTTCTGGATCGGGAGATCAGGAGGATCTGGAGGCAATGATGAGGGAGTTGGGTCTCTTGGAGGAGGACCTAGATGACATGGTTGTACATCAAAAAAGTCTACAGCCAGAAGCTACGAGGTGGATGGCAATTGCTAGGGTTTACACAGAAAAAACCTGTAGTCAGTTTTGGTTCTACAAGAACATGAGATCAGCGTGGGATCTGGCGTAGAGGGTCAACATACGCCCACTTGAGGATAATCTCTACACTCTGCAATTCTCATGCCTTGGAGATTGAGAAAGAGTGATGCTCGAGGGTCCATGGAACTTCCGCGGTGATGCTGTGATTTTGGCAGAGTACGATGGCTTCACTAAGCCCTCATCTATCAAACTGGACCTGCTGGAGATGTGGGCACAGATACATGATTTTCCAGATGGCTATGTATCGCAGATTCCTTCCTTGGCGGCGAAGTTGGGAGAGCTAGTCTATGCCGAGACTGCATCCCATGATTTTGAGGGGAATTTCTTCAGGGTCCGTGTAAAGGTGGATGTCACCAAGCCTTTCAAAAACGCAGTGTCGCTCAAGATCGATGAGAAGCGACTGATTTTTAGGGTCAAATATGAAAGGTTGCCCAATTGGTGTGCAGTTTGTGGAAGGCTGGGTCATCAGTTTAAGGAACATGGGGATGGCATTCACCCTCCTTCGGTGCTGGTTTTCAAGAACTTGAAGGCAACATGGTTTAGAGGTGCTGGACTGGGTCCGGGTAAGGCGAAGAGCAAACCCAAGACAACGGCTCGCAAGGCTCCTGAAAAGAATGGGCATTATGGGGGCAGCAGCAGTTATGATGCTGATATGGAGGAGGCCGAGGGAAACATGAAGCGAACCCAGGCGGATCCAAGCACAATGACCAGCTCTCAGGTGACCATCACAGGTGGCGGAATTGGGGTGGCGTTCTGGCTCTGCCTCCACCGCAGGTACCACTTAGTCCGCCGCCAAAACAAGACCCGAAGCGGGCCAAGTTTGACCAAGCAGTGGAGAAGTTCAACCAGGAAAAGGGCAACAACGTGAGGAACGACAACACATCTGATGCAACATCGGCGGACTCCCGGGTGGAGTACCGCCGGGCACAATGAGTATCCTCAGCTGGAACTGTCGCGGCACAGGCAAAGCCATGACAGTTCGAGAAGTCCGCGAGCTAGTGCGGAAATTTGCCCCCACCCTCCTTTGTATCGTTGAAACTCAAATTGATAGAGTTAGGGTGGAAAACCTAGCAGGTTCTTTTGGCTATGATAATGCTTTTGCTGTAAGTAGTCAGGGCCGTAGTGGGGGCCTTGGAATTTTTTGGAATAATCCAATAAAAGTTGAGATTTTGGGGTACTCTGTGTATCACATAGATTGTAAGATCGATGAGCCAGGGACTGAGTCTATGAGAGCTACCTGTTTTTTATGGAGAAGCACAAACACACCTACGCCATCAGACTTGGGACATAATGAAGGGCATTGCAAGTTTGAGCGAGCTCCCTTGGGTATGCTTTGGGGATTTCAATGAGGTGTTACGTCCGTAAGAGCAAGAAGGCATTGGAGAACGTAGTAATGCCCAAATACAGGTGTTCCGCGAGGCAGTTGATGTCTGCATGTTGGAGGATTTGGGCTACCAGGGAAACTTTTGGACGTTCGAGAAAAAGGTCACAGGAGGGAGTTTCACTTGGGTCCGTCTGGACCAGGCGTTAGCTTCCGTTGATTGGATAACGAGGTTTCCCTCTGTGTCAGTTAAGCACTTAACAACCGCGTCATCAGATCATGCCCCGATACTCATCAGTATGACAGAGGAGCAGGTGCGTCTGGCCCCAAAACCACCATTCCGATATGAGGTGATGTGGGAGACCCATGACTCATGGAAGGAAACAATGCAACAGTGTTGGGGAGGAGTTGCACCAGCGTTGAGCCTTGTGGAGTTACAGGACAAACTTAAGAAGGTGGCTTCCAACCTCGGCAAGTGGAATAGAGATACATTTGGCAGCGTTAGAAAGGAAATTAAGTTGTTGACAGCCGAACTGGAATGACTCCGAAGCGAACCACGCAGAACATGCCTGTCACACTTGGAGATCAAGCTTAATGACAAGTTGGTTGAGCTCTACCACCGAGAAGAATTAATGTGGCGCCAAAGATCAAGGATTGAGTGGCTGGCATCAGGAGACAAAAATACCAGATTTTTTCACTTGCGTGCAAGTATGAGAAGAAAAAAGAATATGATTAAAGCCTTGGCAAACTCATTGGGAGTTCACGTTCAGGATTCGGTGGAGCTAAGGGACATGGTTACCGGTTTTTATAGAAACTTATACACAACAGAGGGAGTGACAGACATGGACCGTGTGCTCCAACATGTTCCCAGGAAAGTAACGCCGCAGATGAACGAGATGCTAACGTCTCCGTACACAAAAGATAAGGTTAAGAAGGCACTTTTCCAGATGGGTCCTACAAAGTCACCGGGACCGGATGGCTTCCCAGCTCATTTTTATCAGAGGCACTGGGATATATGTGGTGACGAAGTGACGGAAGCTGTCTTTCGTATAATCAGAGGGGAGGAGAGTGCGGCGTGTGTTAATGACACAGTACTTGTGCTTATTCCTAAGGTGATGAACCCCACTCTCCTTACCCAATTCCGGCCTATCAGTTTATGCAATGTGATATACAAAATTGCCTCCAAAGTAGTTGCAAACAGGTTAAAAATTATCTTGCCTGACATTATATCAGAGGAGTAGTCCGCTTTTGTTCCAGGCCGGCTTATAACTGACAATATTATTTGTGCTTACGAGTGCTTACATTTTATGAAGAGGAGCAGGTCTAGGTCAAACAACCACTGTGCTCTGAAACTGGACATGATGAAAGCATATGACAGAGTGGAATGGGAGTATCTCAAGGCAATGATGATCAAGCTTGATTTTGCACAACAGTGGGTTAACATCATCATGAGTATGATCAATTCAGTCTCATTCTCAATTTTATTTAATGGAGAGAAACTTGAGTCTTTTACACCATCACGAGGTATTCAACAGGGAGATCCGATATCCCCCTACCTCTTCTTGATCGCAGCAGAGGGCCTTTCGTGCCTACTTAAAACCAGTTCTCAGTCATCTGTGTTGGGTGGGATCAAGGTGGCAACTTCAGCTCCGGCTGTAAATCACCTCCTATTTGCGGATGATAGCCTATTTTTGTTCAAGTCGAGTAATGAGGGGGCTTTAGCGGTTTCAAACCTATTGGATGTTTATTGTAAGGCATCGGGGCAGAAGATCAACCATGATAAATCTTCGATATTTTTAGTAAGGGTTGTCCACAACAGCTGAGAGAGATCATCAAGGCAACTCTGAATGTTCAGAATGAGTCTCTGAATGAGCGCTACTTGGGAATGCCAACTGATGTCGGCCAGTCAAAGACAGAAACTTTGAAGTACCTCAGAGATCGGGTGTGGGAGAAGGTGAGGGGATGGATGGAGAAGCTCCTGTTGGCAGGGGGAAAGGAGGTGCTAATTAAGGCCGTGGCACAAGCACTGCCGGTTTACTCCATGGCCTATTTCAGGATCCCAAGGGGACTCTGTGAGAACATAACATCTATTATTCGCCAATTTTGGTGGGGAAGTAAGGCCGGAAAACGAAAACCAGCGTGGGTGGCATGGGATACTATGACTCGGTCGAAGCATCTTGGGGGACTCAGCTTCAGGGATATGGAGGTTTTTAATCTAGCTCTACTCGCAAGACAGGCCTGGAGAGTTTTGACAGAACCTACATCGCTGAGTGCACGAATTTTGAAGGCATTATATTTCCCCGCGACCTCCATTCTTGAGGCAGAGCTTGGGGGCTGACCCTCGCAAATCTGGAGAGCTATTCTGGACAGGAGGGATATGTTGAAGCTGGGTATAATCCAGCGAATTGGCAACGGGCAAACAACTGAAGTTTGGAAACAAAACTGGATTCCAAGACCGGGAATGATGAGACCGGTGTCGCCGTTGGTTCAGAATCCGCTGCGCCTTGTGTCGCAGCTTATCAATATTCAGGAGGCTTCATGGAGTGAGCAGCTAGTCTAGACTATCTTTTTACGTGTCTATGCAGAAGGAATATTGTCTATACCTCTACGCACGCGCAACATGGAAGACTTCTGGGCATGGAGCGGCGAGAAGAAGGGTATTTTTTCTGTAAAATCTTCTTATAGACTGATTGTGCAAGCAAGGTTAGAGGGAGAGCAGGGAAGTGGTGGTACCGCATCAGCATCTGGCAATACGGGTAATGAATGGTCTAAGTTATGGAGGACGGACGTGCCATCGAAGGTGAAGTTGTTCTTGTGGCATTTTGCACGCACCTCTATCCCAACAGCGGAACTACTCCACCATAGAAACATGTCGACTACATCAACATGTGTGCTTTGCGGTGCCAGAGATTCATGGAGGCATGCTTTCCTTGAGTGCCCTATGGCAAGCAGCGTGTGGGCTCTATCTGACGATTCTCTTGTCGAAAATATGAGTCAGCATGATGGTGAGAATGCAAGGGAATGGATTTTTGCACTGAAGGATGCTCTCTCGCATGAACATTTTGTGTGTATGACCGTTACCTTGTGGGCAGTGTGGGCTGCTAGAAGGAAAGCTATATATGAAGATATCTTCCAGAGCCCGTCCTCAACACACTCTTTTATAAACTCTTTCCTGAGTGATCTTCAAGTGGTCAAAGAACATGAGCAGTGATGTGGTGCAGGCCAGAACGGCGCGACCGACTCAGTGGCTGCAACCGCCATTGGGCACATCCAAAATAAATGTTGATGCGGCCTGCATGGGAAGTTCAAGTGTTGGCGTGGTAGCAGTAGTGTGCAGGAGCAGGGAAGGTCTTTTTCTGGGTGCGTCCACTGTTGTGTTCAAGGGTATCTCCGACCCTATAACACTTGAAGCGATGGGAGTTAGAGAATCGATGGCACTAGCTGAGGATCTCCAGTTGCAAGCAATTCACGTGGCGACGGACTGCATGAAAGTGGTGAACGATATCAAGCAGAAGAGTAGCCCGAGCTATGGGGCCATTATACATGAAATCATAGAGTACTCTAGTAGTTTTAATTCTTGTGCTTTTGTTCATGAGTTTAGGAGCTCGAATGTCGAAGCTCACAATCTAGCGAAGCATGCTTTGGGACTGGGGACCGATCGCCGTGTCTGGTTAGGCCACCCCGGTGATCTTTCTTTCGTCCCTGTAAACATTGTGACGGATAAATAAAAGCTTCACGTGATTGTCTCAAAAAAAAAGGTGCCTGAAGCGTCAAATAAGATCTGCCCTTGACGCACACCAGTTCCTCTTTAGCGCTTATAACACGAGTTCTTGGAAACACGTATGTCTCGCTTGACGCGAGATGTAGGACAGCGTCGCCTAACGAACTACGAGACTGGGTTGGCCCAGCTCGCGGGAGGCCACAGCCTCATTTTTGTTTGCTGATTTTTTTTCATGTTTTTTTACTTTTGTTTATACTTCCAAAAACTCTACATAAAACCTTTGAAAAATGTTAATCCAGCATTTGAAAAATGTTGAATGTTTTTAGAAAAAAAACATTTCTCATGTATACGGAAGATCTATACAAAAACTATACAATGTGTATGAAAAAAGCTGACAATAAATTTAAGAAATGATAATGAAAAAATTCACTCATCCTGTATCAAAAAATATTAATCATATATTTTCTAATTTTAAGCGTGTATAAAAACATGTTTCTGATATATATCACAATGTACATTGTATAGGCTTAAAGTAGTTATCAAACACAACAAATCCTTTGAAAAATGTTAGGCTTGTATAAAAACATGTTTCTGATATCTATAAAAAATGTGCAGCGTATATGCAAAATGTTAATTGTCTATTTCAAAAATGATAAATGTGCAAAAAAAGTTCATGATAAATGTGAACATAAAAACATAAATTTTAAATAATGTTGATCATGTATAAAAGAATGTTAATCATATATTTAAAAAATATTAAACATGTATTAAAAATGTTCCTGATATATACTGAAAATGTACAATTTGTATGAGAAAAAGTAGTCCTCAAACAATTTTTTACTTTGTTAATCATGTAATTCAAAAATGTTAAACATATATAAAAATATGTTCCTGATGTATAGTAAAATGTAGAAATGTGTATACAAATATAGATATGTGTTAAAGAAAAAGGTAAAATACAAAAAAGCGGTGAAACTGGAGAAACAGAGAAAGAAACAAGGAAAGCACATAAAAACAAAGAAAAACGAAAAACCCAAAGAAAATCCGTGAAAACCCATGAGGAAACAAAGAAAACCAAGAAAATCAAAAAATCAAAGAAAAACGTAGAAAATTGATGAAAAATAAAAAACAAAAACCAAGAAAAATAAGGAAAACAATAAAGAAAAGAAAAACCTAATAAAATAGAAGAAATGAACAAAATAAAACCACAGAAAAAAGAATAAGAAGAAGTCAAAACCAGAATAAAACAAAGAAAATCGATGAAGAAATAAAAAAGGTGAAGAGAAAACATAAGGAAAAGAAAAAAAGAAAAAGGAAAAAAGAACAAACTTGGGAAAGTCATTTTTTTTAATCTGGAATTCTAGATTAGGAGTGGCTTTAGGGTGAGGTGAATGATTTTGTAATTTGGGCAAGTCGTTTTTTTTCAATAACCAGCTACAGAATGAAGGGTTAAATTCGGGCACGCGGCCACACCAATCATGAGAAGGAGCAAGGAGTGCTTGCACTTTTTTTTGCGGGGTGAGGAGTACTTGCACTTGACATCACGTTTAGTACAACTAGGCATCGGGAAGGAGTGATGGTTCCTGCATATGCTGCCAGCCGGCAGGTCTCGCATGTAGATACTGTCATCATGTACACTGCCGTATCTATGGTACTATAGAAGTGCTGTTGAATTAACTAAACTGTACTTGTTAATTACTCCCTCCGTCCCCTAAAAAAAATTTACTCCATCCGTCCATAATATAAGAACGTTTTTGACACAGGGAGTAGCATTCTACCTCTCCCACTCCGCAATGCATTATGTATGCACATGTACTGAAGTAATTGTGTAGAGGTCGCTAAAGTAATTGTGTAGAGGTCGCACGGTACACTCGCAGATGCTTACAAATACACATATATACTCATATCCTACCTCCATGAGCACCTTCGAGGTACTCGTACTGAGCAATTTTCACACTTATAATTTGTAGACATATTGTATAATACTTGCATGTGTACATTAACACTCACAAAATATCTCGAAAATACCTATATAGAAAAAAGAAAATCAGAGTAAAAAAGAAAAATAGAAATAGAAAGCAAATACACATTTTTTAGCAGAAAATCCCACTTTATTAACTAGGAGTACAGTTCAAAGCGATTACAAAGGGGTCGCGGGGAGCCCCCAACCACAAATGGCGATCAACTATTAAAGAAGAAGAAAATTGAGCTAAGTTGTGAGCATCAAAATTCTAACTTCGGCCCTCGAAAATAAAATCATAGGTTGTGAACTCATTTGATCTTTCATTAATCTCCCTGATAATTGTGTTTTTCCTCCTTCCGCCGCGCCTTTGATATTAGCTACCACTGGTTCGCAATCACATGTGATGATAATTTGATTCAACGATAAATCAAGTGCTAGAGCCAGAGCTTCACGACATGCAAGCAACTCTAGTGTCACTGCATCCATAATATGATCGAAAACCACTCCTGAGGAGCCTAGGTAATGCCCTGCATAATCCCGACACACCACTGCAACATCTCATCTTCCTCCATCTCTCGAAAGACCTCCATCAACTTGTAACTTTGCAATTCTTGGCCTTGGAGAATTCCAAGTCTGTGTGACTCTCGACCTTGTTATTTCATGTGCTCCAGCTCGCGTCCCTTATCTTGCCGAATCTTGTATGGTGTTAAGCTTTGAAATAAAACTGGTTAAGCAGGCGTGAGTATCATGAGGGCTCTAAAGGATTCCCTCGTGTATTGCTTTACGGCGAGCCTCCCAAATCAACCAGAGGGTCACTACAACCTCGATCATAGCTGCATGTGGTAGTTCTTCCATCAAGGCAAAGAGCACTGTTTCACATCTGGATTATTTGTTGCTTCTATATAGTCTATTGCATCATCATCAACTAATGCCCATACGCATCGCGCAACAGAACACTCTATCAGTGAGTGGCTGTAAGTGCATCTACTGCCCTAGTTGGTTTTGGAGTATTGACGACAAATTTGGTTGAGGGACTAATGCGTTTGTGAGAATTGCAGGATAATGCAGATAGTATCCCTCATTGATTCGGTTTACCTACCGAAGATGACCCCTAAAAATGTATGAAGACATTGATGACAATGGTGGTATGTGAAGATATTCACATTGAAGACTATGACATGAGAAGACATTGAGTGAAGACTATGGAGCGCGAAGACTGTGTCGTTTCATTGTTTCCTTTTCTTCTTTGTTGAGTCATAGGAACCACCGTACTGTTAAGTGGGATCCAAGTGAACAAAGTCAGAATGACTGAAGTGATGCTCAACCCAAATCCTATGTCTTCGAGTAAAGACAATGAAAGCAAATCTTATCCAGAACTGGATGAGTCAGCTTTGCTTGTAGCCCAAGTAAAGTTGTCGTGTGTGTTTGAAATCTGAACGTTGGAACACGTGTCAGTTCCTTAGTGACCCAGGGTTATTTCGGACATATCAGGTCGGGTTGCCTAGTGGCTATAAATAGCCCACCCCCTACACCATAAATTGGTGGCTGCTCAGAGTTAGTGCACGGCTTTTGTCGTTTGAGAGCAACTCACCTCGAAGCCTTTGAGAGAGAGAAATCCTTGCGAGGACAAAGCCCAAACACCCAGAGCCAAAGAGTGTTAGGCATCACTGAAGTCTTTCTGTCTGCGTGACCTGAAGACTTATTACACACTAGTACTGTGTATCCTCCAGCCGGTTAGGCGTCGCGTTCTGAGCATCCAAGAGTCATTGTGGATCGCCGGTGAATGAAGTCTGTGAAGGTTCAGAAGTCTACCTTGAAGACTTACCAGAGTGATTGGGTGAGGACTGTGTGTCCTTAGCTCAAGGGGAATAAGGTGAAGACGCGGTCTTCTGAGTTGAATTTCAGCCTCCCTAACCAGACGTACAGTTGTCACAGCAACTGGAACTGGTCCAACAAATCCTGTGTCTTCAACAAGTGCCTGGTTCTATCCTCTCCCCCCCTTTACTTAGAGTTTGTCTACGTGAAGTCATTGCCTATTTGTTGTACCTGTTTGACTTCATTGCTTGACTACTATCGTTGGTTGGCTTCATACTATCTTACATCCTCATCCTTACTACTAAGCTGCTATTAGTCTTTGTACTTTCACATTATTGCATTCTTGACTATGGTTTGCTTGTTGTAGTTTATCTTCCGCTGCATATCAATTAGGTCATTTCTATTGTTTGTCTTCAAAACTTCCATGTTTTGAAGACTTTCATAAAAATCGCCTATTCACCCCCCCTCTAGTCGATAACTAGCACTTTCAGTGGCGCCATGACACTTGCATCACGTTTGGCAGTTGTCAACATTCACCTTGTTTCTAGTGCATCGAACATCCTCTATTGCTATTGAATGCTTCGCAATCTCCATAATAAGTTTTGGATCTTTCCTGATATCTGGACTAACCAAAGAGAGGTCCAAGCTTCGCTTCAGTTTCATAATCCAAACTCCATGCGTTTCCTTCTAACCAATCTTCTCTCCGTGTCCACCAACATGCGGTACACAAATTAGACAGTGAAAATACCATTCCTTTCAAAGTTCCACGAGAAATCATCCACCCGACACATGCATAACGGAATACATAGGATTGCATTGGTGTCCGCTGCCACAAAAGGTTGGTCCAGGACCACCCTTTTGCATGTAGCGCTAGTGCTATCTATGAGTGCACTCACCATTGCAGGTGAGTTAGCCGAGAGACATGCTATCGGTTGCATTGTTGCGTTCCTTAGGATGCAATTCTCATTCCAGATCCATGTTGTTGAGCCGTCCCTAATGCGCTTAATAAGGCCCTGGCGCAAGACATCTTGACCCTCTATTATAGCACGCCAAACTTGGGAAGGTCCGCTGCCTAACTCCGCTTCCAGATTGTTGCCTTGTAGAAAATAAATTGACTTTAACAATCGAAAACATAGTGAATCTGTTTGCTGTGAAATCCTCCATGATTGTGTGACTAGCAAGGCTAAACTAAATAGTTCAAAATCACGGAGCCCAAGGCCACCCATGAACTTGGGTTGAGTCATAGCCTTCCATGATACCCATGCTGATTTTCTTTTCCCTTTCTTACTCCCACTAGAATTGCATAATAAGCTTGTTTAGGTGTTCACTTAAGCCTCTTGGTAATTTGAAGCCTGACATAGAAAACACCGGTATGACTTGTGCAACGGATTTCACTAGCACCTCCTTTCCCGTTGTAGATGATATTTTTTCTATCCACCCCTTCACCCTACTCCACAACCTATCCTTCAAGTATTTGAAAGCCTCAAATTTTGAAGTACCGATGTTAGAGGGCATACCTAGGTACTTGTCATTCAAAGTCTCATTGGGCACGTTAAGAGTTCTTTTGATGTACTCTTTAATATTTGCCGGGAGGCCCTTGCTAAAGAAAATAGATGACTGCTGAATTTATTCTCTAACCTAAAGCTTGGCAATAACTACCCAATAGGTTTGATCCTTCTAGTTGCTTTGAAGAACAACAGGCTATCATCTACGAATAAAAGGTTATTGAAAGGCGGCGCCGTCGACGCCACTTGAATCCCCCCAAGTTGAGATTACCCACTCATATTTTTTAAGAGGCCTGAAAGACCCTCCGCTGCCAACAAGAACAAGTAAGGGGAGATTGGATCTCCCTGTCGGATACCTCTGCTAGGCTTGAACTCCTCCAAATTCTTCCCATTAAATAACACAGAATATGAAACTGAGCTAACAAGATTCACAATAATGTTCACCCACCTCTATGAAAAGCCCAGTTTCAACATAATAGCTCTCAAGTAGTCCCATTCTACCCTGTCGTAGCCTTCATCATGTCCAATTTAAGAGCACATGTCGATGTTTCACTGCTCTATTTCGCTTCATAAAATGCAAATATTCATATGCCACGATGATATTATCAGTGACAAACGCCCTGGCACAAAGGCAGGTTTTCGGCCGCTATTCAACTATTTGATTTCCTTCTTAACACCGCCCAAAGTGCATCAATCCTAGCTTTTTAGATATTGTTCACCTAAGTCCCTTAGTTTCTCCCGAACTTCTACTGTTGTCATCCCCTTTGGTCTGCTATTCCACTTGTCTTCCACAAAGGGATTCAATTTTGGATGCCTCCCCCACATTACTCCATACTTAAAGTTCTTTCGCCGTCGCCTGTCATCAATCTCTTCCGTTAGTTTTCAAACAATAGGTCCATGGTCTAGACAAGCTGCTGTCAAGTTATCCACTTCCGCAAAAGGGAACAAAGAGTTTGAGTTCGTGTCCGCCACCGCCAGGTCCAGCCGTACCCGTGTATAAGTCCCCTCGGCTACCTTTTTCTCACATGTCCTCATCCTTCCTTTATAACCTAGATCAATGAGACCACAAATATCCAAAGCATTTTGAATCCATACATTTGTCCTTGGTCTCGCAGGTTCACACCCTCATGTTCAGACTGTAACAACACTTCATAAAATCCCTAGTGCCACCCAAGGAAGATCGGATGCACCAGCAATAGAACATAAGGTATCCCAAGTCTTATATCTTCCGGCTACTTGTGCTTCTCCATAAACACAAGTCATCCTCCATGGACTAGCACCAAGATCATCAATATTCGCATCAAAAAAATATCTAAAATAACCTTTAACTTCCAACTTTATTGAATCATTCTAGTAAATTACAAGACCTCCACTCCTGGCTGAGCTACTCCCTGCAAAAGATTTATCATAACCAAAAGATTGAGCTAGAATCTTGGACCGCATGCTAGGTAATTGGGTTTCAACTAAGCATAGCACGGCCGGGACAAATTCGGCTGTGAGATCACGGACTTCTTGAAGGGGATAAAAAGCAAATACACATACAAATAGAACTTTTTTTTGACTAAAACACTTGATAAACAATATGAAGATAATTTTTTTCTAAAAGCAAATACGCATACAAATAGAAAAAATAGGCACTAAGTAACGGGCTTAGGGCCCAACAGAAAATTGACTAGACCCAAACAGGGGCAAGTGAAAAAAAACAGCCCAAGAAATCATAAAACAACACAAGGAAAAACAACAACACAATTGTTGACAAAAAATCACTGGTCAGAAAATTGACTTACCCAAATTTAAAATACTGGCTACTTACATATAGCTAAAGTGTTTACACACATATTGTATAATACTTATGTGAATATTTACGCACGTGTGTGCACACGTGCGCACACACACACCTAATATTCACATATACACATAAAGAAAAAATAAAAATTGATTAAAAGCACTTGATAAACAATACTGAAGATTAAAACTAGTACAGAGCTAAAAACACAAAAAAACTAATTTTTTCTAAGGTAGAATGAATTAGGGGCATTCGTTTTACCCTTCAAAAGAATCCGGCTGAAAAAAAACACAAAATGACAAAAGATTGCACATAATTTAGTCGGAAATTGCACTTTTCATAATATCTAAGAATATGTGTATAATATAATGTTTTTTTAACAAGAACTTTTCTAAGAAGGAATTAATTAGTGGTGTTGGTATTACCCTTATAGAATAAACAAAATGAAATAAAACTAAAAACAAACGATGAAAAAACTTGCACACAATTTGTACTAAAATTGCATATTTGTATGAATGCAAAATAGCAGTATAATAGTGCAATTTTGCACTATAGTATGATTTACGCACATATTGTATAATACTTTATTTTATATTACACACAAACACCTAATATTCACACATACAAAAATATGGAAAAGAAAACTGACTAAAAACACTTTATAAATAATAATAAAGAAAAGAACTATTACAAAGCTAAAAAGACAAAAACTGCATTTTCTCTAAGGTAGAATGAATTAGGGGCATTGGTTTTCCCCTAAGCGAATAAATAAAATTTAAAAAAAACACATAACGACAGAAATTTGCACAGAATTTAGACGGAAATTGCACTTTTTTATAATATGCAAGAATATGTCTATAATAGTATTTGTTTTTACTTTTCTTCAATGGAATTAATTAATGGTGTTGGTATTACCCTTATAGAATAAAGAAAATAAAATAAAAACTAAAACAAATGATGACAAAACTTGCACATAACTTGTATTGAAAATGCATATTATTATGAGTGCAAAAATAGTCGTATAATAGTGCAATTTTAGACTATAGTATAGTTTACACACATATTATAATATTTTTGTTTATATTTACACATGTACACCTAATAATAGCACATACATAGAGAACAAAATGACTCAAAACACTTGATAAACAATAATAAAGATTAGAAATAGTCAAAGCTAAGAAGACAAAAAACTGATTTTTTTTCTCTAAGGTAGAATAAATTACGCCCCCCCCCAAGAAACAGATAAAATAAATTAAAAACCTTGAAACAAACGACAATAGCAAAATTTGCACATGAATTGCACCATTGCAAACATAAGTAGCACAGTTTTTAGAAAGATACTTGCACATGTGCATGTACATGCACATGCCTGCAACACACAAAAACCATACACAAATGAGGCGTTTGGTAGCCCGCATATACCCTAGTTAGGCCCATGCAGGAAGAAAATGGTCCATTTGGTTACCCGCATTCACTGTTGGACCTGCATAGCACGAACTTTAAAGTATCCGTGGGCCTACATCTAGAGGCACGCTCAAATCAGCTGTTTTTGCTGAGCCAGACCCGAGCGGTGCAACCCTAGGCACGTGGGCGTGGGCAGTTGCACGCGTGGATGCGGTCTCGATACATCGCGTTGCTTTCTGAAGCGTCGTCATAAATTACCCTCATCGCCATTTCCCCTCTTCCCCACTCACACCGACGGCGGTGACCACCGGAGCGACATCAAGACGATCCAAGAAGGCGGCTATCACTGGAGCGACTACAGAACTCCACCGAAGCACATCAGCCATGGTGGTAAGTCCTTGCCCTCTCCCTAGATTTCCCACTTTTGACTCGGGCTAGATTTGAGTTGATCACACGATTAGAGAGTTAGGGAGGGGATTGAACACATTGGGGGTGGGAGATTGCATTAGGGGAAACACTGCCGATGAACACTCCAATCCATCAATTCTGCACCGACGGCTTCTAGGGTTCATAGGGTCATTTTTCGATTACACGAGGGTGGGGATTGTGATGCAGAGCATCCTACGGACATCACCATGTCAAGAATTCATTCGGCAAGTGACACATGCAACATCTAGTTCACATACATAAAGGTGAATCCTCTCCTTTACACGTGCTCACTTGACCCATTCAAGGATGGTATACTACTTGACCCTCCATCGTGCATGCATAGGTACTGTCGAAGCTTCACTAATGTCGAGGAGGAGTGCAAGCACCAAGGAACAACTACACCATCCGCGAGGGAAGCGTGGAAGAGAAGGAAGAAGAAGCACGGACAAGCTTCTGGAAAGCCTGGAACTTTCGGCCCCCAGACCTTCCGGCCTACCCGGAACCTCCGGCCCCTGGAGTCCAGACTAGCCCCGAGCACTCCAACACTCTGGATAGCCCGGAACCTGGACGGAACCTGCCTGGAACTTCCTCAGCCCAGAACTTCCGGCCCTGCCTGCGTGCAGGCACTCGGGCCAAAGCCCATGTACACTTTCGCCTCTCACTTACCCCTTCATGGCTACCACTATATATACTCATCCCCTCCTCCATTCTAGGGTTAGCAAATATGATAGGTCATTTGTATGTGAGCTTTGCTCCTACCTTCTCCTCTTGAGAGAGAGAGAGACTACTCCATTGGAGGCCAAGATCTCCATCTAGGAGAAGATCCTGAGGGATATCAAGACCCCCATCGGGAAAGGATATATCTGGATCATCAAGCCCCCATCTCCTTTGGATTTGGGATGAACTCTACCTTGTATCCTTCTCTTTGTTGTTCATGTACCTTGTGGAACTTGTGTGTTTAATTGTCTAGTGGGTGTGTCATTGGACTTGTTCTTGAGTGTTTTCCCTTGTGTTTCCCCTCATGTTCTTCGCGAGATCCCCTCCATTTCGTGAAAGGTCGGTGAGGGAGTCCTGGATTAGGGGGTATCTGGACAGCCAGACTATATGCTCTATCCGGACTGTTGGAGCGTGAAGATACAAGAATCAAGACTCCGTCCCGTGTCCGGACGTGACTCTCCTTTGCGTGGAAGACAACCTTGGCGATCCGGATATTATATTTCCTTCCTTGTAATCCCTAGCCCCCTTCGGTGTCTATATAAACCGGAGGGTTTGGTCCTTAGAGGCACGATCACAATCATAATCATCATAGGCTAGCTTCTAGGGTTTAGCCTCTACGATCTCGTGGTAGATCTACTCTTGTACTACTCATATCATCAATATCAATCAAGCAGGAAGTAGGGTTTTACCTCCATCGAGATGGCCCGAACCTGGGTAAACATTGTGTCCCTTGCCTCCTGTTACCATCAGCCTAAGACGCACAGATCGGGGCCCCCTACCCAAGATCCGCCGGTTTTGACACCGACATTGGTGCTTTCATTGAGAGTTCCTCTGTGTCATCGCTGCAAGGCTCGATGGCCCGTCTCATTGTCAAGGACAACATCACCTCTGGGGAGTGCTGGCTGTAGGCCAAACTCTCCGACTTGGCGGCTTCATCATGGCTGCCCCATCGGCTGCCGCACTGACGATGACCTCTCGGGTCATCACGCATAGCCTTCACGTTGATTCAGAACTCGCCGAACAGATGGATCCGATAGAGCTCTCCTCCCTTAATGAGCTCCTGGATCGCATCGCCGCTTTGGGAGTCACTACAGACTATGACCGGATCGGGCTTAAACCTGACTAGAGGGACATTAAATCCCCGCCGACCACCCACGAGATAGCGGTAGTGGAGGAGCCACATACGGATCACCCCTCTATTTTGAGGACGAATTATGTCCGGATCACTGAGCTCCCTGAGCCGGACACCCGCTCAAGAGAAGACATGACCCAGACCCCGGACTTAGAATCGGGTATTGGGCCAGAAAAATTGGGCAGCACCCCGGATCCCGAGCTGTCAAACTCGGAAGCTCCCCTGCCCCTGGGCGCTAGATCGGATC
Source organism: Triticum aestivum (assembly GCF_018294505.1). NCBI lineage: Eukaryota > Viridiplantae > Streptophyta > Magnoliopsida > Poales > Poaceae > Triticum > Triticum aestivum. The sequence goes on from NC_057807.1 coordinate 233,574,836, forward strand.
AGAATCCGGATTCAGCTATGCCCACCCACCTGGACTTAAACCGTCTCTCGCATATCAGACAAGAGCCCCAGGAGACAGTACATCTCTACTGGGCCAGATTCCTCCTTGTGCTAAATAAGGTCAAGGACTGTCGTGAGGAGGACACAGTCTCACTTTTCTGCAAAAACTGCACGAACAAAGGAATCCTTAATGCTATAAGTCACCGTGACATAATACACTTTGCTTACTTGGCAACCATAGTACAGAAGTACTGTGCGATGGAAAGCGCCTGGAAAACCCAAACAGAATTTTGGGATAGTCCGGCTCTCACCAAAACCTTTGTCCGAGCTAAACGGGCGAACTCTCGTAAGTCGGCCAATCCAATCCCGAAGAAACCAAAGCCCACCCCAGGGCGTGGAACCGTATTGGAAGAATGGCTCAATGGGCCATGTAAACTCCACAGTACATCGGACACAACACCAACCCATAGCCTTAGGGCATGTTGGATACTCCGGCAGGTAGCAAAAAGTGGCGAGGATCTTCTTGTAAGCCATAAAGCAGAACAACATCCCGCCAGCGAACACAATACGGTACTAACAGTCTTCGAGACTTTCGCCTCAAACAACAGGCGCAAGCGAGCTCATCGAAGCTCCGCTGAAATCTGCCATGTGGCAAAAATAAATCCGTGGAACGACACTGCTATAACTTTCAATGCCAGTGATGAACCTCGATTCCATACCGTCCGGGCACCAGCCGCTCTGATCCTTATCCCAATCGTGGACGACTTTCGGCTCACTAAAGTACTCATGGACGGCGGAAGCGGATTAAACTTGATCTACGAAGAAACACTCAACAAGATGGAAATTGATAGAAGCCGCATTGAACAAAGCGACACAACCTTCAGGGGAACTATCCCTAGTCGGGAAGCGCATTGTGCGGGAAAAATCACACTCGATGTGGTATTCGGCACCCCGAAGAATTACAGGTCCGAAGAAATCACATTCCAAGTGGCTCCTTTCAGCAGCGGATACCACGCCCTTTTAGGGCGGGACACGTTTACAAGCTTTCAAGCTATACCCCATTACGGGTACATGAAGCTTAAAATGCCCGAACCCAATGGAATCATCACTCTAGCTAGTGATCCGGACATCACACTTCGTGCCGAAAACAAAACCGCAACACTAGCCCTGGAAGCATTATCCAAAGCCCCAGCAGCCGAAGAACTAACAACGCTACATGCCACCATGGACAGGGACGACATGATACTCGACCAGCGACCCAAGTCCACCTCATTTAAACCCGCAGACGAGATAGTAAAATTCCAGGTCCATCCAACGGACCCCACGAAGACAGCTTCCATCGGGACACAGTTGAGCCCCGCAATGGACGCCGCACTGCGAGACTTCTTACGCGAGAATTGGGACATTTTCACCTGGCACCCATCGGACATGCCGGGCATCCCACACAGACTGGCCGAACACAGCCTCAATATACTAAAAGGATACAAACCTGTCAAGCAGACTCTAAGGCGGTTTTCAGAGCCCAAACGACAAGCCATGGGGGAAGAGCTAGCCAAGATACTCGAGGCCGGATTCATCAGAGATATCAAGCATCCGGATTGGCTGGCAAATCTGGTAATGGTATCAAAGAAGGACAAATCCTGGCGCCTATGCGTCGACTTCAAAGACCTCAACAAGGCTTGCCCCAAGGATCCCTTTCCCCTCCCTTGCATTGATCAAATCATCGACGCCACTGCAGGACATGACTCACTGTGTTTCCTCGACGCATACTCTGGATACCATCAAATAAAGATGGCAGAGTCCGACCAAGCTGCAACAGCTTTCATAACGCCATACGGTCCCTTCTGCTTCAACACTATGCCTTTCGAGCTTAAAAATGCCGGCGCAACCTATCAACGCATGATTCAAACATGCGTTGAAAAGCAAATCGGCAAAACAGTGGAGGCGTATGTGGATGACGTGGTCATAAAAACAAGACACGTCAATACCCTAATAGATGACTTGAGGCTTACATTCGACAACCTCCGAACATATGACATTAAGCTAAACCCGAAAAAATGTGTTTTTGGCGTACCCTCTGGGAAGCTGCTCAGCTTCATTGTTTCCAATAGAGGAATTGAGGAAAATCCGGCAAAGATCAGAGCTCTGTCGCAGTTGGCTATCCTAACAGACCTCAAGCATATCCAGAAATTAGCTGGATGCGTAGCTGCCTTAAGCCGCTTTATCTCATGGTTAGGAGAAAAGGCATTACCTCTTTACCGCCTTCTTCGGCGCACCGAACACTTCGTGTGGACGGATGCAGCCGCGGCCGGACTGGATGAAATAAAGACCTTATTGGCCAGTAATCCAGTCCTAATAGCGCCAAATATTGGCAAACCTATGCTGCTGTACATAGCTGCAACACATCAAGTGGTAAGCGCAGCGCTCGTCGTCGAAGGAGAGGCTGACGGATACAAATTCCCGCTCCAGAAGCCAGTATATTACGTATCCATGATCCTCATCCCATGCAAATCCCGATACCCACACTATCAAAAAATAGCATACACGGTCTTCATGGCATCCCGAAAGCTAAGACACTACTTTCAAGAGTGTTCGATTACGGTGGCCTCCGAAGTACCACTGAACGACAAAATAAATAACCGCGACGCTACGGGCCGGATTGCTAAATGGGCCATTGAGCTCCTTCCGTTCGACATAACATACAAGCCACGGTGGGCCATCAAGTCGCAAGTACTGGTTGACTTTGTCGCCGAATGGACAGAAGCCGAACTCCCTGAAGAGTACGGCGCATACTCTAACTGGATCATGCACTTCGACGACTCTAAAATGCTGGCCGGATTGGGAGCAGGTGTAGTCCTGACGTCTCCCACTAGAGATACAGTCCAGTACATACTCCAAATATTATATAAAGACTCCAACAATGCAGCCGAATACAAGGCTCTGTTGCACGGTCTTCGGATGGCAGTCTCTATGGGCATTCAACGCCTGGAGGTGCGCGGGGATTCAAACCTCGCAACATCACAAATAAACGGAGACTTTGATGCCAAGGATCCGAAAATGGCGGCCTACTGTAATGCCGTCCTCAAAATGTCAGCTCGGTTCGAGGGGCTCGAATTCCACCATGTGGCTCGAGAAAACAATCAAGCGGAGGATATTCTCGCCCGCATCGGTGCTAAACGCGACCCTGTCCCACCTAACATATTCCTGGAAAGGCTATTCAAGCCATCCGTGGTATGGGAACGGGAGTCCGGCAACACTAGCACGGATCCGAATACATCCCCAGATTCCGAACCATCAGACATAATCAGAGGCTCCACCACCGAAATAACATCTTCGGCCCATGAAATCATGGCTGTAATCGCCTCGTGGACTGAGCCTTTCTTGGCCTACCTAAATAGGCAGGAGCTCCCCGAAGACCAAAACGAAGCACGTTGCATTGTGCGGCGCTCTAAAGCTTACAAAGTCCATGAAGGGGAACTCTATAAGAGAAGTGCGACCAGAGTGCTCCAACGGTGCATCTCCGAAGAGGAAGGGCGGCAGCTCTTGGCTGAAATCCATGCCGGACTGGGTGGGCACCACACCGCGGCTCGAGCACTAGTCAGCAAGGCCTTCCGTACAGGCTTCTATTGGCCGACAGCCCGAGCAGACGCACAGGACCCGGTCCAACACTGCGTCGATTGCTAGCTCTTTGCCAATCAAAGTCATATGCCCCCTACCACTCTCCAAACAATCCCCATAAATTGGCCCTTCGCGGTCTGGGGGCTAGATATGGTCGGACCCCATAAAGGGGGAAGCCATAAGAAAAAATACTTATTGGTCATGGTGGACAAGTTCACCAAATGGATAGAAGCTAAACCAGTCAAAACGGCCGAATCCGGACCAGTGATAGACTTCATACCCGGGGTCGTACACCGATATGGTGTCCCCCACAGCATCATCACTGATAATGGCTCAAACTTCACAACCGATGAAGTGAAAACTTGGTGCGGCAACATGGGCATAAAGCTCGATTACGCCTCCGTCTACCATCCCCAAACAAACGGCCAGGTCGAACGTGCAAATGGTCTCATCATGAGCAGCATCAAACCCAGACTAGTGTGATCCTTGACAGAGTCGGACACACACTGGGTTGAAGAGCTCGACTCCGTACTCTGGGGTCTGCGGACCACGCCGAATCGCACCACCGGATACACACCATTTTTTATGGTGTACGACGCAGAAGCAGTACTACCATGCGACATAATACATGATTCGCCTCGCGTGCGCATGTACGAAGAGAAGGAAGCCGAGTTAGATCGGCAGGATAACTTAGATGCCCTGGAGGAGGAGCGCGACGTCGCAAAAGACCGTTCCGCATTCTATCAGTAGCAGGCTCGACGGTACCAAAGCAGAGAAGTGTGGGCCAAAAATACAGTACGGATGCCCGGATCACTCCGGCCGCACTATGTGTGTAAGCAATACCTGGGGGCTTCCTATACAGAAGCTAGATATAATTACTTTAACGGCTTTTTTCCCATCACATATGCGTTCTTTTTCCATATGTGCCTTTTCTTCACCATTATATACATCGATATGACTTAAGATGTGGCCATGCTAGGTTGCCTGGCTCTCGTGTTTATGCCCTACGTTCCCATTAATTTGGCTACGGCATAAGGGGAGAACCTCTGCGATTGTTACTGCCAGTTCAGCCGGATGTGTACCTCAGACTGGGTGAAGCCGAAAGCTAGCGTTCTTAAGGGAATATTCGGTCGGTGGACAAAAGATGTTTTTCGTTTATTACAACGTGAATCCCCAGAAGTTTTGTATCCTGCGTCCTTGTTTGCAGTTCAGACATGTGCATCGTCGCATGCGTACCCAGGGAAAGGAACCCCTAACGGAACTATTCTCCCTGGAAGATGTTTCTTACTATCCATGTAATATAACATAACTAGTTGGGTACTTGTCTGTTCAAGCACTTATGACCCCTACGCTTGGTTTCCATGCATACCCCGGTTCTGTATAACTGAGCGGGTATTCGGATACACCCCGGACTATCGGATCTGGGGGCTGAAGCGAAATGGTCCGCCATGACAAATGATTTTAATCCGGCTAGGGACTACTTATGTCCATTGAATTACACAGTCACTTGGACTGACTATATTCCTCCTCTATACCATCCAACAGGCTATCTAGCTTACAATCCTGTTGGGAATACTTTGCGGCTAACGCTACCTGGTCATACACCAGACTCATGGGAATTTATTGCCCATCTGGCCCCGCCGGTCCGACTTTGGCCATATGGTTCGGGTCAAGCTTGGTGTAGCACGTCTTCACCATAGCCCAGGCTTCTCTTGCACCTTGTCGGCAGGCTGACATCTTCCACAAACGGAAGTGCTGCCGTGCTCCTTGAAACATGTCCACAAGCTCCCCCATGCCCTTCGGCAGGAAGCTTGATGGCCACAAGGCCTGAGCAATGCCTGCATCACCTGCCGAGCTTGCTCGTGCAGTTGTGAGAGGTCCTGCAGTAAATCGCCGACAGACGCGGGCACCTCCTCCTCAGGGCGGCCCGTTAACATACCTACAAATAAAAAAATCAATATGCTTCCCCGCCGAGCTATACTGCAGTTCGTCTAGGCACTTACCATAAATGCCGCGTCGAAGCCTTTTGTTCTCCTTCACGGAGTCCGCCAGCTGAGCGCGGACATCTTTTAATTCGACGTCCAGCCGGACATTGGCATCTTGAAGATTGTTCTTCTCCTGCCTCACTTGCGTAAGAACACGCTCGCCGGCTTTTAGCTGCCTTTGGAGATGCGACTCGTTATCTCCTACGACCTCTGGATTCAGCCCGGGATGGTCTGCTGAATTTTCTGTTAATACATGCCACTTACTACCTGGTACGTCTCCGTACAATTAAGACAAATGTTACCAGAGGAGGCCTTCTGGGATTCCTCCAACTTGGCAACCGCGGCCCTCAGCTCGGTCTTGCACTCCTCCAGCTCTCGAGACAATCGCTCATTATTATCTACAAGGATCTGTGCACACATTGATCCTTAAAACTGTTGTTCCAACCGTTTCAAGTCTCAGGGGCTACTGCTATACATGCTTATCAAATTTTCTTACCCGTATATCTTTGGTATACTGATCCGTCGCTCGGGCAAGCCCGCCTTGAGAAGCTCGGATGTATGCGTCTCCCGAACTGAAAGCATTAAATGCCTCTTCGGAAAAGATGTTGTGGCGAAGTACGGCCCGCCGGTGCCGGTGATTCATGGCGCTCTATACCTCGGAATTCGTGGCGGAGAGCATATCCGCATCCTTTGTCGGAGGACAATGCGGCATCGGCCCCACGTCCACCTCATCTCCCGAAGCCGGTTCTGGAATCCGGCTTGTGGAGGCGTGATTGGCAGGATCCCTGGATATAGTCCGGCTGCTCCTCTTCTTGCCAGGACACGAAGGGCGCTGTTACATTTCTAATACAATAATCACAGAGCAGGTTTTTACCATACGTCTGTAGTAGCGTTTTGGCCCTAACCGCCTTCCTCTTAAGCCTGCCCGATCCGGATGCCCTCTGCCGACGGGTCCCTAGGGGCTCGGCCCCGCGCTCTGACCGTCGTCTCTGCAAAAACACGACACTTCGGGCATAAGGCATGGCATTAGAAAGGAGTCCTCTTCGGAGGACATGGTTTTCGGCTTGGCTTACACGCGATATAGGTAGCAGTCCGGGGTAGTCGGCGGTAATAGTCACTGAGGTGCCATCGCAGCTCGCCTGATAAAATATCCCATTGACGAGCTCCACAGTAATATCCGGATCTTCTTCGAGTCCTGGATCGAGAGCCCTTCCGGGGTCCTCTGGCTGCGAGGAGGGGTTGGAGATTCCTTCTACGACCCTCCTCAGTTCCTGCTCCGAAATATTGAGGTAAATAATCTTGGCGAAGAACGCCACAATGAGCAAAGCGGGGAAAGAATGACGACTTACCCAGCTTGGGGGGTTGTACATAGAAAACCCATCCCGCGGTTTAATATGAAGGAATTCTTCTTCTTCTCCCTTATACAAATTGGACAATATCCTCGCCAGAGCAGTGGCAGAGTCCAGACCTTTACGGCCACATCGGGTGGCATCATCTTCCTCGTTGTAGTGCCACATGGGCTTCCCCCGATATTGAAGCGGCTGCACTCCCCGCATTATGCATATTGCCATAACCTCGATTATCGTTAGCCCGGATTTGGCCAGTAATTTTATCCTGCTCATCAGAAGGTGTATTTCTCTGGTATCCTCCTCCTGGGGGCCTCGAGGGCGCCAGCTTCGACGTGCCTCCGGTGGAGCGTTATTGAACTCAAGGAGACCTGTCCGGACTGGATCCGGAAGGGGAACGTCATCAACATAAAACCACTCCGAAGGCTAGTTCTTCGGTGCCTTCTTGGGAGTACCGGATAGGTATCCGGTCTCGGCGATGCACCATAGTTTGGCTCCGCCCACTTGACATAGGGATTCTCCCTGGTTGTGAGGGACAAGGAAAAACAACTTCTTCCATAACCCAAAGTGAGCCTTGCAGCCTAGAAATAGCTCACAAAGGGCAACATATCCTGCTATATGCAGCACGGAGGCAGGGGTGAAGTTGTGCAGCTGGAGGCCATAGAACTCTAGGAGCCCGCGAAGAAATGGGTGGATAGGAAACCCGACGCCCCTTAGCAGGTGCGGGATGAGGCATATTTGCTCCTCTGGGGAGGGATTAGGAGATCCCTCCGCTTGCTCCCCGCCATTATAGGTGGCTATTCCGGCTCGGACGGGGACCATGAACGCCGGTGGGAGAAACCCTTGGGTCTGTAACTCTATCAAACGACTGTGAGGAACTGAACACTCTTCCCAGTCTCCCGGCTTGGAGCGAGGAGAGCGAGAAGAAGAGTTGGGGCGACCGGCCATGTTGGAATGGTCTTTCCGGAGCTCTTTGTTGGATGCTTGCTCGAGGGAAGAGGGTGAGGTTTGGATCTGAGAATCCCCATCTCTTCAAATAGACGGTTAACCTGCCGGACCGGGGGTGGCAAATGCAAAAATTCCTCGGCTCCTCCCATTCACTCGACACGTGGAGATGGTCATTATTGAGGCACTGAAGCCGAGGAGTACAACATTGATGGGAAGCCGGACACTATTCGTCGTAACACGTACTTTGGAGTATTCGGAGATGGAACCCGCCTTACAATGCCGAAGACAAGACTGCGCGCCGGACTCATCGTCATTGAAGCCTGGTTCAGGGGCTACTAAGGGAGTCCTGGATTAGGGGGTATCTAGACAGCCGGACTATATGCTCTATCCGGACTGTTGGAGCATGAAGATACAAGACTCAAGACTCCGTCCCGTGTCCGGATGGGACTCTCCTTTGCGTGGAAGACAAGCTTGGCAATCCGGATATTATATTTCCTTCCTTGTAATCGACTCCATGTAAACCCTAGCCCCCTCCGGTGTCTATATAAACCGGAGGGTTTGGTCCTTAGAGGCATGATCACAATCATAATCATCATAGGCTAGCTTCTAGGGTTTAGCCTCTACGATCTCGTGATAGATCTACCCTTGTACTACTCATATCATCAATATCAATCAAGTAGGAAGTAGGGTTTTACCTCCATCGAGAGGGCCCGAACCTGGGTAAACATTGTGTCCCTTGCCTCCTGTTACCATCAGCCTAAGACGCACAGATCGGGACCCCCTACCCGAGATCCGCTGGTTTTGACACTGATAGTCGGCACCTAGGATTCCACCCTACATCATCTTGGTATCATGAGCCACGTTGATCATGAATTTGGAGTCCCTACCCCCACTTTCTAGCCTTGTTTTGTTTGGTTTCGTCCTAAAATTAAAAATCCCCACCAAAAATAGCCCCCAGTTTTTTTGTGATTTGTTGGCTTGATGATGATTTGGTTATTTTGATCCATGGATTCATTGTGTTTCAAGTGGATCTAGCATATCCCCAATTTTCCCCACTTTCCATCCACAAAATCTTCTCAATTTTGCCCTGGGAATTCGTGTTTTTCTGCCCCCGTTCTCAGATCCAGAATTTAGGGTTCATCCCGGAAGAAATTCTATGACCCCCGGAACTTCTGGACTACCCCAGAAATTCCGCCCCCCCGGAACTTCCACGCTAACCAGAGAGTTTACCCCAAAATCCCCCAGACTCCCCGCACTTTTTCCGCGACCCCCGGAACTTCCAGCCACCCCCGGAACTTCCGGAGCCCGGAACTTTTGGCCTAACCAGAGACTTTGCACAGAATTTCAGGATCAGCCTCTTTCACCATTTTCAGTATAACTTTTCACTCCAAACTCCGATTTGAGTGTTCTTTGGCTCGTTTTGAAGCTATCGACGTTCCCAACGTCCTCACATTGGTTTCACCACCTTTTGACTCCATCAAAATTTTGGAACTTTGACATCTTTGCCTAGGCCTTCCACCATAACACCCGCATTACCACCATCGACTTTCGCAACCTAACCCATTTTGACCCCCATTGCATTTGTGGTTGCTTGAGTAGTGATTTGAGTCTCCTAAGGTGTTTTGGCTACTTAGGGATGGTTACTTCTTCATCAACCTCCACCATAACTACCGCATAGCCTTGCCCACCATACACTTCCGCCACCCCAACTTAACCCAATTTTGTTTGAGCTTGTCCGAGTTGTGATTTGTGTCTCCTAAGGTGATTAGGCTAGTTAGGGACGGTGACTTCAACTCCGACACTATGTATAGTCCACCACCATAACCTCCACTTCCGCGTTGCGTACTCCAAAACCCATCATTGCATTTCTGCAATCCCGCTGAGCTTCCGAAACCACCACCGCATTCCGCTACCACCATTTGATATTTGCCTTTGGAGATTTGAGTTGTGGTTTTTCCATTTCCTAGGGTGTTTTGGCTAACTAGGAATGGTTCGACATCGACAACACCGCTGCTCAAATTCGCCAAGGAGTCCACATCGACCACCTTCACCATTTTGACACCCTAACCATAAGCAAGGAACGGTAACCTCTATATCATCTTGGTATCGTGGTATCCCATCATTGTACATTCTTGCCTTTGCATTGTTAACCCCTAGCCCAATGTGCGTCACTTGCCTATAGAGACTAGCCATTGAGTATTGCCGGCAACGTTACTTGTGCACATTAGTGATCATCGATCTACACCTTCCATTGCATACATACCATATCATAATGGTATCATCTTGGTATCATATCATCCCCTGTGTCACAAGATTGTTCCTACATATACACAATTGCTATCTTGGTTTGTGCATAGTGGCCATATCAAAAAAAGAATGAAGCTTTTAAGCAAAGAAAAAGAAAGCAAAGAGCTTGTAAGAAATAGCCATAACATCATACCACATTGCATATAAGATTGTCATATCCGATCATCTTGGGTCATACCACCGGAACATCATACATATAGCATACTTGGGATAGAAAGTTGATACATTTTGCATCTTATAGGTTGTGCACAAGTGTCATATCCTCCTATTGAGCAATCGTGCTAGCGTCTCTCTTGAGTTGTGCAACACGAGAGTTTTCCATGGATTCCACATTTTGTGCTCATTCCTTGGTTGGACGACCCCATTTATCTATCCGTGTGTGTGTTTCCGTGTGCCACATATTGCAATTGGTCTACTTATTTCACTTGCAAATTTGTGAATCTCTTTCAACATTATTGAATCTTGCTAACATTTTGCATCAAATTTTTAGTGCCAAGCTACTCCATAAGCTTTACTTGATAGGTGTGAGTGAACAAGTCTGATACCAATTCCACTTTTCTTTCATTTCACATTGAGTGAAACGGGATACATCCTCAACTTTGGGAAAAGGTAAACTGCTATTGTTTATCTCATTCCCTACTCACTTCTTCTCGAGTCTTGTGATGGATAGGCAAATCACACCCCCTTCGTTCTACAACAACAATGATGAGTTTGATGCCATGAACAACTTGAACGCCAAGATGGATGCTCAAATGGAGGAGATCAAATCCCTCATCAAGTCCTACAAGAGATCTTCCTCATCTTAGAGAAGACGCTCTCGTGCACATGCTTCCGAGCTACCATCTCCGGCAAGATCACATCGGCAGCGACACCATCAACAACAAGAACATGAAGGTCAAGAGCTCAACACCAACAACCGCTCAATGACTTCACCATCTCCCTTGGCATCTTTGCCAAGCGACTTCAAGGCATCTTCGCCTACAGACATACGACATCTTCGCCAACAAGCACCTCACGACCACACTCAAGAGGAGCTCCCCAAGCTCAAGTCCGTGACTTCCACGAGCTACTACGACCTCAACACCGACCACAAGATTCCTTTCTATGGGACTCTAGAACCCGAGGAGTATCTCGAGTGGGAGCACTTGATGGGTGACTACCTCAAGCTACATTTAAGTTCCTCCCGAAGATCGAGTGAAGTGCGCCATAAGAAACTTCCATGACTACCACTGGTACAGCGAGGTGCTATACAAACGGTTTTAACCCCTTTCCATGATGGCGTTTGGACCGTCACCTAGTGAGTGTGGGCGATAGGGGGGGGTCCTTCCCACACGACCCAAAAATCGTCGGGGATATGCCCTCCTGGCACACACGCTCGGTAAAAATGAGGTCGTGTGCAACCGGCGAGCGAGCAAATATGGTTATACGTACAATATTGCTCAGAAAATATAATTATACAGGCGAAATCATTTCTAGTCGTAAGTACATCCCACACAGTCAGTCCCCTCTAAATGATTCCGTTCGTATATACATCCCACACAGTCGCTGCAAGGAAAACGTTTCCGTTCATAGGTACATCACACACAATTTTCCCCGTTAAATCATTTGTGATAGTGTTCCCATCACACACAATATTAACAATTTTATCGTTTGCGTTATTGAATGCATCACACACAGTGCGTAGAAGAAAATGTGTGGCAAAGACTGTCCATCACACACAATTTTTATGCGGTAAACGTTTGCGCAAGGTGGCCTAATGCAAACAGTTTTGAAGAGAATGTCGTGTGTGGTTATTCATCGATCCAATACAGTTTATTCATAGAAACTGTGTGCGTTGCCTTAGGCTAGGGTGTGCATTCGGTTTTTTTGGTTTGATTCGGTTCGACTTATACGGTTTTTATACTTTAATTTATACGGTTTTATACATAGGTACGGTTCGGTTCGGTAATAACCATTTCGTTTCGGTTCGATTTCGGTAATAACAAAAAAAAACAAAGTTGACGCGAATTTTTGAATGAACAACGAATATTTTTTGGTCACATGATTTGGTTTGTGCATGTAGCCATGTAGGTAAGGTTTTCCTTGTGAGAAATGCCTACGTAGATTAGATCATTATTAGATGGCACGCATGATTTTGTTCTAGGCATTAGATGGCAGCAGATATGAGGATTACACAAGTTTTTTATTACGTGAAGGAGCGAGCAAAAGAAGGAAAGAGTCGATTGTATTTCTTTTTTAAGGGTAGTCAATTGTATTCGTGTGCATGTGAGAGTCTGATCCATGAGCCAATCGATCCTAATCCAGACAAAAGACGTTGGTTGGCCCTTTTTTAGTCAATCGATCCTAATCCAGACAAAATCGCTCGACAGAAAGTGGCCGTATGGGCTGGACAATATGAGGCCCAAGCAATCACACCGCGCGCCAGATGCCCAAGTCGTTTGCTCAAGCTGCAGCGTTTAGTACCAACTCGCGCATGGACCTACAGCGCGGTGGGAAGAAGGCTATAAAAGTAGGGGTTGTTGTGGCTTCAGCTAAAAATCTTCACACGGTGGAGCTACTTTCGGTTTAATTCAGTTTAACCAAAAACCATCGGTTTCTAACCGAAAAAACCGAGGTCATATGGTTTTCTAAATGGAAAACTGAAATTGAAACCAAAACCTGAAAAAAACCAAAGTTTGGTTCGGTTTGATTTTTTTTGGTTCGGTTTTTGGTTTTCGATTTGGTTTTGCACAGGCTGAGCCTTAGGTCATCGCCCATGGTATTTTCTCAATAACCGTTTGTAATAGCAAAAACCAATTAGCAGGCTAGTTTGCCATTAGCAGGCTAATTGCCCTATTATTAATAATCCAGTTATTAATCTAATTGACATTCATATTAGGAATAATTAGATTTATGCCCCTAGTTGCGTCTCACTCGTCTGTTTTACCCCTAATTCCCAAAAGTCACCGGTTCTGTCCAAGTCACTTTGCTCCTCTTATGCTTTTTCCCTTTGACCCTTTGACCGTCAGTTTGAAAACTTCATAACTAATTCATACTAAATCAGAAAAATGCAATTTCATGAAAAAACTATTGGAAAGTGCCCATCTGAGTTTTAGCTCTTATGCTACCACCATGAATAGTAAAATCTAAAAAAGTTCAAAAAAAATTCAAAAAAAAAATTGGTGGTAAAGAATGACAAATGTTTTAAGTGCCTGCCAAGTTTCATCAGGGAATAACATTCATGGGTGCGGCGGCAAAAAAAAAACAATCAACACTCCAAAATAGATTATTTTTTTGCCATCACTTCCACGAATGTCGTTCCCAAATGAAAATTGGCAAGCACTTAGAACATTTGTCGTTCTTTGCCACCATATTTTTTTTGATTTTTTTTGAATTTTTAGTGTTTACTATTCTTGGTGGTACCAAAAGAGCTAAAACTCATATGTGCACTTTTCAACACTTTTTTCATAAATGCAAATGACACTGACATATAGGTGATATTTTTCTGAACATTTTGGTATCTTATTTGCATTTTTCCGATTTAGTATGAATTAGTTATGAAGTTTTTAAACTGACGGTCAAACGGTAAAAGGGCAAAAGCATAAGAGGAGAAAAGTGACTTGGACAGAACGAGTGACTTTTGGGAATTAGGGGTAAAACAGACGAGTGGGACACAACTAGGGGCATAAATCTAATTATGCCTTCATATTAAACACATAATATATTTCATTCCATATTAAGGAAGCAGGATTTCATAATTGAAATACATCATAGTACAACATGATATAGCTTCAGCACTAAGCTACCCCATTACACAACTGCACCAGCACCAAGTTTCACATACAAGATCTAGAACCTTTTGAAATTAGCATCCTAGACGGTATATAGACAGATGCATCTCATCGGGAAAACTGCTGAAGCGGAAGGCGAATATTGAGCCTTCATGTTGAAGGTCTTTGCAACTTTAGGCCAGTGCCAATGGATGATTGACCGTCCATCCTTCGTCCTCTTCAGGAACACTTCAATAGTGAAACGTGGGTGTTGTATGAAAACCTTCCTCGTCTTCTGACCATAGAGGTGGTTTGAGAGGTAATCATCAGTGAACTGCTTTGGAAAGGCCTGAAAACAAGGATGTGCATAAAAGTCATCTCTATATTGAAAATGGGGCAAAGGAATAAAAAGGCAAGGTATAATAGTTAGTACTATCTTGTAGTGAACTGATGTCTTCTTCATTGTGCAGATAAATATCTTGTTATTTTTTGTCACTAATTTCTTTATCCTAACAATCTTTTTGAGTTTCTTGACTTGATTGATATTCATGGCCAACTCATTTTCCCATATGCAAAAAGGGTCGAACAGCGGGTCAAAACCTCTGACAGCAGGACCTACATATGCAAGACCAAATTGTTAAAAACCTAAATATTAAAATGGTTCCTGCAATTGCACGATAATGTGCTATTAGACAACAGACCATGCACGTGCTAACCTCGATTGTAAATCTCAGTGGTTCCCATTGTTTCCCTATAACACATATAAGGTAGTTAGTCATCAGGTTAAGTAAGGGTTCGCATGCTATCAGTAAAATATGTTGATGAAAAATAAGCACATTGCAGATTCATCAGATTAATTCAAGCCACATGGAAAACCCATTTATCCAAACCAAGCATGATTAAGAACTAGGAAATATAGCACTTGTATATCTTTCTCATGTATTAAGTGCAGCCAAATTCAATTTATTCCTCACATGCACAACAATACAAAATTTCACCCACGACAATTGGACATCACATTGCAGAATTGAACCAAGCAGTTAACTAAACACCACAACAAATGAACCAAACATTAACTGAGCACCACATTGCACAATATAACATACTCCTAATAGAAGATCAGACAGTTAACTGAACCAAGCATGCTTAACAACTTGGAAATATAGCAATTGTATTTGTTTCTCATGTATTTAGTACAACCAAATTCAATTTACTTCTCACATGGTATACAATAATAGAATGCACCCACAACTATTGAACATCACATTGCAGAATTGAACCAAACAGTTAACTAAACACCACGACACAAATGAACCAAACGTTAACTGAGCACCACATTGCATAATGTATAACCAAACCAAGCATGCTTGACAACTTGGAAATATAGCAATTGTATTCATTTCTCATGTATTTTGTAAAGATAAATTTGATTTATTTCTCACATGGAAGACAATACAACATTCCAGCCTGAAGAATTGAACATCACATTTGCAGAACTGAACCAAACAGTTACCTGAAGACGACAACTAATTAACCAAACGGTTAATAAGTGAGCACCACACTACACGACATATAGAACATATACACAGGAGCAACAAATTTCATGGTAAAATTAGATAGCACAATTCACTAGAATTTGTTAAGGAAAGACAGGAGCAGCACACGCAACGGGTAAACTGAGCATGCTTAACCGGCGTAGCTAGCAAATGGCAAGGTGCTCCTCCAAGATCTGGGTGTCGGCATGAATGGTAGCCATCGCGACCTCATCCGTGCATGCGGCCACGATTTGCTTCTCCGATGCCAAATGCTCCTTGAGCTCCTGGCTATACTGCGTGCACCATGGCTTAGGGCGGCGCTTATTTGGTGGATGGGTCAGTGATTTGGGTGGAAGGTGTCACGCCGGCAGTCGGGGCATGTGGGATGTGGCAGGAGGAGGAGGTTGGGGGTCTGGTGTGGACTACCTGCCTGGATAGACTAGGCCGGGCAGCGTGAAGGAGGGTCGCCGGTGAGGGGAGCGGCGTTGCAAGCAAGGAGTGAAGGTTTCCACTTGGAAAGGAAGGCGAAAATAGGGGCAATGTGTCTTTTGGTAAGGGGGAGGGGGCGGAGAGGTAGATATTTCCGCGGAAGCCAAAAATTTGGAATCGCTTCGGCGAAAAACTGGCGCGCAAAGTGCCATCAGACACAGTCCCTTATTCAGAACTATGCACGATATGTGAACATCACAAATGATTCAGATAGCTTAACCCGTGTGTGATGAGTTTGAACGTCAAGAAATTTGGGTCCAATTTCCCTGGTTATAGTGCTCATCCACGTCATTGCATAATTTGGGTACACAAAGGAAACTACAACACACCCACACTTCTTAATCGAGTAAGTTCAACAATTAAACAGAGCTAGCTGGCCTAAACATTACTCTAACAAATAAAATACCGGAGCTCTTAATTAAAGAAAACAAAGTGTACTACTGCGGCTGGTGCTTGTCGATCTCTGCCGCCTCCTCCATGTCCAGCTCGCGCTCGATGGTCTACTGGGGAAGGAGCTCCATGGCATCCATCGCACCATATTCGGCAAGCATCTCACCATCGCGTCCGCCATCTCTTTGGAAAAGGCTGCCACGAGTTGGGCATGGGCGGCCGTGATCTGGGCTTGGACGGGCTCTGTCGTTGCAAGGTATGCGGCAGAGGAATGGACGGCTGCTCGAACGCTCTCGACGATTGCCAACTCTTCGGCCGTGGGTTGCCGACCGTTGTCGGAGAAGCTTCGTTCGATTTGTGAAATGACCGCCACGAGCTGGGCGTGGGCGGCCTCGACATGGTTGTGGCGGCCTCCTTCAGGGCTAAGGCCGCTGCTGTGGAACGAACAGCTGCTGTGCCACTCTCGCCAGCTGCTATCCCCGAGGCAGATGTTGCTATCGCCACCCGAGAAGCAACAGTGGCCGTTTGGGCTGCTTTGGCTACCTGGTCGTAGATTGCGGCCGTGCTCATGCACCTTGTTAGCACGCGCATGGCGGCTGTGGCCGCGCTCTCGCCGGTGTGGGCCGCCGAAGTTGCCCTCATGACGTGGGTACACGTCCCCATCTTTCAGCAGTGACGATTGAACAGTGAAATGATATTTGGAGAGCGAGCTAGTGTGCTCGACACGCTGGCTATGGACTGTAGCCAACACACCTTCTCGTGTAAGCCATAGGCGTACTATACACCAACGGTGCTCGAGGATATTTTGTACTGCATCTCACACGGTTGGTGATAATAAACTGTGTGGAATCTACTTGATTTTTAATTTTGATTTGAATTACATAATGGGGTCACAACGACAATGGATGGTGTTTGAATTGCTAGACCTTTTATCTGCAGTGAACATGCAACTATATGTGTGACATAAAAAAATTGAAATTATTCAGGGTTCATTTGGAAATTTTATACATTACATTGGTTTTCTAGCCATTTCAGGTGCACAATTCAAAATTGGAGCACATGCTCCCGTCCATAAAAACGGGTTGCAAAATCAAACGTTTGTCCTTGGTTGCAAGCTTAGGTCACCTGCAAGAAATGAGAACAAATGCCAAACACCTTGACACCGTCGCTCAGCCGCTAACATTGAGATATATGCTTTTAACATTCTAGTAAATCAAAAACTCGTCTAAAATTCATGAAACTTGACATGAATCATGGAACGACAGCGACATGCCGTGGTAAAAATATTGTCCAATTTGGGGCAGGCGTAGGTATAAGCTTCTCGCAAACCAGAGCTTCTCTCACAACAATCCTGATGGTTTCAGTAGGATACGTGCCACCTTGGGGGACGAAATGATATATGTTGCCTCTTCTTACTTCCAAATGATTCTCGTGTCAACATAGAACAACACGAGTGGTTTGTCAATTTTTGGGATTTTTCGGGGTTCGCTTGGACATTTTTATACATTAATTGCGTTTTCAATGCATTTATGAGCACAATTCAAATTTGCACTACATGCACATGCTCTAATGCATATAAATTGGTTGAAAATTCAAATATGTGTCCTTGGTTGCATGCTTAGGTCCCATGCAAGAAACGGGAATGAATGTCAAACACCCTGCCACCGTCACTCGGCCGCAAACATTGAGATACCTGGTTTTTAAATTCTAGTAAATCCAAAACTCATCTGAAATTCATGAAACTTTAAATGCTATCATGGAGCGGCATCAACATGCCGTGATAAATTTTTTGTCCCATTTGGGGCAGGTTTGGGGATATGCTTCTCACAAATCAGAGGTTCTCACAACAAGCCTCATGGTTTCGGTAGGGAACGTCCCACCTTTAGGGACGAAACGATATCCATTGCCTCTTATTGCTTTTAAAAAAAATTCTCGTGTCAACATAGAACAACAGGAGTGTTGTGTCACTTTCTAGGATTTTTCAGGGTTCGTTTTGACATTTTAATGCATTAATTGCGTTTTCAATGCATTTATGAGCACAATTCAAATTTGAACTACATGCACATGCTCTAATGCATATAAATTGGTTGAAAATTCAAATCTGTGTCCTTGATTGCATGCTTATGTCCCATGCAAGAAATGGGAATGAATGTCAACCACCCTGCCACCGTCACTCGGCCGCAAACATTGAGATTCCTGGTTTTTAAATTCTAGTAAATCTAAAACTCGTCTGAAATTCATGAAACTTGGCATGCTATCATGGAGTGACATCAACATGCCGGCGTAAACTTTTTGTCCCATTTGGGGCAGGTTTGGGGATATGCTTCTCACAAACCAAAGGTTCTCACAACAAGCCTGATGGTTTCGGTAGGGAACGTCCCACCTTTGGGGACGAAACGATATCCGCTACCTCTTATTGCTTTCAAAAAAATTCTAGTGTCAACATAGAACAATAGGAGTGTTGTGTCAATTTTTCGGATTTTTCAGGGTTCGTTTGGACATTTTTATGCATTAGTTGAGTTTTCAATGCATTTATGTGCATAATTCAAATTTGAACTACATGCACATGCTCTAATGCATATAAATTGGTTGAAAATTCAAATATGTGTCCTTGGTTTCATGCTTAGGTCCCATGCAAGAAATGGGAATGAATGTCAAACACCCTGCCACCATCACTCGGCCGAAAACATTGAGATTCCTGGTTTTTAAATTCTAGTAAATCCAAAACTCGTCTAAAATTCATGAAACTTGGCATGCTATCATGGAGCGGCATCAACATGCCATGGTAAATTTTTTGTCCCATTTGGGGCAGGTGTGGGTATAAGCTTCTTACAAATCAGAGGTTCTCACAACAAGCATGATGGTTTTGGTAGGGAACGTCCCACCTTTGGGGAAAAAATGATATCAACTGCCTCTTATTGCTTTCAAAAATTTTCTAGTGTCAACATAGAACAACAGGAGTGTTGTGTCAATTTTTGGTTTTTTTCGGGGTTCGTTTGGACATTTTTATGCATTAATTGAGTTTTCGATGCATTTATGTGCATAATTCAAATTTGAACTACATGCACATGCTCTAATGCATATAAATTGGTTGAAAATTCAAATCTATGTCCTTGGTTGCATGCTTAGTCCCATGCAAGAAATGGGAATGAATGTCAAACACCCTGCCACTGTCACTCGGCCGCAAACATTGAGATACCTGGTTTTTAAATTCTAGTAAATCCAAAACTCGTCTGGAATTCATGAAACTTGGCAAGCTATCATGGAGTGGCATCAACATGCCGTGGTAATTTTGTTGTCCCATTTGGGGCAGGTTTGGTTATAAGCTTCTCACAAACCAGAGCTTCTGACAAGAAGCCTAATGGTTTTGGTAGGGAACGTCCCACCTTTGGGGACGAAATAATATCCGCTGCCTCTTATTGCTTTCAAAAAATTTCTAGTGTCAACATAGAACAACAGGAGTGTTGTGTTAAATTTTGCAATTTTTCGGGGTTTGTTTGGATATTTTTATACATTAACTGGATTTTCTAGGCATTTTATGTCCATAATACAAATTTGAACTACATGCACATGCTCCAGTGCATAATTTTTTTTTGAAAATGGGGGACTCCCCGGCCTCTGCATCAGAATGATGCATACGACCACATTAATAAATAAAATAGGTTCAACAAGGTCTTAAAGTCGGGAAAAAAAAGAAAGGCTATCTCACAGAGAGCCTCAACGCCAAAGATAAAAAGGCCATAGAGCCATAACGGCTGGCATAACAAAGATAGGAAAACTAATCGCCTATCCTATTACATGACCACCATCCAAACCGTTGAAGATATCCCGCGCTACCATCTCCCACCGGACAGATCCAGTAACCAAACGCTCCCTGGCCTCCGTCGGAGTGAGTAAGGACCACATCGGATCTGTGCCGTAGCTCGGAATAAAACCTGCAAAAAATGAATAGTTTTTGTTCTGTTAAAAGCCAAATCATTTCTGCAGTTCCAAATTGCCCATAACAACGCACATACTCCTACACGAATGTGTCTAGCTGTATCGGACTGTATCCCATCAAGCCACGTTCCAAATAACGTACCAACCAAATTCGGAGGAGTAATGTTAAAAGCAATTTGCATGGTGCGCCACAAAATTCTCGCCAACGGGCACTCAAAGAAGAGGTGCTTAATGGTCTCGTCCCGATCACAGAAACTACACCTAGTAGATCCTGTCCAATTGCGCTTAACCAAGTTGTCCTTTGTTAAAATGACTTGTTTATGTATAAACCACATAAACACTTTAATTTTCAAAGGAACTTTTACTTTCCAAACATGTTTGGAACTAGGAATGACACTCGAGTTAATGACATCGATATACATCGACTTAACTGTAAATTCTCCAGACCTAGTAAGTTTCCAACACAACTGATCAGGCCGATGAGCTAGCTGTACCTCCATCAGTCTACTCACCAAATGAAGCCATGTTTCCCATCTATCACCAACAAGCACCCTCCGAAACTGGATATTAAGGGGAATTGACTGCATAATAGTTGCAACTAGCGCATCACGTCGCTGAACGATACAGGGACGGGTACTGGAGCGCCAATGGCGTATCACTAAGCCAAGTATCCACGCAGAAACGGGTATTGTTGCCATCACCGAATATAAACTTTGTTCTATTAAAGAAGGCTGCCTTAACTCTCATAAGCCCCTTCCAAAACGGCGAATCAGTTGGTCTCACTATCACCTGTGACAAAGTCTTGGACTGCAGATACTTGTTATGGAGAATCTGCGCCCATGTTGCGTCAGTCTCAATTGATAACTTATACAGCCACTTACTGAGAAGGCATATGTTCTTGACCTGAAGATTCTCAATACCCAGATCCCCTTGGTCCTTTGGTCTACAGATGATATCCCATTTGGTGAGTCGGTACTTTCTCTTTAGTTCATCACTCTGCCAAAAAAATCTTGATCGGTAGAAGTCCAGCCTTTTCCTAACCCCAACTGGAAATTCAAAGAAAGATAGTAGGAACATCGGCATACTCATGAGCACCGAATTGATAAGAATCAACCGGCCTCCATAAGACATAAGTTTGCCCTTCCAGCAACTAAGTTTCTTCCCAAACCGATCTTCGATGCATTTCCACTCTCTGTTTGTTAGCTTACGATGATGAATGGGTATACCTAGGTAAGTAAAAGGTAAAGCCCCTAATTCACATCCAAACAATTGCCTATAAGCCTCTTGTTCCTCCTTGGCTCTACCAAAGCAGAACAACTCGCTTTTATGAAAGTTAATCTTTAATCCGGTCAATTGTTCAAATAAGCATAATACCAGCTTCATATTTCTCGCTTTTGCCAGGTCATGCTCCATAAAGATGATTGTATCATCAGCATACTGTAGAATGGACACACCCCCATCAACTAGGTGAGGCACCAAGCCACCCACCTGACAGGCCTCCTTTGCCCTACCTATGAGAATTGCCAACATGTCAACCACGATGTTGAACAAAATAGGGGACATTGGATCACCTTGCCTTAGGCCTTTGTGTGTCTGGAAATAATGACCTATAGCGTCATTCACTTTAATTCCAACACTCCCTTTTTGCGTGAACGATTCTACCTGGCGTCGCCAAGCTTCATCAAAACCCTTCATGCGTAAGGCCTGTTGAAGGAAGGGCCATTTGACTTTGTCGTAAGCTTTCTCGAAATCCACTTTGAAAACAACCCCATCCAACTTTTTCGTGTGGATCTCATGGAGCATTTAATAAAGGACCACAACCCCTTCAAGGATGTTCCTGTCCGGCATGAAAGCCGTTTGGGTAGGATGCACCACAACATGCGCGATCTGTGTGAGCCTATTAGTCCCGACCTTGATAAAGATTTTGAAACTTACATTAAGAATACATCTGGGCCTGAATTGCTCAATTTTCACAGCCTCTGTTTTCTTAGGAAGAAGGGTTATCATTCCAAAATTCAGCTGGAAAAGCTGAAGCTGCCCAGAGAAGAGATCATTGAACAAAGGCAACAGATTCCCTTTAATAATATGCCAGCACTTTTTATAAAACTCCGCTGGAAATCCATCGGGGCCTGGTGCCTTGTTATTTTTCATTTGCGAAATGGCCTCAAACACCTCTTTCTCAGAAAAAGGAGCCGCTAGAATATCATTCTCCACCACTTTGAGTTGAGGAACATCCTCAATCCTGGACTCATCCGGAGACACACATTTATCCTCTGGAGTACCAAACAACTACTTGTAATACTATGTAATGTACAGTTTTAGGTTTTCCTGTCCTAAAATTGTTCCTTCATCTTGCTCAAGCTGAAAGATCCTCTTCTTTCTATGTTTACCATTAGCGATCATGTGAAAGAATTGCGTGTTCGCATCCCCCTGGACTACTCGCCGGACCTTGGCCCGCAACGCCCACTTCAATTCCTTTTCTCGAAGAAGTTCTTTCAGCCTCATCTCCGCATCAAGCTTGGCATGAAGCTCCGCGGATGGCAGCACCGTGGTTTCTGCTTTTACATCTAAGGACTGAATAAGAGAAAGGAGCCTTTCCTTTTCGACCTTATAAATCCTGCTAAGATGCTTAGCCCACCCACGCAGGAAACTCCTCAAATGCCTAATCTTATTCTGCCAGCGCTGAAGCGCAGTCTTCCCTCCTGAATCCTTAGCCCACTCTCTGGATACAAGATCAAAGAAACCTTCTCGTTCAAACCAAGCCAGCTCAAAAGAGAATGAGTTTTTGTTTCCCGGGTGGGTGGCCTCACCAGAGTCCACAAACAACGACGTGTGATCAGAAATTCCACAGGACAAAGCCTGAACTGTTACTAGTGGAAACTTCTATTCCCAATCGACACTAGCCAACACTCGATCCAACTTCTCATACGTCGGATTTGGCAGCACGTTAGCCCAGGTGAATTTTCTACCCGAGAGCTCAATTTCTCTCAGGTCCAGACTTTCAATGATAGTATTGAACATGAACGACCATCTGCCATCAAAGTTATCATTGGTCTTATCCTCACGCCTTCTAATGATATTGAAATCACCCCCACTAGGATAGGAAGCTGCTCGGAACCGCAAATCCTAATGAGATCAGCCAAGAACTCGGGCTTGAGTTTGGGCTGTGCGGCACCATATACCGCAACCAAATCCCAATTAAACCCATTGTCCTTCGAACGCACCCAAACTTGACTGCAAAGTCACCCATTACCACACTTCGAACCTCGAGCGCTTCGCATCGAACGCCGAGTAAGATTCCACCCGATCTCCCTCTCGGTGGCAAGCAATGCCAATCAAAATCAATACCCCCCGACAAAGTTTTTATAAATTGTGGTGCAAAATTATCTCTACCTATCTCCGATAGAGCGATAAAATATAATCGATGCTCGACAAACGCCTCAGCAAGAAACCTTCTTTTAGCCAAGTCCTTTAGACCTCTGCTATTCCAAAAGATTCCTTTCATAGTTCATCATGGAATTTTTTAGCCGTACGAATCCTAGCACTCCTACGCACTGCGGACACCGGGTACACTTTCTGTTTCCACTTGTGTTTAGAGACATTTTGACTCTGCAACCGGTCCTCACAACCAGTCTCAGAAGGTCTAGCCATAACCATCTCAGTAGTATCATCCTCTTCTTCTGCCTTAGGAATGGGAGGCATAAGATCCGCACAAAAATTGTCGAGCACCCTGACCCCCAACGCATCAACCTCAGAATCACTCATGGGTTTAACCGCCGCAATAATACGAATCATCTCTAAGGCCCGCTCAGCCTCTAGATCCAGAAGATCATTAACAGAGTTAGAGATTTCAGTAACATTACTACCTAGTGAAACTCCTAATTGATTTGCATTTTCAACAATCTCATCATTGGAAAAATGCAGAATGGAATTAGAAGTATTAACCGACATACCAGTAGTGACCTCAACGTCATGGAGCTTGGCCGCCCTTATGGCGCACCACTGCTGAATGTCGTCCACATCCGGCTGAGTCAGGAGACGGCCACTCACCCGTTGCCCCTCAGACATCGGATCCTGAATCCCTCCAAACGCAATAACCTCCTCCAGAGAGATCCTGGTCGGGGTAGGGCCTCCTGCCTCACCCCAACCGCTAGGCCGGTCCACCTGCACGGACTCCCCAGCAGACTCGCCAGGAAGTGGAAAGGCACTCACCATGGCCTCAGACGTATGGCGCGCCCCACAGGACGGAGCCGGCGGTGAATGGGGTGAAGGGAGTGCATGGGCCGCCTACCCTAACTCCCCACCCAGCACCGGAGAGGCCACCACCATAGGCGCCTCAGGAGAAGAGGGCTCCGAGGCCACCTGCCCCGAGCCCCCTCCCGATGGCACAGTCTCCACCAGCAGAGAGGTAGATGCGACGGGAGAGGAGGTATCCGAGGCCACCTGCCCCAGACCCCCTCCCAACATAGAGAAGGACACGAGTGCCACCTGCCTCGAATCCCCTACCTCAGCAGCAGAAGAGCAACCGAGGCCGCCTGCCCCGGGACCCCTCCCGACAAACCAACCACAAACACCGGCGTCACGTCCTGAGAAGGTACAGCGTGCTGAGCACGAGAGGGAGTGGCCACCTGCCGACTCACCTCCTCCTCTCCCCAGACCGAGATTGATGAAGCCCCAGGAACCCCAGGAATAGTACACACAGTATCCTCAAACCCCAAAGCAGGCAACGCAAGCTCAAAAGCCTCCTCGGACTCAACCCGATCACTCCACAGCCTCGGGGGTGCAGAAGCGGGTTTGAAGGACCCAAATCTTAGAGTCGTTGTAGGCACCGAGGAGGGTGGAGCCGCTCCATCCCCGGTCATCGCGGTCTCGGACCCCGGTCCCTTGGACAGCTGTCGTCCAAAGTCCTTGACCGGCGGCTCCTTTGCTCCCGCGCTGCCGTCACCCTCGTGCATATCCACGTGAGACACGTGAGCCGCCGCAGCCAAAAGGCTCTCATCCTCAAACTCAATAACCAGATTATAAATCCTGCCTCGATAAGCCCACTTAGCCACTTCCGACACATACTCAATGTTCAGAATACTAACTAGAACCCGAGCAATCCCGTGAGCTCTGGTGAACGCCATATCCACTCGCTCAGGCTTCCCCACCAAAATGCCCAAGCTGGCCACTGATGTCTACTACACAACCTTCTTCTTGTAGACGTTGTTGGGCCTGCAAGTGCACAGGTTTGTAGGACAGTAGCAAATTTCCCTCAAGTGGATGACCTAAGGTTTATCAATCCGTGGGAGGCATAGGATGAAGATGGTCTCTCTCAAACAACCCTGCAACCAAATAACAAAGAGTCTCTTGTGTCCCCAACACACCCAAAACAATGGTAAATTGTATAGGTGCACTAGTTCGGCGAAGAGATGGTGATACAAGTGCAATATGGATAGTAGATATAGGTTTTTGTAATCTGAAAATATAAAAACAGCAAGGTAACTAATAATAAAAGTGAGCATAAACGGTATTGCAATGATAGGAAACAAGGCATATGGTTCATACTTTCACTAGTGCAAGTTCTCTCAACAATAATAACATAGATAGATCATATAACAATCCCTCAACATGCAACAAAGAGTCACTCCAAAGCCACTAATAGCGGAGAACAAAAGAAGAGATTATGGTATGGTACGAAACCACCTCAAAGTTATTCTTTCGGATCAATCTATTCAAGAGTTCGTACTAGAATAACACCTTAAGACACAAATCAACCAAAACCCTAATGTCACCTAGATACTCCATTGTCACCTAAAGTATCCGTGGGCATGATTATACGATATGAATCACACAATCTCAGATTCATCCAACCAACACAAAGTACTTCAAAGAGTGCCCCAAAGTTTCTACCGGAGAGTCAAGACGAAAACGTGTGCCAACCCCTATGCATAGGTTCATGGGCGGAACCCGCAAGTTGATCACCAAAACATACATCAAGTGGCACGTGATATCCCATTGTCACCACAAATAAACACGGCAAGACATACATCAAGTGTTCTCAAATCCTTAAAGACTCAATCCAACAAGATAACATCAAAGGGAAAACTCAATTCATCACAAGAGAGTAGAGGGGGGGGGGGAGAAACATCATAAGATCCAACTATAATAGCAAAGTGTAGGATCGAAAGTATGTCTAGAGGGGGGGGGGGTGATTAGACTACTTGACCAAATAAAAGCTTATCCTTTTCCCAATTTTAGTCTTTGGTAGATTTTAGCTATCTTAGCACAAGTCAAGCAATCCTAACACAATTCAAGCAAGCATGCAAAGAGTATATGAGCAGCGGAAAGTAAAGCATGCAACTTGCAAGAATGTAAAGGGAAGGGTTTGGAGGATTCAAACGCAATTGGAGACACGGTGATTATTGAGCCGTGGTTACAATAGGTGGTGCTATCGTACATCCACGTTGATGGAGACTTCAACCCACGAAGGGTAACGGTTGCCCGAGTCCACGGAGGGCTCCACCCATGAAGGGTCCACGAACAAGCAACATTGTCTATCCCACCAGGGCCGTCGCCCATGAAGGACTTGCCTCACTAGCGGTAGATCTTCACGAAGTAGGCGATCTCCTTGCCCTTACAAACTCCTTGGTTCAACTCCACAATCTTGTCGGAGGCTCCCAAGTGACACCTAGCCAATCTAGGAGACACCACTCTCCAAGAAGTAACAAATGGTGTGTTGATGATGAACTCCTTGCTCTTGTGTTTCAAATGATAGTCTCCCCAACACTCAACTCTCTCTCACAGGATTTGGATTTGGTGGGAAGAAGATTTGAGTGGAAAGCAACTTGGAGAAGGCTAGAGATCAAGATTCATATGGTAGGAATGGAATATCTTGGCCTCAACACATGAGTAGGTGGTTCCTTCTCAGAAACAGTAAGTTGGAAGTGTAGGTTTGTTCTGATGGCTCTCTCCACAAATGAAGAGGAGGTGGAGGGGTATTTATAGCCTCCACACAAAATCTAACCGTTACACACAACTTGCCAAACTTGGTGGGACCAAATTGGTAAACTCGGTCAGACCGATTCAGCAAATCTAGTGACCGTTAGGATTTTCGGTGGGACCGACATGCAACTCGGTAGGACCGATGTGGTTAGGGTTAGGGCATAACGTAATCTCGGTGAGACCGATTACACAAACTCGGTGAGACCGATTTTGGTAATAAGCTAACCAGAGAGTTGGTCAAGTAAACTCGGTGGGACCGATTCGCTCATTTTGGTGAGACCGAAATGTTACGAAAAGGAAACAAGGAGTTTACATTGCAATCTCGGTGGGACCGATTGCTCATCTTGATGGTACCAAAACGTTACGAAGGGAAACGGAGAGATTACAATCCCATCTCGGTGAGACCGAGATCCCTATCGGTGAGACCGATTTGCCTAGGGTTTGTGGCAGTGGCTATGACATCTGAACTCGGTGGCGCCGGGTAGAAAGAATCGGTAGGGCCGAGTTTGACTTTTGGTTTAGGTCATATGTGGATATGAGAAAGTAGTTGAGGGTTTTGGAGCATATCACTAAGCACTATAGAGCAAGAAACTCATTAATCAACACCTCATCCCTCCTTGATAGTATTGGCTTTTTCTATAGACTCAATGTGATCTTGGATCACTAAAATATAAAATGTAGAGTCTTGAGCTTTTGAGCTAGAGCCAATCCTTTTATCCTTAGCATTTTGAGGGATCCACTTTTGTCATCCATGCCATGCCATCCATTAAGCTTTTCCTGAAATATTCATCTTGGAATGATGTTAGCTCAATGAGCTATATGTTGTTAGGAATTACCAAAACCACCTAGGGATAGTTGCACTTTCAATCTCCCCCTTTTTGGTAATTGATGACAACATATAGATCAAAGCTTTGACAAATGATAATAAGAGTGAAAAACATTGTCGCTTTGAGAAGTATGTGATAAGCAAGAGCTCCCCCTAAATTTGTGCATAGTTTAAGATTTCCTTTGGACTGCAAATGCACAAGGAGTTAGGCTCATGGGTAACTCTTCCATGTCACATACATCTTGGTTGAGCGCTCAAAATGATAATGATTGAATACGTGCACTCATCACCAAGCAAAGTGAACGATCATATAGAGATAAACGAGATAATGTCATCCAACAAGCATAAATGTAGCATATAATCAAACACATGATCATCCAGGTATCACACAGACATAGAGTACCTCAAAGAAGCAAATAAAGTTCAACCACCAAAGCAAGAGAGAACAAAAATGCAACACTCTCTATAGAAGCCTATGATCTATACATTTTTCTCCCCCTTTGGCAACAAGTTACCAAAAAGTTCATAGAAAATGCATAGCACTAGATCGACTCTCAGTCTTGATCTTCAGGTGGTGGTGTAGAGATGGCTCCTTGGACGAAGACTTCAGTTGATGTGGATGGAGCTGGAGGTGTAGGTGCTGGAGTTGGTGCTGTAGGAGCTGTAGCTGGTGCAGATGAAGTGGCTCTGGTGTCTGTCACTGGCACTGCAGCTGATCTCTGAGCTCTAGGCACTCTGGCAAATGCATCAGTGGTAGTCTTGCCCTGCCTCTCCTGCATATCATCCTGAAGCTGCTCAACAACAGACTGGATCTCAGTTACCTTCACATCTAAGTTATAGAACTTCTGCTCCATGATCCTCTCCAGGCTCTCGTGGTTTTGAGTCAAGGTGGCCAGCCCCTTCTCAATCCTTAGAGTGGATGCAATCAAGTAGCCTAGCTGATCTTGTTTGCTCTTCAGAAAGTACTGAGATGCCTCTTCCATTGTTGGCATCTTGGTAGCCTTCTTTGTCCTTGCCTTCTCCTTCTTTGCTTGAGCGTGCATAGAAGATGGTTCATCTTCATCCATAACCACTTGGTTATCCTCAAAGTCTGGATAGATAGCAAAGTGTTCCTTGTCCAGCAAGTATGCGCCTGTGCCCATCTTGGAGTTAATCAGCTCCTGGATCTGTGGGGCATACCCAAAACTTCTTTTCTGGTCAGCTGATGTCCTCTTGATAGTCTCAACAATGAGGCTCATGACCTTGAACTTCTGCGGCACATCAAATAAGTGTAGCAAGTTTATTGCATGGCCTCTGATCATGTTGTGGTCACCTGACTTGGGCAATAGAGTATGCCTGAGGATCCAGTTGATGGTTGGTAGTCCTGACAGAAGATAATGTACAGATCCAAACTTATGTGTCTCAACTGCAGCATCTGGGATCTCCTTGTACATATGTGCCATAGTGTTGTGATCCATCTTCTTCTTGGCATAGACATCCAAGTCATCTTCTTTCTCCTTAGGAGCATTGATCAGATATGCCCATTCTTCAATAGTTGATTGGTACCTTGTACCTTCAGACATCCATACTATCCTGCCATCTAGATAGAAGTGTGCTGTGGAGTAGAATTGCATTATGAGCTCATCAATCCACTTTGTGAGCTTCTGCCCAACAAAGTCTGCAACTCCACATGCACTGAAACTGTCATACACATCAGGATAGTGTTCCTCATTCTCCTTCATGTAGGTCTAATCCACCCACCTCATGTCACACACTATAGGCTTCTTGTCCAACAACATTGTCTCATAGAAATCCTGTTGTTCCTTAGTATGGAACCTGTAGTTAACAATAGTCCTTCTCCTGATAGCATAAGGATCAGACAACCTCCACTGTCTGAGTCCTGCATCCTTCCTCAGCTTCATGTTCTCAGCCACAGGATGAGCATCATTGTGGTCTGGAATCTTTGGCTTCAACTTTCTCAGGATATGCTCTTCATCTTCTTCTTCTTCAGCAGCAGTTTCAGGCACTGGGGCCTTGTTCTTCTCAGCAGCAGGTATGTTTCTAGTACTCCTCTTTGGTGCAATCTTGGGTTTGGAGGCAGCTTTGGGTGCTTCTTTGGGCTTTGATGATGCAGCCCCTGACCTAATAGCATCACCCATAAGCTTCTGAGCCTTGGGTGCTGGTGCAGCAACCTCTTCTTCCTCTTCCTCTTCCATCATGGAAGGCTTTCCAACAACTTCGGCCATGGTCTTCTTGACCCTTTCCTTCCTTTTCTTCCCTTCTGCAGCAGCCTCTTTGGGTTGAGATTCCAAAGGTACTTGAGTAGAGGCTCTGGCCTTAGACATGGGAGTTCTCTTAGCAGGTACTTTGGTCTTCATACCAGGCTTAATGGAAGCAGCTGTGCCATACTCCTTTTTGAGCACTTTCTTCTTGGAAGTGGCCTCATCCTCTACTGCCACATAGTCTTCATCCTCAGATTCTAAGGTTTTCTTCTTTCTGGCCCTGGTGGCAGCTTTGGGCAAGTTGCTTGGGGTGCTCCTGCTTCCATCATCTGAGGTACTAGAGTGACTAGTGCCCTCACTCATCTGAATCTGCTCCTCTTCCCTATTCTGGCTATCACTTTGATCAGACATGTTGCAAACACTGACTGCGGACCCTGTGAATAGATGTAGATGAGATAGAGTGTATGAGCATCACAAAATACAGAGGTTTTTGCAAAAGAATGATTCAAAAACTTAGTTTTAGTTTTCCACAGAAAGCATTTCGGATCAACCGATTTGCAAACTCGGTGATATCGAAGCAGCTTTTGGAACCTAAACTAGTGAACTCGGTCAGACCGAGTCACAGTTCGGTGGCACCGAGACTGCTAGGGTTTCACAAAGTCCTGAACTCCGTCACACCGATTTGAAATTCTCAGTCAGACTGAGAATCACATGTGCAATGGGCTTAGCCGGTGGAACCGAGTTCTGCAACTCGGTGGGTCCGAGATGGTTTCGGCAGAAACCTAACCCTAAATTTTCAATTCACTTCTAAACTATGGATTGTTTTGACTGCATAGAATAGTTTCAATCATGGCAAGAATCATGATGAACACAATGTGCTAGGAATCGGACGGGGATAGCACTATGATCGAGTCCATACCCTAGCTTGGCGATGAACTCGCTACCGCGGCAACAGCGGGGGTGAATTCCGTTGACGGCGGCGGAGACCACTGACTAGAGGCGGCTGGCAACAAGGAGGACGATCCGGAGACCCTGGAGGCAGAGCGAGCTATGCGCGGGCGAAGGGGTTTGGAGAAAGTTTCCAAATTTTTTCCCGTGAGTATATATAGCCCGACCCTGTCAGTGTGACTGAGTGGAACAACTCGGTGGCACCGAGATGCATAACTGTTGACCGTTACAGCAACTCGGTGTGACCGAAAAGTTCAAATCGGTTGCACCGAGATTGAAAACCTAGATCGACTTAGTGATCTCGGTATGACCGAAATGGAGGAATCAGCCAGACCGAAATGCACAAAGAAGTTTTGTAAGTTTAAGTCTATGACGAATCGGGGACTCCGAGTGCTCCTCACACAGAGTGGTTCGAATCTGACTTGATCAAATTTTGTGATGTGGCATGAATAGAGTTGGAGACAAGAAAAGCATATATAGCTAGAGAAGGTTCTTAGGCATTCTTGTCCATCCACTTGGCAAAAGAAAAGGAAACCAATCAATCAAACAACAAGTGGATGTCCTCGAATGAGTAAAATATGCAACCAACATGCTCACACAATGAAATAGCAAATGAAATATGTGACAAAGCATGCACAAACAATTCTAGCATCTATCAAACAATTGGCGTTGACTAGGTCATCTATATATGAGTATATTGACTTAGGAGTCAAATGAGAACATTTGATCATAGGTCATACTCATCGTTTAAGCTCAAGTGGGGTTACCACTTTTACATAATGCATTGATGTGTTCACACCATTAGAGTTGCTTTGACTCAATTCTTAGAGTTAAGCTCCCCCTAGATGTGAGATCCCCCCCCTTAGAGGGATGAACTAACCTTGGGTTTTGTCGATGATGACTTCATGTAGGTGTTGAAGATGTGGATGCTCAATGTTGATGAAGATCATTTGGAGCAATCCTTTGGAGTGAGTTGCACTTTCAATACCTACACGGGTTAGTCCCACAAGGAACAAACAAGGATATCCATAGACATAGAGTGATGCACACACAAGATGATGTCTATGAAAGCATTAGATTACCTTGTCCCTTGTCTTACCAACAAGAGGGTTTGTGACTCCTTGAACTAGTGCAAGATGTGGAAGTTGATTGCACTTGTTGTTGCCAAAATGATATGAGTGAAATATGTTGGCGGAGTCACCCTCAAGAACTCTCTAGTTCTTCTTCTTCGGGATCCACATCATCTTGATGGGAATCCTTGGAGTTGTAGTCGTACTTGATGAAGTAGAACTTGTCGTAGTCTTGGGAACCCACTTGACCAAGGCCTTAGGAGCTTCTTCAAATGCATCATCCTCTTGAAGCTTGTCCTTGCCTTTTTGCTTGTGGTCTTGTGGTGGAAGATCATCTTGAGCTTGTGTCCCCTTAAAGGAAGTAGGATCATACTTCTCTTGTTGAGGAATAAACTTCATCTTGGGATATTGATCTTCTTCCCACTCAACTCCATTGGCATTGAACTTTCGTTCAAAACCAACACCTTGGTTCTTCCGGTGTCTTCCTTGCTTGCGTACAATTTCCTCAAATTGCTTACTCCCGGCAAGGCTCTTGTAAACACCTTTCTCTATAATTCCCTTCAATAAGCTATTTTCTTGATCAATTGTAACTTGGCTAAGAGAATCATTAGTGGAATCAAGAGAACTACTAGAAGCAACAACATTTGATTTAGCATGATTATTGTTACTACTAGAGGAAGAATTCTTCTTGTTTTTGTTAATGGACTTGACTTGAGGCATGTAAGTAGATAAGAGTAAACGCTTGGCAATGTAAGAAGAACTTTTCTTACGAAGATCATCATTGATTGCCTTTAAGAACTCATGCTCTTGCTCAAGATTGAGCTTTTCAAAGCGTAACTTCTCATGAGTCCTTAAAAGTTCTCGATGATCTTCTAAGATAGTTTCATGAGCTAACTTAAGAGTGTTTAGTTCTTTAGTTAGAAGCTCAATCTCCTCCTTATCATTGTCATTCGTTTTATCTTGATTAGCATGATTAATTGATGTTTCATCATAGTATTCATCACTAGTGTTGTCAACAAGTAAATCAGCATCACCTAGCAAGTCATCTTCATCACTATCGAAATCAACATACTCGGGGTGTGTTACCTTTGGGCCTTTAGCCATGAAGCATCTTCCAATTCCTTCATTGGGTGAATCAAATATGTCATAGGAGTTGGTTGACACAAGTGCTAGACCGTCAACACCTTCATCTTGAGTATATTCGGAGTCGGAGTGATAGCTTCTCTCGGAGTGATTGTCGGAGTCGGACCGGACACCCATTCACCAACATGAGCTTGATGTCTTCGTTTTGTGTAGCTCCTTGATGACTTGTCCCTCCTTTCCGAATCCTTGCTCCTCCGGGATGTTCATTGTTCATAACGATCATCTCTACTCCTCCTCTCTCTTGGTGGTGATTCCTCTCTTCTACTTCTCCTCTTGGGTGATTCTTCTCTTCTTTTGTGGGGTGTCGTACACTCATTGGAATAGTGTCCGAGTCTCCCACAATTATAGCAATTGCGCTCTCGACTAGAAGATCTTTTGTCATTGTAGGACCTTGACTTGGAGCTTCTCTCTTTGTTTCTACTCTTGTAGAATTTGTTGAAGTTCTTCACCATTAAGCTCAATTCTTCATTGAAGGTTTGTTTCTCACTTGATGATGTGGGGGCTAAACATGAGGCTTTGTAAGCACCACTTGACTTGTTGTGAAGTTCCTCCTTATCCTTGAGCGACATCTCATGAGCAACAATTCTTACAATGACTTCCGCTGGCTTGAGATCTTTGTAATTGGGCATCATTTGGATCAATGTGCACACGATATCATATTTTCCATCCAAAGCTCTTAGGATCTTCTTGATGATGAATTTGTCGGTCATCTCTTCACTTCCTAAGCCCGCAATCTCATTTGTGATAAGAGCAAGCCTAGAGTACATTTCAGCGATACCTTCACCATCCTTCATTTTGAACTTGTCAAGTTGACTTTGGAGCACATCCAACTTGGATTCCTTGACGGAGTTGGTACCTTCATGCATATCAATCAAAGTGTCCCAAATTTCCTTCGCATTCTCAAGACGACAGATTTTGTTGAATTCTTCGGGGCTCAATCCGTTGAAGAGGATATCACAAGCTTGAGCGTTATATTGCAGCATCTTCAACTCTTCCACACTAGCTTCACGGTTTGGTTCTCTCCCATCAAAGAATTCACCTTGCAAGCCAATACACACAATAGCCCAAACGGCGGGGTTATGTCCAAGAATATGCATTTTCATCTTATGCTTCCAACTAGCAAAATTTGTACCATCAAAGTAAGGACCTCTACGGTGATAATTTCCTTCGCTAGATGCCGTACTCTCCTAGGTTGTGAAACCAAGGCTATGACCACCAAAAGCTATGGAAATCAAAGCAAATGGAGACCAAAGCTCTGATACCACTTGTAGGATCGAAAGTATGTCTAGAGGGGGGGGGGTGATTAGACTACTTGACCAAATAAAAGCTTATCCTTTTCCCAATTTTAGTCTTTGGTAGATTTTAGCTATCTTAGCACAAGTCAAGCAATCTTAACACAATTAAAGCAAGCATGCAAAGAGTATATGAGTAGCGGAAAGTAAAGCATGCAACTTGCAAGAATGTAAACGGAAGGGTTTGGAGGATTCAAACGCAATTGGAGACACGGTGATTTTTGAGCCATGGTTCCGATAGGTGGTGCTATCATACATCCATGTTGATGGAGACTTCAACCCACGAAGGGTAACGGTTGCGCGAGTCCACGGAGTGCTCCACCCACGAAGGGTCCACGAAGAAGCAACCTTGTCTATCCCACCATGGCCGTCGCCCACGAAGAACTTGCCTCACTAGCAGTAGATCTTCACGAAGTAGGCGATATCCTTGCCCTTACAAACTCCTTGGTTCAACTCCACAATCTTGTCGGAGGCTCCCAAGTGACACCTAGCCAATCTAGGAGACACCACTCTCCAAGAAGTAACAAATGATGTGTTGATGATGAACTCCTTGCTCTTGTGCTTCAAATGATAGTCTCCCCAACACTCAACTCTCTCTCACAGGATTTGGATTTGGTGGAAAGAAGATTTGAGTGGAAAGAAACTTGGGGAAGGCTAGAGATCAAGATTCATATGGTAGGAATGGAATATCTTGGCCTCAACACATGAGTAGGTGGTTCCTTCTCAGAAACAGCAAGTTGGAAGTGTAGGTTTGTTCTGATGGCTCTCTCCACGAATGAAGAGGAGGTGGAGGGGTATTTATAGCCTCCACACAAAATCTAACCGTTACACACAACTTGCCAAACTCGGTGGGACCGAATTGGTAAACTCGGTTAGACCGATTCAGCAAATCTAGTGACCGTTAGGATTTTCGGTGGAACCGACATGCAACTCGGTAGGACCGATGTGGTTAGGGTTAGGGCATAACGTAATCTCGGTGAGACCGATTACACAAACTCGGTGAGACCGATTTTGGTAATAAGCTAACAAGAGAGTTGGTTAGGTAAACTCGGTGGGACCGATTCGCTCATTTCGGTGAGACCGAAATGTTACGAAAAGGAAACAGGGAGTTTACATTGCAATCTCGGTGGGACCGATCGCTCATCTTGGTGGTACCGAAACGTTATGAAGGGAAACAGAGAGATTACAATCCCATCTCGGTGAGACCGAGATCCCTATCGGTGAGACCGATTTGCCTAGGGTTTGTGGCAGTGGCTATGACATCTGAACTCGGTGGCGACGGGTAGAAAGAATCGGTAGGGCCGAGTTTGACTTTTGGTTTAGGTCATATGTGGATATGAGAAAGTAGTTGAGGGTTTTGGAGCATATCACTAAGCACTGTAGAGCAAGAAACTCATTAAGCAGCACCTCATCCCTCCTTGATAGTATTGGCTTTTCCTATAGACTCAATGTGATCTTGGATCACTAAAATATAAAATGTAGAGTCTTGAGCTTTTGAGCTAGAGCCAATCCTTTTATCCTTAGAATTTTGAGGGATCCTCTTTTCTCATCCGTGCCATGACATCCATTGAGCTTTTCCTGAAATACTCATCTTGGAATTATGTTAGCTCAATGAGCTATATGTTGTTAGGAATTACCAAAACCACCTAGGGATAGTTGAACTTTCACAAAGCTCGCGATACATCAAGATCGTGCCATAGAGAGAACACGAGAGAGAGAGAGATCAAACACATAGCTACTGGTACATACCCTCAGCCCCGAGGGTGAACTACTCCCTCCTCGTCATGGATAGCGCCGGGATAATGAAGATGGCCACCGGTGATGGGTTCCCCCTCCAGCAGGGTGCCGGAACATGCTCCCGAGAGGTTTTTGGTGGCTATAGAGGCTTGTGGCGGCGGAACTCCCGATCTATCTTGATATTCGATGTTTTTAGGGTACATAGGCTTATATAGGCGAAAGAAGTCGGTCGGGGGAGCCTCGAGGGGCCCACGAGAGGATAGGGCGCGCCAGGGGGTGGGCGCCCCCCCCTGTCTCGTGACCTCCTCGATGATCTTCTGACATGAACTCCAAGTCTCCCGGATCATATTCTTCCTAAAAATCACGCTGCCGAAGGTTTCATTTCGTTTGGACTCCGTTTGATATTCCTTTTCTTCGAAATACTGAAACATGCAATAAAACAGCATTATGGGATGGGCCTCCGGTTAGTAGGTTAGTCCAAAAAGTAATATAAAAGTGTATAATAAAGCCCGTAATCATTCAAAAAAGATAATAAAATAGCATGAATGCTTCATAAATTATAGATACATTGGAGACGTATCAGCCACAACCCGAGCATCCTGCAACGGCTTCGAGGGGGCCCGAAAATCACAACCACGCCTGAGTAAGCGGCTTACCCTGAGGCTCCACCTGCTTCCACTCATGAAACTCAAGGATGCAATCAGTTCCCGGAACTTTACCCATCCCAAAACTCAGCAACCTCTGGAGATCCTCCACGGAAGGAAACTCAACTCTGAACATCTTATCAGCGAGACTGACGAGGTCCCACTGGAAATCCCCAGGGGCCAGCTCCCGAAGCCTCTGCACGATCTGTGTCTCAGAGACCTCCCCTTTGGTGACCTTGTCAATCCCCGTAGTCATGCTCGGGGTCTCATCAGTAACCTCTCGCTCATTCAGAGACTCGAAAAACGTTAGCTCAGCACAGTATACTCCATACATCATAAGCGACGGAGCCTGATCTCGCAGAATCGGACAGTCCCCAGAGTCATGTGCCGGCTTACCGCGGGTATCACATAACAGAGCGACACACTCCGCAATGAAGTGGCCCTTGTCGCCACATCGATAACAAAGCATCCTTTCCTTCTTGCGCGCCCATTTGGACGCCCTATCAGACTCAGCCCTATCCGTCATCTCCATAGACACATCAGCCATCACCTCGTTCTCAGGAACCTGAACAGTAGCAAGAGCCGTCACCACCTCCATAGCATGACCGGTCAGCACTGGCTCCTCGGCAGCCCCGTTATCTGTCATCTGCTCGACAACAACAGGTGGGGGCGGTTGTCGTGGACGGTACCGGCTCCGTCGACCGCCCCGAACACCACGATGGCCACAGAAACCTCCCTGCTGCCGATTACCCGGACCAGAAGGCCCCTCAACGAAGCCACCGGAAGGACCCAAGAACGGCCTCTTAGCCGAACCGTCGCTTTGCCGTGCATAACCACGACCTCCACCCGTGGATGAAGAACCACGGTGTTGGCAAGCCCCATAGGCATCGTAGCCGTCATCCCCCCATTAACCCCGGGGCGCAGCCACAGTACCACCAACGTTGGACTGCGATGGCGGAGACGGGCGAGCAACGACGTGGGGTGGAAGGACCGGTCTAGGCAGCGGACCCGAAGACACAGGTGGCCTTGGTGGCGCAGCCCCCCGACCTGCAACGGCCACCGCAGCACCGCCGAAAGCCACCGGCCGAGGACCGGAGCCCGGCCCGCCTCGCCCGCCCGACGGCAAGGCCGGTGCCAGCAGCCTCCCAGCGGGCGCCCCGCTAGCAAAGTGCGTCGCACCAGGGCCACCCGACCAGCGTCCCACAGCGGCCTTGGGGAGCGCCGCGCCGCCACGTCTAGCACCCGACGCCAGCGCCGGCAGCGCGCCCCGGCCATTGCACTGGCCCGGCGGCGGCGCCCCATTAGCCCGATTTGCCCTGCTGGGCAGAGGCGGCCGCTTTCCGGGAGGAGGCGCACCTCCAGTACCAGCCATCATGCCAAGAGGAGGAATGAGGCAAGCCCGACCAGGCCCCACAGTACGCAGGCGCGGTGCTCGACGCAACAAAACCCTAGCGCGCAGCGACGGAGTAGGCAACGACGATCGATACGTGCATGCGCCCCTCCCCTCAGTATCGATTGGAACCGATTCCGGCTGGGCCTCATACCCAACGAACCTCGGCCCAATAATACCAACCGGCCCAATAGCTTGTGGCTCGACTCGGCCCAGGAGCAAATTCAAATGCTCCTAGTGAGCGTCTCTGATCTGGATCGCCATGACCGCCGGCGACGCTGCCGCGGTCACCTCCGGCGCCGATCGAGAACTTTTCCGGCGGGCATTCTTACGTCTCTTCACCAAAGTCCATGAATCTGGCCGAATCATACCTTAGGGAATGGACCCTTCCAGGTCCGGACGGCCGCCGCCGCCGTTCGCCGGTGAACAACTCGGTGCAACATCTCCGTTGTCTCCCCCGCATGAAGCCCGACTCTCGCCGGATCATCTATGGGAAGGATCTTGTCAACGGTTGAAGCTACCTCGTCTTCGTCGTACCCAACGCTCAAAAAATCGCAAAGGAAGTCCGAGGGAGTCGCCGATGGAGGAGACAGCGCCGCCGCCGCATTCGCATCCTTGTCTCCCTCGCTATCATCAGCTTCGGTTAGGGCCCAGAACCGGCCCCCACCTTCTGGCGTTCATCGGAGGCGATGGGCGACGGCCCCGCGGGGATCCCGGTGGTCGTGCCGCCAATCACCCCTGCATCGCCCCCCGCATCCTCCCGTGCATATAAATTGGTTGAAAAATCAAATCTTTGTCCTTGGGTGCATGCTTAGGTCCCATGCAAGAAATGGGAATGAATTTCAAACACGAGGGCACTATTGATTGTCGGCAAAATGTTGAGATACTTTGTTTTTAAATTCTAGCAAATCCAAAACTCGTCTAAAATTCATGAAACTTGGCATGCTATCATGGAATGGCACCCGACATGCTGTGGTATTTTTCGTGTCCATTTTGAGAGAAGAAGCACTCGAATAACAACCAAGAAAAGCATTTTCAAACAAATAGCTGCCACTCTAACATCGCAAACGTTTGTATAATTCAAATCATGTGTGTTATGTTGACCATTCACGTGACACCACGTGTCTTGGTTTTAATGGCTATAGGAGGTGCCGTGCGGACAGCTGCTTGACTAAACGGGAGGCGTGCGAGCGCAGTCCGGTGCGCAGGCTGATCGAGAGGTGTGCAAGTTGTCCTCCGATGTGCAGGCTCATCGCGAAGCGTGCAAGCTGTACGTTGCGCAGGCTCACTGGGAATTGAGCCCTTTGACTTCCATGGCCGCCCGCCTTCTTATCCATTAATGGTGCCTGAGTCGCTACTTAATACGGGTGGCCTTACTGTTCGCCTCCCATTCCCCTCCCTCCCGCAGACCTCCACCAACACCATGGCGCAGAAGGATCATCTACCACTAGTCTTCAAGTTTGGTGAAGTCGACGCCGAGCCAGAGGAGATAGAAAATAAGGAGGAATGGGGCCTCATGGACATGGCCCAGAACGAGCTGGCCGCGACTGTTGCTGCCCCCGCTCCCATACCAGCTCCCATCCTTGCGCCCGCGCCAGTGACCATCCCTGTAGCATTGAAGGGCTGGTCGCCGAGCACTATCGCAGAGCTGGAAGCCGCGGGCATCACCGAGGTCTCCGCGGACCCGCATGAGCTCGTGTACATGCCAGCGCCCATGCCCGTGCGCGCCCCTCCACCCACCGCGGCACCGGTCCCCGTGCATTTGGCTACACCCGCCATGCCCGTGCCCGTGCCGGCGCCCCCCTCATCGGCATGGGACGCTGCTGTCGACCGCTACCTATCAGCTCCGCCAGCTGCCGTCCTCCCACACCCCGCCCGTCGATCGCGCGACGACATGATGCTTGATTTACAAGTGAAAAACATTCTATGCTGTCTTGAAGACTTCAACAACGGCGTCCCGGAGGACGACAATGACAAGGACGGTGCGGTACGCCGCCTCCACCGCCGCCGGAAATAGTTTTTTTCTTTGGTTTAATATTGTATCTCGATCGCCAAGGTTTAGTTAGAATACCCGTATGCAAACCAACAGCTTCCCCAGGAAGCCAAGGGAAAATATGCCGAGCAGGATTTGTGCAGCTCTTGATCACAAACGTTTTAGATAGAACACCCGTATGCAAAGCGAGAGCAGGATTTGTGCATCTCTTCAACACAAATGGTTGTTTTGGATGACCCGTGTGCAACCACTTACAAACAATTTGGTAAGATTTGCATCTGTCATATTGGGTATGTTGCCATTTGTCAAACTTGAAAGATTGACATTCGTTGATCTAGTAACATTGCCATTTGTAAACCTTGTAACACTGTGATTTGTCAAAATATGCAGCTAAAAATCACTAGCACTATCTAATTTTTGCAACTAAAATTTAGTAATTAAGAAGAGATTTCATTCATTGATTAAGCAGCCGTGCTTAATTTATACAAACAGTTCAACTCGACAGCTGAACCGACCAAACTTTTCCCCAATTATTGCCAACCACGTACGGAAATAACTAGTTCTACTTTATATACTAGATAATTTTAAGTACGTTGTATAGTTACACCACATCTATAGTCAGATGAACTGAACAAAATAGCCCCTAAATACTACTACGGAGGGGCTTTGTACTACTTCCGACAGCCTCTCCTCTGCCGAGCGCACTCACTAAGAGGCATAGGAGCAGGAGCCTACCAATGAGCTGGGCAACTGCAATACGGTGCTTGCCGCTGCTGCAACTTCAGCGACGCTCACCTCGAACGCCCTCTGCCGCTCCAGATGACCCCTCTCGAAGTAGTGGTTCTCCTTGTAGATCTCCTGATTCCTCGCCTCTGAGGCGCCGTGTGTCGCGGCCATGGCGGCGGTAAGGATCTTTGCATGCTCGACGAGGCGCTCCTCCTCCTCCCGCAGGAACTCGGTGTAGCGCGCAAGGTCGCTGACGCGCGTGCCGACATCCACCTCCGCCTACCACCTTCGGGCGGTGGTGGCTGAGCGGGTGATGACCCCAATGGTCGATGGTGGGCTGGCAGCCACGGCGGCCGGTGATGGGGTGGCGGCCACGACCACCACCTCCTGCCTTCGGGCCGCGGTGGCGGAGCGGGTGATGGCCACGGTGGCCGGCAGTGGGGTGGCGGCCATGACGGCCACCTCCCGCCGTCGGGCTGCAGCGGCGGAGCGGGCAATGGCCCTGGCTTTCGATGGTGGTGTGGAGGGAATGGCGGCCAGCAACAGCTGCCAACGGGCACCAGCGGCGGAGCGTATGGTGGGTGTTCCACGCAAACCCAACGGGGAGGCCACACGCACTACACTATGCCGGGGACTGCGCCGCCGCCGCGGCGTAGCCTCCCAGCTGGAGCTATCATCTGATGACGGCGGAGTGGCTGAGCGACCATGACGGGCCGGTGCCATTGGCGATTGTGGGAGAAGCAGACGAGATAAGCTACAGGGAGGGAGGGGAAAATGCGACACGGGACTCGCCGGTCGTGAGGGTTTTTATAGCAGGCCGCTAAGCATTGGGATTTTGGGGGATTTCACCCAGTCAGGCGGGAAGCTTGCGCGGGAACAGGCTCACTGACGATTCATTGGCGCCACCATTTGGCCAAAAGAACGCTCCCGCGCGCTGCGCAAGCTTGCGTTGTAAGCCGTCTGCGGCAGTGGGGTGGCAAGACGTGCGAGAGCAGGACAAAAGGCCATGTACACATACAGTTAATAAAAAAAGTTTGCGATTGAATTACCTACTATACACCCATCCTGGTTTATAATTAGGATTTAACTAATAAAAATACGAAGCATGTCACCAAAGATTATATAGTTGGATTCGTATTTGAACATAGTTTCCAATTATATAATTTTTATAACATGCATTAACATTTTGTTGGTTAAATTCGAGGGAAAAGTATGACACATAATATAAAGGGGATTATAGAACAAGACGGAGGTAGTAGCGC
Source organism: Triticum aestivum (assembly GCF_018294505.1). Lineage (NCBI taxonomy): Eukaryota > Viridiplantae > Streptophyta > Magnoliopsida > Poales > Poaceae > Triticum > Triticum aestivum. The sequence goes on from NC_057807.1 coordinate 233,617,357, forward strand.
AAGGCCGCTCTTTTAGCAGCGAAGCAAGTGTCGGCCGGCTGATAGGCGACCATTTCCTACGTGTTCAACTGCTCTATGCGTGTGGTTGCTTGCGGTTGAGGCGGCTGCGGGGCGCTCTGCTCGCGTTCCACCGCGTGTGCTCTACGCTCACGTCCCTCCGGGTGCTCTGCCCTCGTCCCTCCACGCGCACTGCCAGTGTTTGGGGACGGCGCACGATCACACACGTTCGTGTGCATGCGGTTGTGCCGGGCGCGGCTCGACAATGTAGTTACCCGATGCAAAAACTGCCATGCGGACGCGCCGAGAGTCTAGGCCGCCCGGACCCCATTTATTCCCGCGGCCATTTACCTTCATCTCTCGCATCACACGACACAATAAGCACCTCCACGACGACACATACAGAGAGGACATCCAACGGTTCCAATGGCGATCCCCGTGGCTCTAATGGCGCTCCTAGCGGCCGACTACGACAACGGCGGGCAGTTCACCATGCATCATGTAGTGGACACCCACGTGAGGGGGAAGGCCCTCTAGGTGGTGTACACGAACGATCCGGTGTCAGTGGAGAGCTCCATCCAAAGTATGGAGCAGTTCCTTGCCGAGGACAAGTACCAAGTGGCCGGCTTCGACCTCGAGTACACCATCGGTCATGCCGAGCATGATCCGAAGGTTGCCGTCACCCAGTTGTGTGTGCGACATGACGTCCATGTCTACCACTACCACCTGGCCACAATGCCTTGCAAGCGTTTCTCTAGGTTTATCAACAGCTCCGACTACAATTTCTCTATGGTGGACACCACCAACGATCTAAAAGCGCTCAAGGTTTCTTGCTTGAAATGCCGGAATCTTGTCAACATCCAGGACCACTACAAGGTCTATATAACAGCCTGGCTTTTGGCCCTTTTCTTTTTGCCTTTGATTTATTTGATTTTTGCCCTATTTTTCTTTTTGGAATGGTTCTGTGGCCTTGCCACCTGGGAAATCATTCTCATTTCTCCTCCCAAGTGGCTCATCACCCTCAAACTTATCCCAAGACCATGCAATCCATCCTAGCCCAAATCCCAATATTCTTTTTCTTGGGGAAAATTCCTTCTTCATTAAAGGAATAACCTCAAGTGGCTTAGGTTGTGAAGCAACCTATATTTCTGCCCATCCAATTTTTTTCAAATAATTCTGATAATTCCTTTGGGTCATATATTGCTCATATGTTCCCAAACATTTCCTTGGCCAGTTCAAAAAAAATTCCCCAATATTCCTTTTTCAATTCTGTCCTGAATGGCACTTTGTGAAGGAAGTGTCATTTATATTTTCCAAGTTGCTCCCAAACTTTTTGGGCATGCTTATATGTCCAAATAATTGCCTCATGCAAAAATCCAACATCATTTGCCTAGCCAATCTTCCTTAGTGATTTTTCAAAATTTCTGTCAGACAGAAGGCTTTGTGAAGGAAGTACTAGCTACGAGTATCCAAATGAGTTGAAATGTTGCACACTCCTTCATGTGCTCATATTAACCCCTTCCACCCATTTGCAGCCCCATCCAATCATCTATGTGAGCACAGGACCAAATCTTTGATTCTGGCGATATTTTCAGGTTGTGAAGCAAGTGTATTTTATAATGCTTCAAAAATTCTAATAAATTACCAGATCATGCTCCTACCCATAAAACATCTCTCCACCCAATTTGGGACCATTTCATTGAGCCATTTGATCACCAAAATTATTCCAAGTTTTTGGACAGAAATGATGTTTGTGAAGCAAGTACCATTTTGGTGAACCCGTTTGGTATGAGCTTTTTACAGCATCTTTATATGTCCATATCATGAGGCTTTGCCAAGATTCATCCCATTTCATTACTCCATGTGAGTGCATCAAGTTGATCATGTTTCTGGACCAGAAATGCACTTACAAAGTAACCCTAGTCATTTGTGGTCCATTCCTTCTCTAAACCTCCAGGACTGTAGTACTTCCTTATCCAAACACCACAGAAAGCTTGTTTGACTCCAATCAATTTCATGTTGATCAGCAGTGCTCTTCCAAGTTTGATGCAGCAAACTTCTCTCGATGAATCCCAGCTGTCTATGGCTTCTTCTGCTTATCTTTCTCCTCCAACAGCCTCAGTGATGCAGGGGCTCATCACTAGACAGCCCACGACAGTCTCTTGCGTCCCCTCCTTGCCGGGCACAGTGGTGACCACGTCTTTAGCGTGTTTGTGCACGCGCTCTCGCAGTGTTGGCCGCGCTCCGAGCATCGGGACGCGTCGGTCAGCTCTGCATCGACGGTTTCCGCGCGTCTGGGCATGCCAACCTGACTCCCCCTCCCTCAACCGTCGCCCTCGACCCTCTGCCCCCTCTCGAAGCGTCCTCATCGGAGCTAGACATAGAGCGCCCACGAGCGCACTGTGTGCCGCTTGGCTCTGCCCGCCTCCCGTCCGTTCTTGTCCCCCTTGGCTCCCTCTACCACGTGAGCTCCTCCACTGCTGCTCCCCGTGCCTCACCCATCACCCTCGACCCCCTGCCCCCTCCAGAAACCGCCTCGCCGGAGCTAGCCGACGTGCGGCCACGGGTGCACTGTGCCCCGTTGGCTCAGTCTTCGTCTCAGCCTCTTCCTCCTGTTCCCACTTGGCATCCTCTGCCCCATGAAGATTTCCACTGATGCCTCGTCGCATTTCGGTGCCCTCCTCGTGATTGATGAGCCCGACAGAGCTCGGCCAGACGTGCCCGGCGGCATTTGGCCACGGCCATCCCCTCCTCCGCCGGAGCACCATGTCCTCGGTTCCATCTTCACCAACGCCGGCCGTCCGCCGTGGCCAACACCCTGCTTGTTCCCGACCTCCTCCGTGCAAATGGAGTATGCAAGCAGGTGCGGCTCGTTCCCACGAGCACGCCGGTAGGCTGAGCGCCGTGGGAGACGGCCTGAGTCGCCGGCGAGCCTCGTCGGGGCCGGCTCTGCCGCGGCCAGGCGTGGGCGTAAGGACGAGGGCGACGATGCTGACTTGTCTCCCTGGCCAGGCGGGCCTCACCCGAGTGCGACCCCACCCGTCAGCCCCTCCGTCCGTTGACCCCGCGCCGATGACGTGGATAAGTGGAGACGTATCCATCAAAACGCGTTTTCCAGGTTAGAGAGCGTACTTCCGTGTGTCTTTAGACCAGAATACATTTACCCTGATCTGAAGGCATATTATCTGAAAGCATTTTCTCTTTTTCCATTCGCTGTCCGAAACCCTTATTTTGTGAACGTTCATCGGTTAAGAGCAGAAATGAACAAGTTATTTATTTGTTTTCTGCCTAACGAATGAACGGCCGTATCTTTTTGATCCCAACTCCAAATGAGGTGATTCCAAAGCCTACTTCTTCATTTCGTCGAGCCCATTCTGATGTAATCATCTTCACCATGTTTTGACTTTATTAAAATGACCATCATGCCCTTGCCCTTATTCAGCCCCCTCCGAGAGAGAACGTTTTTCAGCGATTCTTTCCGCGAGCTTCTCGCACTTCTTCCCAATGAATCCTTCCACCCAGGCAAGCCACACCCTCCATTTGCATCACTCTAATGCAGTGACATGGTTTAAATTATTTGAACTTGTTTAAAAATATTGCTGTAGCTACTTGTGAGTTGTCATGGTATTTCTCGGAATTGTTTTGATCTTGCTATTGCCATGATATTCCTTGGAGTTCTAGGACTAATGTTTTGTGGCTTATGTGGATGACATATTGCCTTTGGATTATTAGCGGCTAGTATGATTGTTTTCGGGATGGTAGTTGGTACGTTGCTTTGTAGTATGAGTTCGGAGATGATGCTTTCATGTGGATCTTAGCTGGATAGCTAGTTCTTGCTATTGGGGTAGCAAGATTATCGTTCTTGGATTCATAATGATAGTAGTGTCATGGTGCCCTCGGAGTGTTATGTTATGGCTAGGTCATGCTTTCGATTATTTGTTGGATATTTCTATGACTTGGATTACAGGTTGGTAGATGATATCAGAGTATCAGTTATCGCAGATATGCTTTGGGGATAAATTCCGTCATTAAGTTGATCAGGTGCCACCAAACCGGGCTTGTCCAGTGCAACCACATTTGCCTTTTATGGGAAGGGCCCTGATGCTGTCTATTGTTATGTCTCTCGCTGGTGCCTCCAACGAGGGAAGGTTATGGGCGCGCGCTACCCTGATCAGGTAGGTGGGCATAAGCCTTATGTGCCCATTGTTTTTGTGTACCCGGGTTGTCCCCGTTTGGAACCATTTTTGTTTTGCCATGACGGTGGTCGTTGATGCCTTTGGTAGGCACGGGGCCACCCATGACTTATCTGAGAAGGGAGTTGGTCGGAGTGGCCGGAAGAGTGTCATGGCAGTAGACCGGTTTTGTCGGAATGTTGTTGGTCCATCCAAATGGGAGTGCGAGGCCATGGGTTCGGTGGTGTGGGTACAGTGTACTAAGATCTACAGAGTGTGTGTTTAATCTATTGATAGTCACGTCCTCAGTCATGGGCTCAAGTTCGTAATAGGTCACACCATTCGATCAACACTCACATGGTGGAATGACTTATATAGGATTAATATGTTGATATAATGAGCTGTGACAGTTTGGCAGGATATTGATGATGATGTTGGGATGATCTTGAGGATGATCATTCGATTGGTGATGTGGTCACGCGTTGTTCACGTGGAGGGATAGATCACGAGGTGATCGAGATGGTATATTGCTTGGCCGGATAGCCAAGAGTGAGATGGTTATTGAGATCAGATGTGATGGTTTATCAGCATTGTAGTAGTTTCATATCATTCTTAGTAGTTGCTTTCGTATCATGGTAGATGTTCATTTAATTAACCTGCTTAATGCTATGTTATTGTCTTGCCTTGATGTTTTTGGTTGTTGTGAGCTTGCAAGTACATTCAATGTACTGACCTGGCGTGTCATGCCAGATTGCAGGTGATGCAGTGATTGATTGATTGCTTGTCGTGGTGTTCGTTCATGCGAGCTAGATCGTGTCCTAGCCAGAGTCCCTGCAGAGTGGAGTTCACCACCTTTGCCGTTGTTCTGCTGCTAGAAGATTTGCGCTGCTATGAGTTGTTCTGCTGCTAACATAGAGCAAGTGTGGTATCGCAGGCGTAGTGTCGCCATGCTGATGTGATCCTCTCTAACATCAGACACTTGTATTATTATCCTTTGTAATAAGAGCTAATTTGTTCTATGTCAAGCAGTGCCGTATTCCAGAAGACTTCATCTCGATCTCTGGGATGGAATATGGGGCGTTCCGGTTTCTTTGAGCCGGGGTGCCATAGTCTGGGGCAGCGCCAAGAATAAACTGAACTCCCTGGTTGACCTCGCCTCGGCCATCATCGACCCCTACTACATGAAGATGAAGGATGAGAGCAAGAAGGACAAGGACACCTGGCACAGTGTTTGGCATGAGAGACTGGATGAAGAACACGTCAAGTACGCGGCCAATGATGCGTACACAAGCTACGAGATGTACAGGCAGATCGTTGACATGAGGAAGTGTCTTGTTCGTGCCCCAGCCGAGGGATCGAGCCACAGAGCAGTGGCGGGAGCGTCCCAAGAAGTAGATGACTAGACGATCGTTTCTCCTACTTTAGAATGCATGCAATTGTTTATTGAGGTGTGTGCGGATGTTCTGTATAGTCACTTATGTAATTGGATGTTTATTTCATTTATATATATACATACATACATATACATATACATATACATACATGTTATTCTTCTGTAGACAGAGCAAATCACATGGCTTATTAGCAACAATCGTCTATATTATTATTGGTCTTCGCACACATTTCTGATCATAAACCTGTTTGCCGCGTATCACACACATATTGTTCAGTTGAACCGTTTCCATTGTGTTGCGCAATAAAGGCTGCAAAGAGGGATCTACAGCAGCAAGGTCTATTGAGGTATTTGTTTTGTAAATTTTGACATTTCTTGTTTTTTGAACACATGTTGATTGGCTTGAAGAAGGTCTATCTCGTTACTTTTTGATAATTGTTTATACACAAGCAACTAGTTTGCATTTTTCAAAGTTTTTTGTACGAACAGAATCCCACATGAACTTACTATAGTAACTGTCTGTGTTATAATTTCTCATCGCAAACAGTTCATCCGAGTGGGCTGTTTGTTGCGTATCACATACATCTGGTTTAGACGAATCATTTGTGTTCTTTTGGGTGATCACAAATGCTGCATATCACACACATCTTGTTAAGATGAACTTTTTCCGTTCTCTTGCCTAATCAAAAACAGTTTGTCCAAGTGAACCGTATGCTTTATATCACACACACCTTGATCTGGCTGACCATTTCTGTTGCATTCTCTAATAGCACACAATTCATCGGAGCAAGCTGTATGCTGTATATCACAAACACATTGATATGGCTTCCCATTTCTGTTGTTCTTCCTCATCGCAATCAGTTTTGCTGGATAAACCGTATGCCCAGCATCGCACATGCAACTAAAATCTAAACAGTGTTTGATGTGTCCGCCATCGCAAACGTTTTACACCTTTTTTGACGGGTTTTTACACCACCGTTTGCGATTATTGCATTGCACACTGTTTCGTCGAAGGGTCTCTGATCATAGTGTCGCGTTAGCAGCATCCTGTAGTAGTGTTCGCGTCGACATGGTGGCTGCACACACCTTCGGAGAGCTATGACATGAGTTGTCCCAAGACAAAAAAAGCTATGCGGCGAGAGTTCATGCCTCCAACCTACACGGAACAAATTCTACGCCAATTGGAGAACACCATCCAAGGATCCAAGTACATCGATGCATACTTCAAGGAGATGAAGGAAGCCTTGCGATGAGCCGGCGTGTATGACCCCATTTGGATGATGTTCCACTTCATGATGGGATTGAACAATGACATCTCCAAGACTATCTTCCTCGAGAACTACAAGTCCCTCGACGGCAACTACATTGGTGCTCTCAAACCAGAACAAGAACTCATGAAGGCCAAGTCTTCTCCACCCCAAGCACACTTCTCGAAGACCAAGCTCCAAGACGGCGCATGAGGCTAGTACCACGATGATGTCCAAGCCCGACGATCTCCAAGACAACGCTCCCAAGTTTGACTCCCCCGCCATCCCTCTTTGTGGCATTGATGATGCTGAGTCTATCTCGACTCTTTTTCAAGACGGTGCGGTGACGACTATGACTGTGGAGCCACTCAAGGAACATGCTTTGGAGGCGAGCGACATGGTGACGATCAAGGATGATGCTTCCATCTTAGGAGGCGAGAGTGATGATGTGCCATCTTCGGCCTTCATCCACGGTGACGGTAACGAGATGATCGAGCATGGGATTTTCCCTTCGGTCATGGAGGAGAGTGATGATGTGCTATCTTCGTCCTTCCTCCACGGCGACGACGACAAGATGGTTGAGCATGGGATTTTCCCTTCGACCACGGCGACGTATGATGACTTGAGAAACTTGTGCCACCATAGAGAGTGAGAGTGACTTCACCACTAGCCCCATATATGAAGAGTTGCCCCAATTTCCATGTGAGGAGAGCCACAACCCCCACCACTTGAGTGAGATGAGTGACTCCACCATATGTGACTTTGAGTGCATCTACCTTGAGGGACTGAGTGAGCCACCACATAGAGAGAGTGAGATAGTTGATAGGTCTCGTGAGGCCATTTGCATTTCTAACAACTTGACCTCTACCTCTATTGTGTCTTCTCATTTGGTGCTAGGTCCCATATATGATGAAGCGCCGATTCACGACGACTACATCCTTCCTTTGGACAAGACAATGGCCATGGTGCAATATGATGCACCCCCACATGGTTCCATCAAGATGGAGATGACCACCATTTGGTCTTTCCCACCTCAACTACACCACTTGAGTGGAATGAACAAGGTAACATAGGTGAAGGTAATGCTCTAGTCCCACTAGTGGACATTCTTGACATTGATTGCTTGCATGATGTTGATCCACTTATTACCATGCTTCATGCTAGTGCGACTTCCTCATGTGATGATTTATTGCCCATTTATGATGGGTATGATGATTCTCATATGGAGTCTATTAGTTGTGATGACATGTTGCATAGGATTTCTTGCGATAATTCTCTCGGTCACATCATGTTTGACAATCCGCTTGACTTGTCTTATGTTATGCATGAGATCAACCATATGTCATATTTGCAATCTCTTCATAGTGACTATGCATATGCCATTAGAATAAACCCAATTTGCACATATGGCATAGATGACAAGCCCATGGTTATTGGCATTTGTTTTTCTTGTGATGATATTGATATGCAACCTTTGCATCATTTATCTCATATGCCATGCCATGACCACCTAGCTTCGGATATGCATTGTTTTGGATGTTGTCCATTTTCTCCATATGATGTTTCCGATATTGCTCATGAGGAGAACCCCATAGTTTCCTCATACATGTTAGGAGATTTTGATTCATCTCATCCCTTGCATGATCCCAATACTTGTATGCACAATATGCTCCCCGTGAATAAAAATGCTATTGTTGTGCCACATACTTGCTCTATTTTGTGTCCCATCGTGTCATACACAATAACTATTCTTTCATGATGGATGACATGTTCTTATACCATGCACCAAATTTCTTTGAGAGATATTTATCTTGTGCTAACTCACACGTGCACATACACATCTTGATGGATGATGTGTACATTTACCACATACACAATTTCTTTCATTTGTGTATTTGTTGTGTAGGTACCCATGAATACTTATCAACCTCACAATCCCATGAGTTGACAAAACGAGCTCTAGAGAGCAACGATGACTTGGGATCACATGGATTAGTTTTCCCACCGCTACCTTCACGCAAAGACTTCGCACATTTCTTCTACATGGCCCTCACTTGGCTATGGGTTATTGTCCATTATGTATTCTATGCCCATCTTTCCATGTTCACTTTGCATGATATATTCATCCCTATGCCTTTGCCATGCAATTATGACCCATGCGTTGCTTTACACATGATGATCCATGTTTCTAGTACTTGTATGTGTATTGGCAAGCTTGGTGGAGATATCATTTGTTATTGCCATGTTCCATTTATGACCAATTCCTATGATGATAGTATGATCTTGCCTTATGTTTGTGCTTGCGATATGTCATGTGCATTACCTATAGCTACTATTTTCTCACATGACATGATTGCCATGATTTCCCCCAGTGTGTTGCATCTTCGCTCCACTAGTTTGCACAACATGATTTCTATGCTTGACTTTGTTGCATCACCAATGATTCATACTTGCTCATTTCATGCGGTTGATGACAACCATTGCCATGGGTTGCACATGATTGTTATTGCTTCTTGTCATATATCGCCATGTGTTGCCTCTCTCATGCTAGATGATTTGCCATGTATTAGTGCAACAGTGATTTTAGTCTTGTTAATGAGATTGCCCCCATAGCATTCTCGATCTTTGGGGATTTTGACATATTTCGTGTGAAGCATGCTTGCATTACTTCTTTGCATCATATACCTAGTGCCATGAATATCGCCATTGTTGCATCATATTATTCATGCACTTGTACTTCTAATTGTTATGTGCAAGAGAAGAGAACCATCATGATGGATGATGTGTTTATCTACCATGTGCATACGTTCTTTGTTTTGTTATGTGCATGTTTAGGATACTTGGACTTCGTGTCGACTTCCACTTCACGTGAGTTGACAATTTGAGCTCTTGAGAGCGAGCCTCATACATTCTACCACGACTCGCTTCTACACCGCATTTGCTTGCGCTTTAGCATTGTGAAGGATGCACAAGGACACGCCTTCAAGGTGACATCTTTCGTGAGCATGGATATTCTGGATCATACTACTTGTGTTGCTTGCACCATGAGACTTGTTGGTCATCTTGGACTACTTGATTGTGCACATGTTAGAGATCTTGCTTCGACTTGCTATTTACACATTTCCATGCCTCATGATATATATGCCTTATGTGTTTCTTCCGACTTGTTGGGTTGTTGCTTCTATCATATGGCTGGTTGCACCAATGTCATTTCTTCACATATGCCATGTCCAATTGATTTCTACATGTTTGACTTGATTGCCTCACACATGATGAACACTTTCTCATTATATTGTGTTGAGTGCCACACAATTTTCACTACACCCTATGCATGTTCTGCTTGGATTGTCTTGCACTTGACCCATACACTTGACCCATATGTTTACACACTTCATTTTCTTTGGTGTTGTGAATGGTTCATATGCACACCATGGACCATTCATTGAGAGCTTTGTGCATGTTTGCTATGAGCTTGAGGTAGATGCTTGTTCTCTTGTCAAACATATTTGTATCACTACCTCACATTTGCATGCTTGTTTCCATGATGTCCTTGATTGTGCTCAATTCATATGCTTCCATGACATGTCACAATCCTTTGTCACACCATATGCTATGCTTGATGACAACACTTGTTGGGTGAATCACCTCTTGAATGATTGGTTTTGCACTAACGCTAACCACATTTGTTTTTCCAAGTGTTTGTTGCCCTTGATCCTTTTGAAGGAACCACAAGATGGTACGACATTGGAGAGTGGCCATTTCAAGCTTCAAGACGATGAGTACTTGATGAACGTCCTCTACAACACGGCGACGCCATCTCTTTCCTAGGGTGATTTGGTTTTCGATCCAAGGTCCGATCTTTCCCAAGGGGGAGTGGATGATGTGGAGCATCCTACGGACATCACCATGTCAAGAGTTCATTCGACAAGTGACACGTGCGACATCTACTTCACATACATAAAGGTGAATCCTCTCCTTTACACGTGCTCACTTGACCCCTTCGAGGATGGTATACTACTTGACCCTCCATCGTGCATTCATAGGTATTGTTGGAGCTTCACGAATGTCGAGGAGTAGTGCAAGTGCCAAGCAACAAGTACACTAACCGCGAGAGAAGCGTGGAAGAGAAGGAAGAAGAAGCATGGACAAGCTTCTGGAAAGCCTAGAACTTCCAGCCCCTGCCCGAAACTTCTGGCCTGCCCAGAACCTCCGGCCCCTAGAGTCCAGACCAGCCCCGAGCACTCTCAGCTCTCTGGATAGCCCAGAACCTGGCCGGAACCCCGGAACTTCCGGCCCTACCTGCGCGCAGGCACTCAGGCCAAAGCCCATGTACCCTTTTGCCTCTCACTTACCCCTTCGTGGCTACGGTTATATATACTCATCCCCCTCCTCCATTCTAGGGTTAGCAAATATGATAGCTCATTTGTATGTGAGCTTTGATCCTACCTTCTCCTCTTGAGAGAGAGAGAGAGACTACTCTATTGGAGGCCAAGACCTCCATCTAGGAGAAGATCCCAAAGGATATCAAGACCCTCATCGGGGAAGGATCTATCTAGATCATCAAGCCCCCATCTCATTTGGATTTGGGATGAACTCTACCTTGTATCTTTCTCTTTGTTGTTCATGTACCTTGTGGATCTTGTGTGTTTGATTATCTTGTGGATGTGTGATTGGACTTGTTCTTGAGTATTTTCCCTCTTGTTTCCCCTCGTGTTCTTCGCGGGATCCCCTCCATTTTGTGAAAGATCGGCCCCTAGGGTTCCACCCTACATCAGATTGGGGTACAAACTTTCTTGTCTAGCCACGGCCACCTTGGAGTGCGTTGAGCGGGGGGGGGGGGCATAGCCATCTTCTTTTCTTTGTCATCATCTTCGTCAAGAACGATGAGTCTTGCACAGTCACCTGCCGCCGGCGCCCTGGCCAGCACCGCGTCATTGTCTTCCTCCGACGACATGAACGTCTTAGTCCAGTACGCCATGGCGCGCTAGTCATGAGGTGCCTACGCACTCCTTGTACTTGGTCCATCTTTCCCTCTGTCCAATGTTGTTGGAGTCTGCCTGATTCATGGCCCGACGCAGGATGTCCATTGTCATTGCGCCCTTGGCTGGGTCAGGAATCAGTGTCTTCAGGTATTTCGATGTAGCCTTCTTAATCATAGCGCCAGCCTCCTTGTCCATGTCTTTGATGCTGCTGAAGTTCAAGCAGGTGTTCTCAAACTTCTACGGTCATCGAGCAACACCAGAGGAAGAAGGCCCTCCATCCAATGCCCCAGGGGAAATGGTTTGGGGTTGGAGTTCATGGCGAGGGAGAGGTGGTGAAATAGAGAGGTGGAAGAGGAGATGTTGTGAAAAAAAGAGGGTTTGAATGTGATGTTGGGTAAGTAGTGTGGGTAAATATAGGAGTGTTAGGTAGATATGAATGAGTGCTGACCTTTGAACTACGTGATGTTCTTAATGCAGATCGACAAGGGCAAGGAGGTAGTGCCACCATTGGAGAAGGGCAAGGAGGTTGTGCCACCGTTGGTCGACGTGCCAGTGCAGGATCACCCAAGCGCCAAGCGGAGGAACTACGGGCATTATCATGAGGAGTTAGGACCAACCACTTGTGCAAGGTCATCCCTGCTCCAAAACCGGAGAGTCTGCCGATGCCTCTGGAGTTCACGAAGCACTTCCCTGCCATCCCTCCACAGTTGAATCTCAAGATGAACACCGACAGCGAGGGTGGTCGACGGGAGGGTCACCATTGATCAGGGTTGCGCCACCTTCGCCACCATTCACCAGATCATGATAAGGTACATGGTAACATTCAAGTTGCTGACCCCTGACACCATGAAGGTGATCGGTTTGAGCGACGAGGGCGTGGAGGTGGTCACCAAGTGCAAGAAGCACGACGACGCCTTAGCCGCGACCGACTAAATGAGCTCCTGTTATGTTTAAGTTCTATGCGTGGTTTAGACTTTGATGTGTGCTGCAGTTTGGTTTAAGTACTTAGTTAAACTTCTATGCATGGTTAAGACTATGAGGTGTGTCTTGCTCTTGTTCTTATCTTTCAATGTGGGCCTCTGGTAACCTCATCATTTCGAGGAGGTTACCACATAACTGTCCTAGTTGTAATCAAACAATCGGACTTGTGTTTTCCCTGAAACAAGTCCACAACCAAACATCATGCCTTCGATTTCGGCAGATGCGAACTAGTAGAGGAGATGCAGGCAACCAAACAACATGTAGATATTAACATTTTTGTCTATGTATGCTCAACCAGGCCCAACTGAAATAAAGTATGCAAAGGGGCAAAAAACAATACAAGTAACCAAACGCATGCAAAAGTCACACACGACACCCGCGGATGCAGATAGGACCCTTACAATCACGCAACACACACACAAAATCTGACACATATATAAGAAAAAGAAAAAGAAACTTAGTACTAGTAGAAGAAAAAGTGACTGGCCTAAAAGTAAATTTTAGGCGACTTCCATATAGCAAAACTGTTTTTTTAGGGTAGCAAAACTGTTCTAGATTACGGCAAGAAACAGTGTCTACATTGTTAAGTAGAACTGCTAATCTAAGCTACTGCACCAGAGGGTAGGTCGTGCTCCAAGAATACTACAGTTGATTGAAATCCATGTCGAAGCAGAAATTGTCAACATCAGTGGTACTGGTGGTCACCAGCGTGCTCCAGCCTTGATAGTTGTCGGCTTGTCCGATACTTGCGGTGTTGGCTGCCGACGGTACATGCCGGCGGGCCGCCGCTTGACCGTTGCCGGAAGTATTGAGGGGCCGGCGATCGAAGGACCTTAGCGTCCCCGTGCTGATGTAGAGCCGGCACACGCTGAATTCGTTCCTCAGCTGAAAAATAAAGAGCAAATTATTATGGCATGTAGGGCATCAAATTAGCGATCAAATGGCCAGAGCTAGCTGGTATAGTACCCTGAGAGGTGCCGTCATCTGGTGTCCGGTCGTCGTGTCGTTGTCGGCGGCGACGGCCTTATACTCGTTCATCTTCCACGTGGTCTTGGCCCCCGTGGGCGCACGGCCCTGGTAGAAGACCATGGTCCTTTTCACCCCGATGACCTTGCTGTTACCGGCGGCGGCTGAGGAGGAAGAGGAGGAGAAGACGCCGGACGGTGAGCCCGTGGCCTTCCAGTACCCGGACGGAGTGGTGCGCGCTGGCCGGCCGCCGCGCAGCTCCCTCTCAGCCCGGGGGTAGAAGAAGAACCACTGCTCCGCGTCTTGCACGCTCGCCTCACCCGCCATCGCTGCGCGTGCACCAGACGTTGTATGGTCAGGCGACTTCAGGCCACAAAGAGCGTGCCTCATGCCATCATTATTCACTGGACTGACACTGACACGATGAACTTACAACGGAGGTGGGAAGGGTGGTGGCTGTAGACGTCGACGACGGGGATGACGCGGTCGACGTGCGACCTGGTGGTGCCGGCGAGGCGATGGCGGAGGTAGAAGCCCAGCAGCTCATCCTCCGTCGGGTAGAACTGTAAGACAATAAGTTTTGGGGAACCAGCACAACCCTCTAGGGGTGGCTTATCTCATTATATATAATGGTTGTGTTACAATACGTACATAAGTACAGAAGCTATACATAGTCTAACACCCTCCCTCAATCTTAGCCACTTTCTAAAGAACTGAGAAGGGTAAGATTACGCCTACAAGCCTCAAACTGTGGCAGCGGTAAGGCTTAGTGAAGATGTCTGCAAGTTGATCCTTAGATGAGATAAACTTGATCTAGAGTTGCTTCTGCGATACACGTTCCCGTACAAAGTGATAGTCAACTTCAATGTGTTTCGTTCGGGCATGAAATACTGGATTTGCAGAAAGGTATGTAGCACCGATGTTATCACACCAAAGAATATGAGGCTGTGGTTGAGACAAACCCAACTCCTGAAGCAAAGACTGCACCAAAATAATCTCTGCAGTAGCATTAGCCACAGCCTTGTACTCAGCTTCAGTACTGCTACGTGACACAGTAGCCTGTTTCCGAGCACTCCAGGCGATCAAATTAGAGCCAAAGAATACTGCATAACCCCCCGTGGATCGCCTGTCATCTGGGCTACCAGCCCAATCTGCATCAGAGAAGGCCGAAAGGACCCGAGAGGAAGTCGGCCGAATATGCATACCAAATGTCAGGGTGAACTGAACATAACGAAGAATGCGTTTAACAGCAGCCCAATGAGTATCTCTGGGAGCCTGAAGATACTGACAAACCCTGTTAACAGCATAAGAGATATCTGGTCTCGTGATCGTCAAGTACTGAAGTCCACCAACAATGCTCCTGTACTCTGTGGCATCCGCAGGAGACAAAAGCTCACCATCAACAGCTGTTATCTTGTCGGTAGACGACATGGGTGTGGTGGTCGGTTTGCACTTCAGCATGCCAGCTCTTTGTAACAACTCCAAGGAGTACTTCTTCTGCGTAAGGACAAGACCAGTAGCACGAGAAGTGACCTCAACTCCAAGAAAGTAGTGAAGCTTCCCAAGATCTTTGACCGCAAAATCAGCACCAAGAGAGCAGACAAGAGCATTAGCAGCATACTGAGAAGAGCTGACAAGGATAATATCATCGACATATACCAAAAGATACATAGTGACTTCTGGCTTCTGTAGAAGAAATAATGAAGTGTCAGCAGTGGACGGCACAAACCCATGAGCACGAAGGGCAGAGGCAAGGCGGGCATGCCAGGCACGAGGAGCTTGCTTCAAACCATATAGTGCTTTGGAAAGACGACAGATATAGTCAGGACGATCAGGATCAGAGAAACCAGGCGGCTGTTTCATATAAACCTCTTCCTCCAAAAATCCATGTAGAAAAGCATTCTGCACATCAAGTTGACGAAGTGACCAACCACGAGAAACAGCAATGGAGAGAAGAAGCCGAATAGTGGTAGGCTTGACGACAGGACTGAAGGTGTCCTCATAGTCAAGACCATGACGCTGCCGAAAACCGCGAGCAACAAGTCGCGCTTTGTAACGCTCAATAGATCCATCCGAATGCTTCTTCACTTTGAATACCCATTTTGAGTCAATAACATTTACCCGTGGTGGTGGAGGAACGAGAGTCCATGTCTTGTTACGAAGAAGAGCATGAAACTCCTGCTCCATAGCCTCTCGCCAATGTGGAATGCGCAGGGCAGCCTGATATGAGCGAGGCTCAGAAGATGGATCCGCAACAGCAGCAGCCAAACAAGCAGCCAACCAAGCAACCGTACCATCCTTACGTTCCTTAGGTTTGAAAATGCCACTGCGACTGCGTGTATGTGGTCGGGACACAGGAACCACCGAGGTCGACGGAGCAGCCTGCAACGGGCTGGAGGACGGCGACGTTGACGAGTCAGCCGGTGACGAGGAGCCAGTCACGGTAGCCTCGGACTCGGTCGACGAAGAAGGCCGGCCCACCGGCGAAACCGGCAGAGCAGACGAAGCAGCTGGCGACTCCGGCATCACAGACCGGGCCGTTGGCGAGCTCGGCATAGTGGGCCGTGGCGCGGCCGGTGTCGCGGGCCGATCCGCGGATGAAGGCGACGTGAGGACCCGAGCTGCGGGCGAAGACGGCGTGACGGGCCGAGCCGCAGACGAAGACGGCGTGACGGGCCGAGCCGCGGGCGACTCGGCGGCCGCTGGCGAAAAAGGCCGAGCCGCTGGAAACTCGGCGATCGCTGGCGTAGCGGACCGAGCAGTGGAGATGCTCGGCGCGACGGGCTCGTCGGGTGACCATGCATGGGCACGCGAATCGACGCCATGCAACATAGGGCGATCGACGTGCCCACCAGAAGACGACGATGATGATGGTGAATCCTCCAACAGCTCCAAACGAGCTCCACGTCTGGTTCCTGCACCATGGTTAGGTAACAGCAAAGGAGAGTATGCAACATCATCAAATTGGTCAGAAGCAACAGAGGATGAATGCAGGGATGGTGGTTCGACAGTAGACACAGGAAGGTTGGCAAAGGGAAAAACATGCTCATCAAACACGACGTCCCGAGATATATAGACACGATTAGTGGGAACATGAAGACATTTGTAACCTTTATGAAGAGAGCTATAGCCAAGAAAAACACACTTCTTAGAACGAAACTCAAGCTTGCGCTTGTTATATGGACGAAGATGCGGCCAGCAAGCACACCCAAATACCTTGAGAAAGGTATAATCAGGTTGTTCATTAAGGAGAACCTCAATGGGAGTCTTCATGTTTAAAACACGAGTAGGAGTACGGTTGATGAGAAAGCATGCAGTGGTGAAAGCATCACTCCAAAACCGAAACGGAACAGATGCATGGGCCAAAAGAGTAAGACCAGCTTCAACAATATGACGATGCTTACGTTCGACTGAACCATTCTGCTGATGTGTATGTGGACATGCTAAACGATGAGCTATCCCAAGCGACTGAAAGAAAGAGTTGAGGTTGCGATACTCGCCCCCCCCCCCAATCCGACTGGACATGAACAATTTTGTGCTTGAGAAGACGTTCAACATGTTTTTGAAACTGAACAAAAATATCAAACACATCAGATTTGCGTTTAATAAGGTAAAGCCAGGTAAAGCGACTATAAGCATCAACGAAACTGATATAGTAATTATGACCACTGACAGAAGTCTGAGCGGACCCCATACATGTGAAAACACAAGTTCTAAAGGATGTTTCACCTCACGACTGGACTCCGAAAAAGGAAGTTGATGACTCTTCCCCTGCTGACAAGCATCACACACTGCTACATCTTTATTACTAGACAAACTAGGAAGCTCATGACGACGCAAAATATGACGGACAATAGGTGTGGCCGGGTGACCAAGACGAGCATGCCACTGTGACGGAGAGACCCGAACTCCACTGAAAACACGAGCGACGCCAGGATGCTCCAGACGGTAGAGGCCCTGGCACAACCGCCCACTAAGAAGAATGTCCCTCGTGCCCCGATCCTTAATAAAAAGATCAAAAGGGTGAAATTCACAAAGCACATTATTATCACGTGTGAGTTTAGGAACTGAAAGAAGATTACGGGTCACAGATGGAACTCGAAGAACATTGCGAAGCTGAAGATTCCTATTGGCATGTCTAGTGAGAAGAGATGCTTGACCAATATGAGAGATGTGCATACCTGCTCCATTGGCGGTGTGGATCTTGTCGGAGCCATGATAGGGTTCACGAGTGTGAAGCTTCCCCATCTCGCTGGTCAGATGCTCTGTCGCCCCAGAGTCCATGTACCAGTGTGGATCGATGGAGTAGGACTGAGTGTGTCCCTGTTGCTTCTGCGGCGCGGGACGATCAGCCATGGCGACCTGACGGGCATTGTTGCGTGTATCTTTGCCGTCATTGCCAAGACCAAGGAAGCTTCGCTGGAAGCGCTTATGACACTTGGAGGCCCAGTGCCCATCGCGGCCACAAAGCTGACACACACGTGGACCGCCAGCCCCCGGTAAGGTCGCAGTAGGTGGGGGGGCCGAGGCGGGCGACAGTGGCAGCCCCAAGGGAGACCGGGGTGATGAAGAAGAGCGGCCACCCTTGGTGGCGGCGTTGGCCGAGAGGGAGCCAGTGCCCCTGGTGCGGCGAGTCTCGACCCGTTGCTCAGTGAGAAGGAGCCGAGAGAAAACCTCGTGTGCCAGCATGGGTGTCGAGTTGCCCCGCTCGTTGATGATCTCGACTAAGGCATCATACTCCTCATCAAGACCATTGACAATAAACGAGTTGAACTCGGAGTCGGTGAGGGGCTGTCCAATGGAGGCCAATGTGTCGGCGAGGCCCTTGACCTTGTTGTAGAACTCAGTGGCAGTGGAGTCAAGCTTCTGACACTCTCCAAGCTGACGACGGAGTGCAGAGACACGAGCCTGGGACTGCGCTGCAAAGGTGCGCTCAAGGATGGTCCAGGCCTCATGAGACGTCTTCGCGAAGACAACAAGGCCGGCAACTGCCGGCGAGAGCGACCCCTGGATGGAGGAGAGGTTCGCCTGGTCCTGCCCCGTCCAGACGCGATGGGCCGGATTGTAGACCGGACCGTGCACGCTGTCTACCAGCGCGGGTGGGCAGGGAAGCGATCCGTCGACGTAGCCTAGCAGGTAGTGACTCCCCAAGAGCGGGAGAACCTGCGCACGCCAGAAGATGTAGTTGTCGGCGGAGAGCTTGATGGTGATGAGATGACCGAAGTGAAACGGCGGCGGCGAAGACGATCCCATCGAGGAGGCTGCCTGGGGTGCAAACACCATGGAGGCAGCCAGAGGCACCGAAGCCGATGCGGGAGGAGGCGGGACCGCAGCCAGGGCGGGCGCCGCAAAGCTCGCGGCCGGTTCGGACGCCGCAAGGCCCGCGGCCGGGGCGGACGCCGCCAACCCCGCCAGCGGGGCGGTGTGATCCGCTTGCGGCAGGAGCGGCGGGACGACGCCTGCGGAGTCCGCAGCGGACGGCGGCGCCGCGGTGTGGACTACGAGGTCACGCCCAAGCGAGGGCGCCGGCGGCGTGAAGAAGACGGAGCCGATGCTCCTTGTCCCGATCGGAGCCGGAACGGAGACGGCATCGAGCGGGAGGTTGAGCAGAGCCGCAAGAGAGGCCGGGAGGAAGCCCGCAGCAGTGGAACCGGTGGTGGCGGCGCTCGACATGGCGGCGGCGCGATCGGTGGCGCGGCGGCTGCGGTGAAGGCGGCGGCGGCTGCGGCGGCGGTGCGGGTATTAGGGTTTAGAAGCGGAAGCGATCGTAACCTAGCGTGATACCATGTAAGACAATAAATTTTGGGGAACCAGCACAACCCTCTAAGAGTGACTTATCTCATTATATATAATGGTTGTGTTACAATACGTACATAAGTACAGAAGCTATACATAGTCTAACAAGAACCGAAACCCCGGCGTGGAGACTAACAGATCGCCACCGGCGCCACCGCTGCTAGTAGTCGTCATCATCGCGAGTTTGATCAGCTGCAACCTAGCGACGAGAATATATGCAGCAGAGGCCGGTTGAGAAGTTTGCGTGCAGCCGTACTGGTCGTGCATTTGTAAACGGTGCGGGAAATCCACGGCCGGGTTGACGCGGACCAGCTGAGAGTGAGAATCAACCTAGTCAGTCCACTAAACCCATCACGTAGGCAACAGGTGACACGTGGCTGGCTCTCTAACTCTCACTGCACCTACGCATATGTACGTGGTACGTACGGTGGTAGTGGTCTTGTGTCCATACGTGTGGTTTGGTTTGTCTTATGTGCGTGCGTACACACTTACAGGGGCAAGTCTTTGACTCCTGCAAGTGATGTTTGAAATATTTATTAATTCGGTCGACTGGTTCATCACATTCTTTTCTAAGCGTAGTCCGAATCTCTACATCGATCGACGCACGCAATCGTTTGTATTGTGAAGGCTTTTTTCGACCTATACAAAAGATAAATATAGAGTACTGAAGTGTTAGTACAAATGCAAATGACATGACATATTTATGTGTGACTAATTATATTTTAGCTATCTGCAAAACCAACTATCAACATATTGTATTACTTGCGAAAGTCTGAAGTTTGAACTACCATCTCTAGTGGAGTGAATTACATAAAACCAGCCCACAATTTTTTTAAACCAAAAACCACCACATTTGAAGTTTAATTTCAGGTTTGCTACCACATTCTTTGGACTCTACAACAATCTATCGGTTTTCTTACTAACTTTCTCAATAAATACTTATGACTGATTTGGAGCCAATTATTCCAACTTCTGACAGGAAAAGCCCCTGTCAAGTCCACGTGGCACTAAAAGTCAAGACAAATGGTATTGACCATTAAGTTGGATGTGGGACCCGCTTGACAATGTTAATATTTCTTTATGATAGCCTTTTTCTTTGTGGCATTTCCTCGAGCATCATGCCATGGCGCCGGGAGCTAGCCACCTTGGCCACCAACGAGTTGGACCGCGGTCGACGCCACCACCTCTCCATTCTCGCCGCTCTGGCGCTCTTTCGTTGGCGTACCCGCTGTTGTAGTTGCGCCACAACGGCCGCCCTAGTGCCCAAGGACGCGCACAACCCGAAAAGTGCCTGGAGGTCCCATGCGTGAGTGATGGCTGCACATGGCCCAAGGCGGGTGGCGCGAGCACGGGCAGCAGCAGCACGCGAAAGACACACTGCACCACGCACGCACACCACAAAAAGCACACAACATGCACCACACACGCGCGCCAACTGTGCTTCACTAGGCTGGAGTCCTCCAAGCTACTCCAGATCCTCCTCCGCTGCGTCAATGTCTGGCATATGTTGGAAATGTGAGTAATCTACCATATGATTTTATTAACAAAATAGTAGATAAAACATGACTATTATAGTAGAAGATGAAACAAGCCATGCAATCTAGTAGAGTGAAGGCAAATAGCATTTGCACATGTGAACTAGAATAGAACATATGTAGAACAGAGGATAGAACAAGAAAGGCTAGAGCAAGAAACTGTAGCATGATCTTAAACAGAGAGAACACGAAGACATATGGAGCAGCGGCAGAAGCACCGGTCTTGGGGTCGATGTCCTCGCCAGCCATGTCGTTGAAGAGGTTGTCGACGTTAGGGAAGAAGTCATCGGTGTCCGGAGCGTGCGTGATGAACCGATCAGTAGTCACGAAGAGCGCTCCCCAAAAACCTTATCACCCTCTCCCATACATGACTCAAAGAGGTGGGGTTTCAGAGGCCTATTCTCCCGACCTGCAGTGCATGCCGCAAGCCAGGATGGGGAAAATCGTAGCAGTAGCCCAGTGCTCAGGAACTCGGTGGCAAGAGGAAGATGATGTTCTAGATTATCTCTTTGGAGAGGAGCAATCTCTCTTTTATAGGCATAGGAGAAGGAGGTGAACAGACTGCGACGTGCGGTGAAGCAAAAGAGGGAGACAAAACGAACAGCCTGCAGGCGTAGAGGTGCACCGTTCGGATTCAATCTCCACTACAACAAAAGTTTCAGCTCCCGTCTGACCATTCGTATATCCGTCGTGCGTGGCAAAAGTTTAGACATCGGCTCGGCTCATTCCCGCGGCATGACGAGGCGTGGCGAGGCGGGCGGCGGAGGAGGAGCGCGCGTGAATGTCCCTCTTGTTCTCATTCTCATACATGTGGGGAAACAACCTCCCTTATAAGGAGGTCCAACTCCTGCCAAATTAGCAATATGGGACTAAACTTTAGTCCCACCTCTTGCTTTGCACGAATGGGTTGAATGAGCCACTAGGATTTATTAGGAATTTCTGAAATTGCTATTGGGCTGACCCAAAATAGATTAAATTATTCCAGCAATCCCCCACTAGATCCTAGAGGCACATAAAATTTGCCTTTGGTTCCAAAACACTATTTATATACAGGTATTGCAATGGAGACTGTTAAGTTAAACTTCCACCTAGAACTCTTTGCTACACTAGTAAGCAACTTGAACAGTGGACTAGGCCTTGAACTGCAAGTTTTCTGTGAATCTAGTTTCACACAAAGCCTTGACCGATACTGGGCTACCATGGGACTTCCCTGCAGGTGGAGCTTATGTGTCATACTCCGAGACCTTTCATGAGTTTACTAGAGATCATCCTACTCTCATAGATTGCGACATTTAACAATCATATTCATATATGTGTGTTCTTCAAAAGATGTTCTGCAGGACAACATCTCTGCTTAAATAAGCCACTTAGAACACATTAAGATATAAATCAACATGCCATGCAGATTAGGAGAGTATTGCATCTTCATGAAGTGGTATTACTGTTGGGGAACATAGTAGTTTCAAAAAAATTCCTACGCACACGCAAGATCATGGTGATGCATAGCAACGAGAGGGGAGAGTGTGTTCACGTACCCTCGTAGACCGAAAGCGGAAGCGTTAGCACAACGCGGTTGATGTAATCGTACGTCTTCACGGCCCGACCGATCAAGCACCGAAAGCACGGCACCTCCGAGTTCTTGCACACGTTCAACTCAATGACGTCCCTCGAACTCCGATCTAGTCGAGTGTCGAGGGAGAGTTTCGTCAGCACGAGGGCGTGGTGACGATGATGATGTTCTACCGACGCAGGGCTTCGCCTAAGCACCGCTACGATATTATCGAGGAGGACTATGGTGGAGGGGGGCACCGCACACGGCTAAGAGATCAATGATCAATTGTTGTGTCTATGGGGTGCCCCCCTGCCCCCATATATAAAGGAGGGAGGGAGAGGCCGGCCCTAGAGGGGGCGCGCCAAGTGTGGGGAGTCCTACTAGGACTCCCAAGTCCTAGTAGGATTCCCCTTTCCTTTCCGGAGTAGGAGAGGAGGAAAGAGGGGGAGAGGGAGAAGGAAAAGGGGGCTGCACCCCTTGTCCAATTCGGACCAGAGGGGGGCACGCGCCTCCTTCCTTTTGGCCTGTCTCCTCTATTCCTGTATGGCCCAATAAGGCCCATATACTCCCCGGCGAATTCATGTAACTCTCCGGTACTCCAAAAAATACCCGAATCACTCGGAACCTTTCCGAAATCCGAATATAGTCGTCCAATATATCGATCTTTACGTCTCGACCATTTCAAGACTCCTCGTCATGTCCCCGATCTCATCTGGGACTCCGAACTACCTTCGGTACATCAAAACACATAAACTCATAATATAACCGTCATCTAACTTTAAGCGTGCGGACCCTACGGGTTCGAGAACTATGTAGACATGACCGAGACACGTCTCTGGTCAATAACCAATAGCGGAACCTGGATGCTCATATTAGCTCCTACATATTCTACGAAGATCTTTATCGGTCAAACCGCATAACAACATACGTTGTTCCCTTTTGTCAACGGTATGTTACTTGCCCGAGATTCGATCGTCGGTATCTCAATACCTAGTTCAATCTCGTTGCCGGCAAGTCTCTTTACTCGTTATGTAATGCATCATCCCGTAACTAACTCATTAGCTACATTGCTTGCAAGGCTTATAGTGATGTGCATTACCGAGAGGGCCCAGAGATACCTCTCCGACAATCGGAGTGACAAATCGTAATCTCGAAATACGCCAACCCAACAAGTACCTTCGGAGACACCTGTAGAGAACCTTTATAATCCCCCAGTTACATTGTGACGTTTGGTAGCACACAAAGTGTTCCTCCGGTAAACGGGAGTTGCATAATCTCATAGTTATAGAAACATGTATAAGTCACGAAGAAAGCAATAGCAACATCCTAAACGATCAAGTGCTAAGCTAACGGAATGGGTCAAGTCAATCACATCATTCTTATCATTCTCCTAATGATGTGATCCCGTTAATCAAATGACAACTCATGTCTATGGTTAGGAAACTTAACCATCTTTGATTAACGAGCTAGTCAAGTAGAGACATACTAGTGACACTATGTTTGTCTATGTATTCACACATGTATTATGTTTCTGGTTAATACAATTCTAGCTTGAATAATAAACATTTATCATGAAATAAGGAAATAAATAATAACTTTATTATTGCCTCTAGGGCATATTTCCTTCAGTCTCCCACTTGCACTAGAGTCCATAATCTAGTTCACATCGCCATGTGATTTAACACCAATATTCATATAGGTATATGATTAACACCCATAGTTCACATCGTCATGTGACCAACACCCAAAGGGTTTACTAGAGTCAATAATCTAGTTCACATTGCTATGTGATTAACACACAAAGAGTACTAAGGTGTGATCATGTTTTGCTCGTGAGAGAAGTTTAGTCAACGGTTCTGTCATATTCAGAGGCGTATGTATTTTGCAAAAATATTCTATGTCTACAATGCTCTGTACAGAGCTACTCTAGCTAATTGCTCCCACTTTCAATATGTATCCAGATTGAGACTTAGAGTTATCTGGATCAGTGTCAAATCTTGCATTGATGTAACCCTTTACGACGAACCTCTTGTCACCTCCATAATCAAGAAACATATCCTTATTCCACTAAGGATAATTTTGACCAATGTCCAGTGATCTACTCCTAGATCACCATTGTACTCCCTTGGGAAACCAGGGCATAGTATACAATAGGTCTAGCCCATAGCATGGCATACGTTTATAGAACCTATGACTGAGGCATAGGGAATGACTTTCATTCTCTTTCTATTTTCTGCCGTGGTTGGGATTTGACTCTTACTCAATTTCATACCTTTGCAACACAGGCAAGAACTATTTCTTTGACCGTTCCATTTTGAACTACTTCAAAATCTTGTCAAGGTATGTACTCATTGAAAATCTTATCAAGCGTCTTGATCTATCTCAATAGATCTTGATGCTCAATATGTAAGTAGCTTTACTGAGATCTTTCTTTTAAATAACTCCTTTAAGACACTTCTTTATGCTTTCCAGAAAAAATCTACATCATTTCTGATTAACAATATGTCACTCACATATACTTATCAGAAAAGTTGTAGTGCTCCCACTCACTTTATTGTAAATACAGGCTTCACTGCAAGTCCGTATAAAACTATATGCTTTGATCAACTTATCAAAGCGTATATTCCAACTCCGAGATGCTTGCACCAGTCCATAGATGGATCGCTGGAGCTTGCACATTTAGCACCTTTAGGATTGGCAAAACCTTCTGGTTGCATCATACGGATACCTGGTACAAGTTTGATTGTCACAGTTCATAAGGATACCTGGTACAAGTTTCTCAACAACCGGCAATTCATTCAAGAGCCAACGAAGCCAATTTGTTTCGACCATTGCTGTATCTAGTGATGTGAGTTCTACTTCCATTGTTGATCTCGTTAAGATGGTCTGCTTGCAAGACTTCCAAGAAACAGCGCCACCTCCATGGGTGAATACTGCTACTTCTTGAGCTTGCGTTGATTTTTCCCTTGAAGAGGAAAGGGTGATACAAGACAATAGAGATAAGTATTTCCCTCAGTTAAGAACCAAGGTATCAATCCAGTAGGAGAAACATGCAAGTCCCCAATAGATGCACCTGCACAAACAATCAAACACTTGTACCCAACGCAATAAAGGGGTTGTCAATCCCTTCACGGTCACTTGCAAAGGTGAGATCCGATAGAGATAGATAAAACTAAATAAAAGATAAAATATTTTTAGGTTTTTTTGGTTTATATATCTGAAAATAAAAGAGTGCAAAATAGCAGATCGGAAACTAATATGATGGAGCCCGGGGGCCATAGGTTTCACTAGAGGATTCTCTCTTAAGGCAAATAATACGGTGGGTGAACAAATTACTGTCGAGCACTTGATAGAAAAGCGCAAAGTTATGACGATATCCAAGGCAATTATTATGCAATATAGGCATCACGTCCATGTCAAGTAGACTGACTCCTACCTGCCTCTACTACTATTACTCCACATGTTGACCGCTATCCAGCATGCATCTAGAGTATTAAGTTCATAAAGAACGGAGTAACGCCTTAAGTAAGATGACATGATGTAGAGGAATAAACTCAAGCAATATGATGAAAACCCCATCTTTTTATCCTCGATGGCAACAATTTAATACGTGTCTCGCTACTCCTACTTTGTCACTAGGTGAAATCACGCAAGATTAAACCCAAAGCTAAGCACCTCTCCCATTGCAAGAAAAACCAATCTAGTTGGCCAAACCAAATCGACAATTCGAAGAGAAATACAAAGATATCAAATCATGCATATAAGAATTCAGAGAAGACTCAAATAATATTCATAGATAAGTTGATCATAAATCCACAATTCATCGGATCTCGACAAACACACCGCGAAAGAAGATTGCATCGGATAGATCTCCAAGAACATCGAGGAGAACATGGTATTGAGAATCAAAGAGAGAGAGAAGAAGCCATCGAGCTACTAGCTATGGACCTGTAGGTCTGTGGTAAACTACTCACGCTTCATTAGAAGGGCAATAGAGTTGATGTAGATGCCCTCTATGATCGAATCCCCCTCCGACAGGATGCCAGAAAAGGCCCCAGGATGGGATCTCACGGGATCAGAAGGTTGCGGCGGTGGAAAATTGTTTTTGTGGATGCTTCTGGTGGTTCTGGAATATATGTGAATATATAGGAGGAAGATCTAGGTCAGGGAGTCACCGAGGGGCCTGCAAGGTAGGGGGCGTGCCCCCACCTAGGGCGTTCCCTCCACCCTTGCCGCCGCCTCATGGCTCTTCTGACTTGCTGTCCAAGTTCCCTGGGTGTCTTTGTTGGAAATAT
Source organism: Triticum aestivum (assembly GCF_018294505.1). Lineage (NCBI taxonomy): Eukaryota > Viridiplantae > Streptophyta > Magnoliopsida > Poales > Poaceae > Triticum > Triticum aestivum. The sequence goes on from NC_057807.1 coordinate 233,644,273, forward strand.
GCCCTAGAGGCAATAATAAATTAGTTATTATTATTATATTTCCTTGTTCATGATAATCGTTTATTATCCATGCTATAATTGTATTGATAGGAAACTCAGATACATGTGTGGGTACATAGACAACACCATGTCCCTAGTAAGCCTCTAATTGACTAGCTCGTTGATCAATAGATGGTTACGATTTCCTGACCATGGACATTGGATGTCGTTGATAACGGGATCACATCATTAGGAGAATGATGTGATGGACAAGACCCAATCCTAAGCCTAGCACAAAGATCGTGTAGTTCATATGCTAAAGCTTTTCTAATGTCAACTATCATTTCCTTAGACCATGAGATTGTGCAACTCCCGGATACCGTAGGAATGCTTTGGGTGTACCAAACATCACAACGTAACTGAGTGGATATAAAGGTGCACTACAGGTATCTCCGAAAGTGTCTGTTGGGTTGGCACGAATCGAGACTGGGATTTGTCACTCCGTGTGACGGAGAGGTATCTCTGGGCCCACTCGGTAGGACATCATCATAATGTGCACAATGTGATCAAAGAGTTGATCGCGGGATGATGTGTTACGTAACGAGTAAAGAGACTTGCCGGTAACGAGATTGAACAAGGTATCGGTATACCGACGATCGAATCTCAGGCAAGTACAATACCGTTAGACAAAGGGAATTGTATACGGGATCGATTGAGTCCTTGACATCGTGGTTCATTCGATGAGATCATCGTGGAACATGTGGGAGCCAACATGGGTATCCAGATCCCGCTGTTGGTTATTGACCGGAGAACGTCTCGGTCATGTCTGCATGGTTCCCGAACCATTAGGGTCTACACACTTAAGGTTCGATGATGCTAGGGTTATAAAGGAAGTTTGTATGTGGTTACCAAATGTTGTTCGGAGTCCCGGATGAGATACCGGACGTCACGAGGAGTTCCGGAATGGTCCGGAGGTAAAGATTTATATATGGGAAGTCCTATTTTGGCCACCGGAAAATGTTCGGGATTTTTCGGTATTGTACCGGGAAGGTTCTAGAAGGTTCCGGAGTGGGGCCCACCTACATGGGGGGACCCACATGAACGTGGGTAGTGGGGACAAGGCCCCACACCCCTGGTCAAGGCGCACCAAGATCCTCCCTTAGAAGGAATAAGATCATATCCCGAAGGGATAAGATCAAGATCCCTAAAAAAGGGGGATAACAATCGGTGGGGAAGGAAATGATGGGATTTCTTTCCTTCCACCTTTGCCAACGCCCCAATGGACTTGGAGGGCAAGAAACCAGCCCCCTCCACCCCTATATATAGTGGGGAGGCGCATGGGAGCTTCACCCAAGTTCTGGCGCAGCCCTCCCCCTCTCCCAAGTACTCCTCCTCTCCCGCGGTGCTTGGCGAAGCCCTGCAGGATTGCCACGCTCCTCCACCACCACCACGCCGTTGTGCTGCTGCTGGATGGAGTCTTCCTCAACCTCTCCCTCTCTCCTTGCTGGATCAAGGCATGGGAGACGTCACCGGGCTGTACGTGTGTTGAACGCGGAGGTGTCGTCCGTTCGGCACTAGGATCATCGGTGATTTGGATCACGACGAGTACGACTCCATCAACCCCGTTCACTTGAACGCTTCCGCTTAGCAATCTACAAGGGTATGTAGATGCACTCTCCTTCCCCTCGTTGCTGGTTTCTCCATAGATAGATCTTGGTGACACGTAGGAAAATTTTTGATTTTCTGCTACGCTCCCCAACAGTGGCATCATGAGCTAGGTCTATTGTGTAGATTCTATGCACGAGTAGAACACAAAGTAGTTGTGGGCGTTGATTTTGTTCAATATGCTTACCATTACTAGTCCAATCTTGATTCGGCGGCATTGTGGGATGAAGCGGCCCGGACCGACCTTACACATACACTTACGTGAGACAGGTTCCACCGACTGACATGCACTTGTTGCATAAGGTGGCTAGCGGGTGCCAGTCTCTCCCACTTTAGTCGGATCAGATTCGATGAAAAGGGTCCATATGAAGGGTAAATAGCAATTGGCATATCATGTTGTGGCTTCTGCATAGGTAAGAAACGTTCTTGCTAGAAACCCATAGCAGCCACGTAAAACATGCAAACAACAATTAGAGGACGTCTAACTTGTTTTTGCAGGGTATGCTATGTGATGTGATATGGCCAAGAAGAATGTGATGAATGATATGTGATGTATGAGATTGATCATGTTCTTGTAATAGGAATCATGACTTGCATGTCGATGAGTATGACAACCGGTAGGAGCCATAGGAGTTGTCTTTATTTATTGTATGACCTACGTGTCATTGAACAACGCCATGTAACTACTTTACTTTATTGCTAACCGGTAGTCATAGTAGTAGAAGTAATAAGTTGGCGAGACAACTTCATGGAGACACGATGATGGAGATCATGATGATGGAGATCATGGTGTCATGCCGGTGACGATGATGATCATGGAGCCCCGAAGATGGAGATCAAAAGGAGCAAAATGATATTGGCCATATCATGTCACTATTTGATTGCATGTGATGTTTATCATGTTTATGCATCTTATTTGCTTAGAACGATGGTAGTAAATAAGATGATCCCTCATTAAAATTTCAAGAAAGTGTTCCCCCTAACTGTGCACCGTTGCGAAAGTTCGTCGTTTCGAAGCACCACGTGATGATCGGGTGTGATAGATTCTTACGTTCACATACAACGGGTGTAAGCCAGATTTACACACGCGAAACACTTAGGTTAACTTGACGAGCCTAGCATGTACAGACATGGCCTCGGAACACAAGAGACCGAAAGGTCGAGCATGAGTCGTATAGTAGATACGATCAACATAAAGATGTTCACCGATGATGACTAGTCCGTCTCACGTGATGATCGGACACGGCCTAGTTGACTCGGATCATGTAATCACTTAGATGACTAGAGGGATGTCTATCTGAGTGGGAGTTCATAAGATGAACTTAATTATCCTGAACATAGTCAAAAGACCCTTTGCAAATTATGTCATAGCTCGCGCTTTAGTTCTACTGTTTTAGATATGTTCCTAGAGAAAATATAGTTGAAAGTTGATAGTAGCGATTATGCGATCAGTAGAAAGCTTATGTCCTTAATGACTGCTCAGTGTGCAGAACCCCAAACGTCGTCTGTGGATGTTAAGAACATCGGACATACACATTTTGATAACTACGTGACAGTTCAGTTAAATGGTTTAGAGTAGAGGCACCAAAGACGTTTTCAAAATGTCGCGGAACATATGAGATGTTTCGAGGGCTGAAATTGGGATTTCAGGCTCGTGCCCACGTCAAGAGGTATAAGACCTCCGACAATTTTCTTAACCTGCAAACTAAGGGAGAGAAGCTCAATCGTTGAGCTTGTGCTCAGATTGTCTGAATGCAACAATCACTTGAATCGAGTGGGAGTTGATCTTCCAGATGAGATAGTGATGTTTCTCCAAAGTCATTGCCACCAAGCTGCTAGAGCTACGTGATGAACTATAACATATCAGGGATAGATATGATGATCCTTGAGGTATTCGCGATGTTTGACACCGCGAAAGTAGAAATCAAGAAGGAGCATCAATTGTGGATGGTTGGTGAAACCACTAGTTTCAAGAAGGGCAAGGGCAAGAAGGGATACTTCATGAAACGACAAATCAGCTGCTGCTCTAGTGAAGAAACCCAAGGTTGAACCCAAACCCGAGACTAAGTGCTTCTGTAATAAGGGGAACAGCCACTGGAGCAGTATTACCCTAGATACTTGGTAGATGAGAGGGCTGGCAAGGTCGATAGAAGTATATTGGATATACATTATGTTAATGTGTACTTTACTAGTACTTCTAGTAGCACCAGGGTATTAAGATACCGTTTCGGTTGCTAAGTGTTAGTAACTCGAAATAAAAGAGCTACGGAATAAACGGGAGACTAGCTAAAGGTGAGCTGACGATATGTGTTGGAAGTGTTTCCAAGTTTGATGTGATCAAACATCGCACGCTCCCTCTACCATCAAGATTAGTATTAAACCTGAATAATTATCATTTGGTGTTTGCGTTGAGCATAGACATGATTGGATTATGTCTATCGCAATATGGTTATTCATTTAAGAAGAATAATGGTTACTCTATTTATTTGAATAATACCTTCAATGGTCTTGCACCTAAAGGAATGGTTTATTGAATCTCGATCGTAGTGATACACATTTTCATGCCAAAAGATATAAGATAGTAATGATAGTACCACTTACTTGTCGCACTGCCATGTAAGTCATATTGGTATAAAACACATGGAGAAGCTCCATGTTGATGGATCTTTGGACTCACTCGTTTTTGAAAAGTTTGAGACATGCGAACCATGTCTATTGGTGTATACGCATGAAGAAACTCCATGCAGATGGATCGTTTGGACTCACTTGATTTTGAATCACTTGAGATATGCAAATCATACCACATGGGCAAAATGACTGAAAAGCCTCGGTTTCAGTAAGATGGAACAAGATAGCAACTTGTTGGAAGTAACACATTTTGATGTGTGCAGTCCAATGAGTGCCGAGGCACGCAGTGGATATCGTTATGTTCTTACTTCACAGATGATTTGAGTAGATACTGAGTATATTTACTTGATGAAACATAAATCTGAATTATTGAATGGTTCAATTAATTTCAGTGTGAAGTTGAAGATCATCGTGACAAGAGGGTAAAATGTCTATGATATGATCATAGAGATGAGTATGTGAGTTACGAGTTTTGGCACGCAATTAAGACATTGTGGAAATTGTTTCACAATTAATACCGCCTGGAACACCATAGTGTGATGGTGTGTCCGAACATCATAGTTGCACCCTATTGGATATGGTGCGTACCATGATGTCTCTTATCGAATTACCACTATAGTTCATGGGTTAGGCATTAGAGACAACCACACTCACTTTATAGGGCACCACGTAATTCCGTTGAGACGACACCGTTTGAACTATGGTTTGGAGAAACCTAAGTTGTCGTTTCTTAAAGGTTTGGGGCTGCGACGCTTATGTGAAAAAGTTTCAGGTTGATAAGCTCGAACCCAAAGCGGATAAAATGCATCTTCATAGGACACCCAAAACAGTTGGGTATACCTCCTAGTTCAGATCTGAAAGCAATAGGGATTGTTTCTTGAATCGGGTCCTTTCTCAAGGAAAAGTTCGTCTGGAAAATTGAGTGGGAGGATGGTGGAAACTTGATGAGGTTATTGAACCGTCACTTCAACAAGTGTGTAGCAGGGCACAGGAAGTTGTTCCTGTGGCATCTACACCAATTGAAGTGGAAGCTTATGATAGTGACCATGAAGCTTCAGGATCAAGTGACTACCGAACCTCGTAGGACGACAAGGACGCGTACTGCTTCGGAGTGGTATTGTGATCCTGTCTTGAAGGTCATGTTGCTAGACAACAATGAACCTACGAGCTATGGAGAAGCGATGGTGGGCCCATATTCCGACAAATGGTTAGAAGCCATGAAATCCGAGATAGGATCCATGTATCATAACAAAGCATGGACTTTGGTGGACTTTCCCGATGATCGGCAAGCCATTGAGATAAATGGATCTTTAAGAAGAAGAAGACGAACATGGACGGTAATGTCACCGTCTATGAAGCTTCACTTGTGGCGAAGAGTTCTTCACAAGTTCAAGGAGTTGACTACGATGAGATTTTCTCATCCGTAGCGATGCTTAAGTCCATCGGAATCATGTTAGCATTAGCTGCATTTATGAAATCTGGCAGATGGATGTCAAAACGAGTTTCCTTACCAGTTTTCGTAAGGAAAGGTTGTATGTAATATAATCAGAAAGGTTTTGTCGATCCTAAGGATGCTAAAAGGTATGCTAGCTCCAGCGATCCTTCTAAGGACTGGAGTAAGCATCTCGGAGTTGGAATGTACACTTTGATGAAATGATCAAAGATTTTGAGTTTATACAAAGTTTATGAGAAACTTGTATTTCCAAAGAAGTGAGTGGGAGCACTATAGAATTCCTGATGAGTATATGTTGTTGACATATTGTTGATCAGAAATGATGTAGAATTTCTGGAAAGCATATAGGGTTATTTGAAAGGTGTTTTTCAATAGAAAACTTGGATTAAGCTACTTGAACATTGAGCATCAAGATCTATGAGGATAGATCAAAAATGCTTAATGGTACTTTCAAATGAGCACATACCTTGACATGATCTTGAAGGTGTTCAAGATGGACCAGTCAAAGAAGGAGTTCTTGCCTGAGTTGTAAGGTATGAAGTTAAGAGTTAAAGCTCGACCACGGCAGAAGAGAGAGAAAGGATGAAGGTCGTCCCCTATGCTTCAGACGTAGACTCTATAGTATGCTATGCTGTGTACCGCACCGGAAGTGTGCCTTGCCATGAGTCAGTCAAGGGGTACAAGAATGATCCAGGAATGGATCATTGGACAACAGTCAAAATTGTCCTTGGAGTAAATAAGGACATGTTTCTCGATTATGGAGGTGATAAAGAGTTCGGCGTAAAGGTTTACGTTGACGCAAGCTTTAACACCTATCCGAATGACTCTGAATAGCAAACCGGATACGTATAGTGGAGCAACCATTTGGAATAGCTCCAAGTGGAGCGTGGAAGCAGCATTTACAATATGAACTAGAGATTTGCGAAGTACATACGGATCTGAATGTTGCAGACCCGTTGACTAAAACCTCTCTCACAAGCAAAACATGATCAAACCCCAGAACTCATTGAGTCTTAATCACATGGTGATGTGAACTAGTTTAGTGACACTAGTAAACTCTTTGGATGTTGGTCACATGACGATGTGACCTGTCAGTGTTAATCACATGGCGATGTGAACTAGATTATTGACTCTAGTGCAAGTGGGAGACTGTTGGAAATATGCCCTAGAGGCAATAATAAATTAGTTATTATTATTATATTTCCTTGTTCATGACAATCGTTTATTGTCCATGCTATAATTGTATTGATAGGAAACTCAGATACATGTGTGGGTACATAGACAACACCATGTCCCTAGTAAGCCTCTAATTGACTAGCTCGTTGATCAATAGATGGTTACGGTTTCCTGACCATGGACATTGGATGTCGTTGATAATGGGATCACATCATTAGGAGAATGATGTGATGGACAAGACCCAATCCTAAGCCTAGCACAAAGATCGTGTAGTTCATATGCTAAAGCTTTTCTAATGTCAAGTATCATTTCCTTAGACCATGAGATTGTGCAACTCCCGGATACCGTAGGAATGCTTTGGGTGTACCAAACGTCACAACGTAACTGAGTGGCTATAAAGGTGCACTACAGGTATCTCCGAAAGTGTCTGTTGGGTTGGCACGAATTGAGACTGGGATTTGTCACTCCGTGTGACGGAGAGGTATCTCTAGGCCCACTCGGTAGGACATCATCATAATGTGCACAATGTGATCAAAGAGTTGATCGCGGGATGATGTGTTACGTAACGAGTAAAGAGACTTGCCGGTAACGAGATTGAACAAGGTATCGGTATACCGACGATCGAATCTCGGGCAAGTACAATACCGTTAGACAAAGGGAATTGTATACGGGATCGATTGAGTCCTTGACATCGTAGTTCATTCGATGAGATCATTGTGGAACATGTGGGAGCCCACATGGGTATCCAGATCCCGTTGTTGGTTATTGACCGGAGAACGTCTCGGTCATGTCTGCATGGTTCCCGAACCCGTAGGGTCTACACACTTAAGGTTCAATGACGCTAGGGTTATAAAGGAAGTTTTTATGTGGTTACCGAATGTTGTTCGGAGTCCCGGATGAGATCTCGGACGTCACGAGGAGTTCCGGAATGGTCAAGAGGTAAAGATTTATATATGGGAAGTCCTATTTTGGCCACCGGAAAATGTTCGGGATTTTTCGGTATTGTACCGGGAAGGTTCTAGAAGGTTCCGGAGTGGGGCCCACCTGCATGGGGGACCCACATGAACGTGGGTAGTGGGGACAAGGCCCCACACCCCTGGTCAAGGCGCACCAAGATCCTCCCTTAGAAGGAATAAGATCATATCCCGAAGGGATAAGATCAAGATCCCTAAAAAAGGGGGATAACAATCGGTGGGGAAGGAAATGATGGGATTTCTTTCCTCCCACCTTTGCCAACGCCCCAATGGACTTGGAGGGCAAGAAACCAGCCCCCTCCACCCCTATATATAGTGGGGAGGCGCATGGGAGCTTCACCCAAGTTCTGGCGCAGCCCTCCCCCTCTCCCAAGTACTCCTCCTCTCCCGCGGTGCTTGGCGAAGCCCTGCAGGATTGCCACGCTCCTCCACCACCACCACGCCGTTGTGCTGCTGCTGGATGGAGTCTTCCTCAACCTCTCCCTCTCTCCTTGCTGGATCAAGGCATGGGAGACGTCACCGGGCTGTACGTGTGTTGAACGCGGAGGTGTCGTCCGTTCGGCACTAGGATCATCGGTGATTTGGATCACGACGAGTACGACTCCATCAACCCCGTTCACTTGAACGCTTCCGCTTAGCGATCTACAAGGGTATGTAGATGCACTCTCCTTCCCCTCGTTGCTGGTTTCTCCATAGATAGATCTTGGTGACACGTAGGAAATTTTTTGATTTTCTGCTACGCTCCCCAACAGTCTTCTAGTCCAAGAAAAATCATCGTGAAGTTTTATTCCATTTGGACTCTGTTTAGTATTCCTTTTCTGCAAAGCTCAAAAACAAGGAAAAAGCAAAAACTGGCACTGGGCTCTAGGTTTATAGGTTAGTCCCAAAAAAAATATAAAATAGCATATTAATGCATATAAAACATCCAAAACATATAATATAATAGCATGGAACAATAAAAAATTATAGATACATTGGAGACTTATCAAGCATCCCCAAGCTTAATTCATGCTCGTCCTCGAGTAGGTAAATGATAAAAACAAATTTTTTGATGTGGAATGCTACCTAACATATTTATCCTTGTAAATTTTTTATTGTGGCATGAATGTTCAGATCCATAAGATTCAAAACAAAAGTTTAATATTGGCATAAAAATAATAATACTTCAAGCATACTAATAAAGCAATCATGTCATCTCAAAATAACATGGCCAAAGAAAGATATCCCTACAAAATCATATAGTCTGTCTATGCTCCATCTTCATCACACAAATTATTCAAATCATGCACAACCCTGATGAAAAGCCAAGCAATTGTTTCATACTTTTGATGTTCTCAAACCTTTTCAACTTTCACGCAATACATGAGCGTGAGCCATGGACATAGCACTATAGGTGGAATAGAATATGGTGCTTGTGGAGAAGACAAGAAGAAGGAGATAGTCTGACATCAACTAGGCGTATCAACGGGCTATGGAGATGCCTATCAACAGTTATCAATGTGAGTGAGTAGGGATTGCCATGCAACGGATGCACTAGAGCTATAAGTTTATGAAATCTCAAAAGAAAACTAAGTGGGTGTGCATCCAACTTGCTTGCTCACGAAGACCTAGGGCAATTTGAGGAAGCCCATTATTGGAATATACAAGCCAAGTTTGAAAAATTCCCACTAGTATATGAAAGTGACAACATAGGAGACTCTCTAACATGAATATTATGGTGCTACTTTGAAGCACAAGTGTGGAAAAAGGATAGTAACATTGCCCCTTCTCTCTTTTCTCTCTCTCTCTTTTGTCATGGCTTCTTTGGCCTCTTTTATTTTTCCTCACATGGGGCAATGCTCTAGTAATGAAGATCATCACACTTTTATTTACTTGCAACTCAAGAATTACAACTCGATACTTAGAACAAAATATGACTCTATATGAATGCCTCCGTCTGTGTATCGGGATGTGCAATGATCTAGTGTAGCAAATGACATCAAAAAGTGGACAAGCCATGTAAACATCATGCTAGCTATCTTACGATCATGCAAAGCAATATGACAATGATGGAGCGTGTCATAATAAAACGGAATGGTGGAAGTTGCATGACAATATACCTCGGAATGGCTATGGAAATGACATAATAGGTAGGTATGGTGGCTGTTTTGAGGAAGGTAAAAGCTGGGTGTAAGGCACCGGCGAAAGTTGTGTGGTACTAGAGAGGCTAGCAATGGTGGAAGGGTGAGAGTGCGTATAATCCATGGACTCAACATTAGTCATAAAAAACTCACATACTTGTTGCAATAATCTATTAGTTATCAAAACAAAGTACTACACGCATGCTCCTAGGAGGATAGATTGGTAGGAAAAGACCATCGCTCGTCCCGAATCGCCACTCATAAGGAAGACAATCAATAAATAAATCATGCTCCAACTTCGTTACATAACGGTTCACCATACGTGCATGCTACGGGAATCACAAACTTTAACACAAGTATTTCTACAATCCACAATTACTCACTAGCATGACTCTAATATCACCATCTTTATATCTCAAAACAATCATAAGGAATCAAACTTCTCATAGTATTCAACGCTCTTTATATGAAGGTTTTTATTATATCCCTCTTGGATGCCCATCATATTAGGACTAAATTCATAACCAAAGAAAATTACCACACTGTTTAGAGACACTCTCAAAATAATATAAGTGAAGCATGAGAGTTCAATAATTCTACAAAATAAAGCCACCGCCGTGCTCTAAAACGATATAAGTGAAGCACAAGAGCGAAATTGCCTAGCTCAAAAGATATAAGTGAAGCTCATAGAGTATTCTAATAAATCACGATTCATGTGTGTCCCTCTCAAAAGGTGTGTACAGCAAGGATGATTGTGGCAAACTAAAAATTAAATACTCATATCATACAAGACTCTCCAAGCAAAACACATATCATGTGGTGAATAAATATATAGCCTCAAGTAAATTTACCGATAGACAAAGACGAAAGAGGGGATGTCATCCGGGGAATCCCCAAGATTGGGCTCTTGGTTGTCCTTGAATATTACCTTGGAGTGCCTTAGGCATCCCCAAGCTTAGGCTCTTGCCACTCCTGATTCCATAGTCCATCAAATCTTTACCCAAAACTTGAAAACTTCACAACACAAAACTCTATAGAAAATCCCATGAGACCTGTTAGTATAAGAAAATAAAATCACCACTTTTGGTACTATTGTGCACTCATTATTTATTTATATTGGTGTAATATCTAATGTATTCCAACTTATCCATGGTTTATACCCCCGATACTACCCATAGATTCATCAAAATAAGCAAACAACACATAGAAAATAGAATCTATCAAAAACAGAACAACCTGTAGTAATCTGTAAACTTTGAATACTTATATATCTCCAATTTTTAAACAAAATTAGGAAAACCTGGGAAATTTGTGCAAAAATCTTGTGCAAAAAGAATCAGATCAAAATCACCCTTCTGTAAAAAATGAAAATTATTTTTTGGGCACAAAAGTTTCTATTTTTCAGCATGAACAAATCAACTATCATTGCAAGCCATCCCAAAGGTCTTACTTGGCACAAACACTAATTAAAACTCAAAAAAACATCTAACCAGAGGCTAGATGAATTATTTATTCAAAAACAGAAAGGGAAAATATTGGTTGTCTCCCAACAAGTGCTTTTATTTAAAGCCTTTTAGCTAGGCATTGATATTTTAATGATGCTCACACAAAAGACAAGAATTGAAGCACAAAGAGAGCATCATAAAACACATGACAAACACACCTAAGTTTAACATACTTCGTATGCATAGGCATTATATAAGCATAGAAAGTACCAAGACAAGCAAAAACTAGCATGTGCATGGAAGAAAGAAACAATAGCAATCTCAATATAACGAGAGGTAATTTAGTAGCATGAAGATTTTCACAACCATATTTTCCTCTCTTAGAATAATTACATGCAGGATCATAATCAAATTCAACAATATAGCTATCCTATAAAATATTCTCAACACGATCCACATGCATGCAAAGTTGACACTCTTCCAAAATAGTGGGATTACCATAAAATAAAGTCATGACCTCTCCAAACCCACTTTTATCAAAATTTTCATAAGACTTATCAATCTCCAAAGTAGTGGGATCATTATTTCTTAAAGTTGACATGCTTCTAAACCCACTTTCAATATTATAGGAAACATATTCATCATGAGGCTTAAATAAATTTTCAAGATCATAAGAAGCATTATCTCCCCAATCATGATCATTGCAATAAGTAGAGGACATAGCAAAACTAGCATCCTCAAGCTTGGGGTTTTGCATATGATTAACACAATTGACATTAATAGAATATATAATAACATCATTGCAATCATTCTTTTGATTCAAGAAACTATCAAGTACGGGTGCAGTAGCAATAATCTAATGTTTTACATAAGGAACTATAGCAAATTCATCTCCATAAATATTGGCTTCATGGCCACAATAATAGCAAGCATCATGGTCATCAATGGAAGATGTCTCAATCAAATCTACAGAGTCATAATTATCTATAGATTGATGCATATCATTATTTTCTTCCAAAGCAATGGTCATTCTCTCAATAAATTCTTTGACGTAGGCATCATGAGCATATTTTTCATAGCAATATTTAAGTATGTCAAAAAATTTAGATTTGTAGAGAGTAATATCATACTTTTCAATCAAAGAAGCAACTTCATAAGCACCATTAAAAGCAACACATTCTTCAATTTGTTTGATATCATAGTAACTCTAAACACCATTTTAATAAGAAGATAAGATTTCATTATCATTATACTCACATAGGTAGGGAAGTTGTTTTTTAGGGTTCTTAGAGCAACTAGTAAAATCACGAAGTTCACAAAGATTCCAAGCATAGCATAGCAAACAATTTATTTGATTACACAAGAGTCTCCCTTTTTCAGACAAACGGTGATGCACAAAATGAGCATGCTCATCTAAAGATTTTCCCTCAACTGAACTAGTTGGGGTTTCAGCACGAGCACATATGGATCAAAGATGATCCAAGTAGAAAACTTTAAGTGGATCCATAAACTTTGTTTCTGATTTTCAATAAGCACACAATTATACCAAGCAAACGAGCAAACAAACCAAGTAAGACATAAGGGCAAACGGAAAGAAGGACGAAAGAGAAGGCGAATAAAAAGTCAAATCTTTTTGTATTTTCCTGAAAATCATTTTAGAAGTGGGCGAGAGGAAAACGAGAGGAAAATGGCAAATAATGTAATGCAAGAGATGAGAGTTTATGATGGGTACTTGGTATGCTTGACGTAGATCTCCCAGCAACGGCGCCAGAAATTCTTCCTGCTACTTCTTGAGCTTGCGTTGGTTTTTCCCTTGAAGAGGAACGGATGATGCAACACAGTAGAGATAAGTATTTCCCTCATTTAAGAACCAAGGTATCAATCCAATAGGAGAAATGCGCAAGTCCCCAATGGATGCACCTGCACAAACAATCAATCACTTGCACCCAACGCGATAAAGGGGTTGTCAATCCCTTCACGGTCACTTGCAAAGGTGAGATCTGATAGAGATAGATAAAACTAAACAAAAGATAACATATTTTTGCATTTTTTGGTTTATAGATCTGAAAATAAAAACTTGCAAAATAATAGATCGGAAACTACTATGATGGAAAATAGACGCGGGGGCCATAGGTTTCACTAGAGGCTTCTCACTTGAAGGAAAATAATACGGTGGGTGAACAAATTACTGTCGAGCAATTGATAGAAAAGCGCAAAGTTATGATGATATCCTAGGCAATTATTATGCAATATAGGCATCACGTCCGTGTCAAGAAGACTGACTCCTGCCTGCATCTACTACTATTACTCCACACATTGACCGCTATCCCGCATGCATCTAGAGTATTAAGTTCATAAAGAACGGAGTAATGCCTTAAGTAAGATGACATCATGTAGAGGAATAAACTAAAGCAATATGATGAAAACCCCATATTTTTATCCTCGATGTCAACAATTCAATACGTGTCTCGTTGCCCCTACTTTGTCACTGGGTGAAATCACGCAAGATTGAACCCAAAGCTAAGCACCTCTCCCATTGCAAGAATAACCAATCTAGTGAGCCAAACAAAACTGATAATTCGAAGAGAAATACAAAGATATCTAATCACGCATATAACAATTCAGAGAAGATCCAAATAATATCCATAGATAAGCTAATCATAAATCCACAATTCATCAAATGTCGACAAACACACCGCAAAAGAAGATGACATCGGAGATATCTCCAAGAACATCGAGGAGAACATGGTATTGAGAATCAAAGAGAGATAGAAGAAGCCATCTAGATACTTGCTATGGACCCATAGGTTTGTGGTAAACTACTCACGCTTCATCAGAAGGGCAATAGAGTTGATGTAGATGCCCTCCGTGATCGAATCCCCTCTGGCAGGATGCCTTAAAGGCCCCAAGATGGGATCTCACGGGAATAGAAGGTTGCGGCGGTGGAAACGTGTTTTCGTGGATGGTTCTGGTGGTTCTGGAATATATGTGAATATATAGGAGGAAGATCTAGGTTAGGGAGTCTCCGAGGGGCCCACGAGGTATCGAACGCCCCCCTATGGCGCGTCCTGCACCCTTGCCGCCGCCTCGTGGCTCTTCTAACTTGCACTCCGAGTCCCCTAGGTGTCTTCTGGTCCAAGAAAAATCATCGTGAAGTTTTATTCCGTTTGGACTCCGTTTAGTATTCCTTTTCTACGAAGCTCAAAAACAAGGAAAAAACAGAAACTGGCACTGGGCTCTAGGTTAATAGGTTAGTCCCGAAAAATAATATAAAATAACATATTAATGCATATAAAACATCCAAAACAGATAATATAATAGCATGGAATAATAAAAAATTATAGATACGTTGGAGACATATCAAATACATATCCGCTCATTGCCTTTATCTCATCAGCATCTGCGATCCAGTTTGAGTCACTATACCCTTCAAGAACCTTTGGGTACCCAGTGTAGTGAATTCGATAATTCGCAGTGCCTTTCAAATAACTGTAGCGACGACGATCCCAATGGACCGAAGTCTCTGTGATTAAGTGTCATCCCTGGATCGGTAATGCTGACACACACAGTACTCGAGGAATTATAGCAGAGTTCAATCACACACTTATTACATCGAGGTCCTCATAAAGAGTATGATTACACAAAATAATATGGCTGAAGGCCATCTAAACTAAATAACTGCGGAAGCTTCCAAGGTAATGAGTCCATCAAATCCAACGACATAGCTGAGTGCATGACAACGACCTATCGCACCTTATTCGTCGTCTGAGTAGTCTGCAACATGAGACGTTGTAGTCATGTAGGTCAGCACATTATATATGCTAGAAGAGTTACACTGTAAAGCAATGAATGTAAGAACTACATCTACATGCAATATTTGGTTGGCGGAGGCTCTAAGTTTAAGATTTTGCATAAAGCTAGTTTTTCCCTACAACAAAGGAATAAATTTATTTACTACTCCCAAGTTGTCCCAATATTTGATAAGGTTCCTCCAACTCTAAGTATCATCATTAAACCCAATTCAATTAATTTAAGAGTGATGATGAGATCAACAATAATATCCAATTCCAGATACTCAAGATGTCCATAACCGGGGACACGACTAACCATGATTAGTTTATACACTCTGCAGAGGTTGCACACTTTTCCCCCACAAGACTTGACCGCATCCACGATCGGAAGATCGAGACATAATCTTTCTGAAGCATTAACTCTCTACTCCGAGCAGACCGGTACACCTACTTTCCCCTAAATCTGCTAGTCCACCTCTTCGAGAGCTCATACAACTTACTCAACTATGCCAGAGCTCATAATGGCTTGTGGCTACACATGGAAGTTTCTAGGCATGAAATGTCATATGATCCCTTTGAGCCTGGGTGGTGAACCGAGGAAAAATCACATGGGTACTCCGGGATTTCCCAAACGGACAAACACTGGATTCTCCAGGTGCCCCAACCAATCCACCCAGATGTGTATTAAAGATGCCACCTTAATGTTATCCAAGATTAATAACTCTCATAACTTCCATGTGTATCACGATCCAATCCCCGTCTATGAGCATGGCTAAGGAATAATAGAGCATAACGTATATTCCCTGGGTGATCAAAGGTATTAGGTTCCTACCTCAATTACTACAACCAAACTACATGTTCCCAATCCTACTCATGCAAATATTTGAGGGCAACACTAATGCATAGTAAAAACTGGGTATAGAAAAGTATGATCAAAGTGTAACTTTCCTTGCTGATGAT
Organism: Triticum aestivum; assembly: GCF_018294505.1. Taxonomy (NCBI): domain Eukaryota; kingdom Viridiplantae; phylum Streptophyta; class Magnoliopsida; order Poales; family Poaceae; genus Triticum; species Triticum aestivum. The sequence continues at coordinate 233,660,464 of NC_057807.1, forward strand.
CTGCAAACTCTAGGGATTCGTAGTAACAAGCTTCCCACTCTAGGTAATCTAGCATAGACAAACAGTAGCTTACATAAGCAATCAATCAAACGAAACACAAAGAAATTAAGAAAAGATCCAAATAAAACTCGAAACAAGCAAACGACTAAGCTAAACAAAAAACAAAACCTAATAGCACTATTTTCATGTGAATTAGATCTTAACAGTAGGTACATGCGATTAGCTACAGTTTGCAAAAAGAATCAACTCAAACGGAGCTACGAAACTCAAGATACAAATGAAACAAGATCGAATACTAATCTGAACTAAACTCAAATTTTAAATTGTCAAAATCATGTTCAAGTTGGTTTACTAGAAATAAGAGATCGTTACGAATATTTAGGCGTTAGTTTCATCTAATTTAGATAAACGAGCTAAAATTTACCCTAGTTCTAAGATCAGGGGCTAAATCATGAGAAAACTATTCGCGGATAAGTCCCTGGCCGTAAATTAAACTATAAAGAAAAATCTGCAGAACGAACGTTCTCTAACAGAACCTAATGAATGAATTCATTCGTTATAAGAAACTAACGGGTGAATGCTCGTTAATTAAACTAGCGAAAAAAAACAAACCGATCTAAACCTAATAAACCAAAACTAAACAAACGAAACTAAACCAAGAAAAACCGGAGAAAACCAAACGGGTTTATACCGGTCAACTGGCATCAGCGAGGTCAAAAACGGCGAGTTGGAGTCGGCGGCGGGCGAGTGGGCATCAGCGGCGGCTCCTGGCGAGGTGGGGCGAGGCAACGGCGGCGGAGGGCGCAGCAGCAGCTAGCGGTGGCGGCGTGGGCGGCAACTGGCGGCGACAGCGGCACGGGCAACGACGGCGCTGCGGGTTTGGGGAGGGAGAGGCGGCGGGGCGGGGTATTTAAGGAGGGGAGAGGCGGCGGGGCGGCTTGCGGGAGGTGGCGGGGTTTCCCCGTATCCTTGTCAGACACGGTGGCGGCGGCGGGCGAAGTCGGGACTCCGGTCCTGAGCCGGAGGAAGGCGATGGCGCTCGGCTGGGCCGGCCCTGGAACTTTTTTTAAACAATTTCTGCAAAGAAAATCCTAAAAAAATAAAAATAAAATTCTAAAAATTCTAGAAACAATTTTCACCATCCCTACCTAATATTTGGGACAAGATGAACGTTTTTCTGGACCAAATGCAAATTTAAAAAATGCAGGTTTTTCTCTAATTCAAATAAAACTGCAAATAAAATTCAAATAAAATGATAATTTGATTTCAAAATTTCTTTTCCAATATTTCTCCTCTGTTTTGAAGAAGTGATTTTATCTTCTCTCATTTTTTTAATTCTTGGAAATATTCGGAAGGAAATTGTTGAAAAGCAAATTGATCTCTTTTTCAATTTGAAAGAAATTCTAATATGAAATTTAAATGAAACCTCCAACTCTCTCCTTGGGTCCTTGAGTTGCTTAAGATTTCTTGGATCACAACCAAAATGCAATAAAATATGATATGCATATGAATGACTGTATAACATCCAAATTAAAAATTGGGATGTTACAAACCTACCCTCCTTAAGATGAATCTCGCCCTCGAGATTCGGGTTGGTCAGCAAAAAGGTGTGGGTGGTCCTTGCGAAGGTATTCTTCTTGCTCCCAGGTGGCTTCCTCCTCGGTATGGTGGCTCCACTGAACTTTGCAAAACTTGATAACCTTGCTGCGAGTAACTCGGCTGGAAAACTTGAGAATCTTGATTGGCTTTCTAGTAAAAAAGTGCATGCTATAGAAGAAATCAATGTTTTGAGTGGAAAGTGGATGAACTTATGAAATTGTTTGCTACTAGAAATACTCCTCTTGATCCCAATGATATTCCTTTGTCTACTTTGATTGAGAATAATAAGGAATCTATGGATGTGAATTTTGTTGGTAGGAATAGTTTTGGAAACAATGCTTATAGAGGAAACTTTAATGCTAGACCGTTTCCTAGTAATTCCTCTAATAATTATGGAAATTCCTACAATAATTCTTATGGTAATTTTAATAAGATGCCCTCTGATTTTGAGAATAGTGTGAAAGAATTTATGATTTCTCAAAAGAATTTTAATGCTTTGCTTGAAGAAAAATTGCTCAAAGTTGATGATTTGGCTAGAAACGTTGATACACTTTCGCTTGATGTTGATTCTCTTAAACTTAGATCTTCTCCTCCTAAGCATGATATCAATGAGTCTCTCAAAGCAATGAGAATTTCCATTGACGAGTGCAAGCAAAGAACCGCTAGATTGTGTGCTAAGAAAGATTGCTTTATAAAGGTGTGTTCTTCTAGTTTAGATGAAAATAATGATGAAAATCTTAAAGTTATTGATGCATTTCCTATTAGATCTTTGTTTTGCAATATGAATCTTGATAATTATGGGACTGAAGATGAGTCAACTTTAGCTAGAAGGCATCCCAAGAATTCAGAGTTTTTAGATCTTGATGCTAAATTTGGTAAAAGTGGGATTGGAGAGGTCATGACTTTAAATAGTATTGAACCCACTATCTCGGATTTCAAGGAATTTGATTATGATAATTGTTCTTTAGAAGTTTGTATTTCCTTGTTGCAATCCGTTGTTAATTCTCCTCATGCTTATAGTCAAAATAAAGTTTTTACCAAACATATCGTTGATGCCTTGATGCAATCTTATGATGAAAAACTTAATTTGGAAGTTTCTATACCTAGAAAACTTAATGATGAGTGGGAACCTACTATAAAGATTAGAATTAAAGATCATGAGTGTTTTGCTTTGTGTGATTTGGGTGCTAGTGTTTCCACGATTCCGAAAACTTTATGTGATATTCTAGGTTTCCATGATCTAGATGATTGCTCTTTAAATTTGCACCTTGCGGGTTCCACCATTAAAAAGCCAATGGGAAGGATCAATGATGTTATCATTGTTGCAAATAGAAATTTGGTGCCCGTAGATTTTATCGTTCTTTATATAGATTGCAATCTTTCTTGCATTATTATTCTTGGTAGACCTTTCCTTAGAACGATTGGCGTGATTATTGATATGAAGGAAGGGAATATTAGATTCCAATTTCCGTTAAAAAAAGGCATGGAGCACTTTCCAAGAAAGAAAGTCAAATTACCTTATGAATCTATCATGCGAGCTACTTATGAATTTAGTGCCAAAGATGGCACTACTTAGATCTATCTTCGCTTTTATGCCTAGCTAGGGGCGTTAAACGATAGCACTAGCTGGGAGGCAACCCAATTTTCTTTGTGTTTTTTGTTTTTGTTCCTATTTAGTAATAAATCTTGCATCTACCTCCTATTTAGATGTGTTTTTATCTTTTAATTAGTGTTTGTGCCGAGTAGAACCTATAGGATAACCTATGATGATAGTTGATTTGGTTCTGCTGAAAAACAGAAACTTTGTGCGCACGAATTTAGTTTTGTTAAATCACAGTAACGTGATTTTGCATCGATTATTTTTGCTGTTGATCAATAGACAAATTATCCAGGACTTCCTATTTTGGTAGGAATCTTAGAGTTCCATAAGTTTGCGTTAGTTACAGATTGCTACAGACTATTCTGTTTTTGACAGATTCTGTTTTTCGTGTGTTGTTTGCTTATTTTGATGCATCTATGGCTAGTAAAATAGTTTATAAACTATAGAGAAGTTGGAATACAGTAGGTTTAACACCAAAATAAGTAAAGAATGAGTTCATTACAGTACCTTATGTGGTGGTTTTGTTTTCTTTCACTAACGGAGCTTATAAGATTTCCTGTTGAGTTTTGTGTTGTGAAGTTTTCAAGTTTTGGGTAAAGCTTTTATGGACTATGGAATAAGGAGTGGCAAGAGCCTAAGCTTGGGGATGACCATGGCACCCCAAGATATTCAAGGATAGCCAAAAGCCTAAGCTTGGGGATGCCCCGGGAAGGCATCCCCTCTTTCGTCTTCGTTCATTGGTAACTTTACTTGGAGCTATATTTTTATTCGCCACATGATATATGTTTTGCTTGGAGCGTCGTGTATTATATTAGTCTTTGATTTTTAGTTTACCATAATCATCCTTTCTGTACACACCTTTTGGGAGAAGCCTACTTGATTAGAATTTGCTAGAATACTCTATGTGCTTTAGTTATATCTTTTGAGTTTGATAGTTTTTGCTCTAGTGCTTCACTTATATCTTTTAGGGCACGGCGTTGGATTAATTTTGAAGAAATTGCTAGTCTCTCATGCTTCACTTATATTATTTTGAGAGTCTTTTAGAACAGCATGATATTTGCTATGGTTATAAATTTGGTCCTAGAATGATGAGCATCCAAGTTGGGTATAATAAAAACTATCATAGAAAGTGAATTGGATGCTATGATCAATTTGATGCTTGATAATTGTTTTGAGATATGGAGGTAGTGATATTAAAGTCATGCTAGTTGAGGTGATTATGAAAAATACTTGTGTTGAGGGTTGTGATTCCCGTAGCATGCACGTATGGTGAACCGCTTTGTGATGAAGGTGAAGCACAATTTTATTTATTGATTGTCTTCCTTATGAGTGGCGGTCGGACGAGCGATGGTATTTTCCTACCAATCTATACCCCTAGGAGCATGCGCGTAGTACTTTTGTTTTTGATGACTTCTAGATTTTTGCAATAAGCACATGAGTTCTTTTGACTAATGTTGAGTCCATGGATTATACGCACCCTCACCCTTTCACCATTGCTAGCCTCTCTTGTGCCGCGCAACTTTCGCCGGTACCATACACCCACCATATACCTTCCTCAAAACAGTCACCATACCTACCTATTATGGCATTTCCATAGCCATTCCGAGATATATTGCCATGCAACTTTCCACCGTTCCGTTCATATGACACACATTACTTTTGTCATATTGCTCTTTGCATGATCATGTAGTTGACATCGTATTTGTGGCAAGGCCACCTTCATAATTTTCATACATGTCGCTCTTGATTCATTGCATATCCCGGTACGCCACCGGAGGCATTCATATAGAGTCATATCTTGTTCTAGCTTTGAGTTGTAATTCTCGAGTTGTAAATCCATAGAAGTGTGATGATCTTCATTATTAGAGCATTGTCCTAGTGAGGAAAGGATGATGAAAACTATGATTCCCCCACAACTCGGGATGAGACTTCGGACTTTACAAAAAGAAAAAAAAGAGAAAAAGAAAAAATAAAGGCCAAAAAAAGAGAAAAAAAGAAAAAAAATAAAATGAGAGAAAAAGAGAGAAGGGACAATGCTACTATCTCTTTTTCCACACTTGTGCTTCAAAGTAGCACCATGATCTTCATGATAGAGAGTCTCATATGTTGTCACTTTCATATACTAGTGGGAATTTTTCATTATAGAACTTGGCTTGTATATTCCAATGATGGGATTCCTCAAAATGCCCTAGGTCTTTGTGAGCAAGCGAGTTGGATGCACACCCACTTAATTTCTTTTGTTGAGCTTTAATATATTTATAGCTCTAGTGCATCCGTTGCATGGCAATCCCTACTCACTCACATTGATATCTATTAATGGGCATCTCCATAGCCCGTTGATATGCCTAGTTGATGTGAGACTATCTTCTCCTTTTTGTCTTCTCCATAACCACCATTCTATTCCACATATTGTGCTATGTCCATGGCTCACGCTCATGTATTGCGTGAAAGTTGAAAGAGTTTGAGATTATTAAAGTATGAAACAATTTCTTGGCTTGTCATCGGGGTTGTGCATGATTAAATACTCTATGTGATGAAGATAGAGCAACAATCAGACTATATGATTTTGTAGGGATAACTTTCTTTGGCCATGTTATTTTGAGAAGACATGATTACTTTGATTAGTATGCTTGAAGTATCACCATTTCTTTTGTCAATATGAACTTTTATTTTGAATCATTTGGATCTGAACATTCATGCCCCAATAAAGAAAATTACATTGAGAATTATGCTAGGTAGCATTTCACATCAAAAAATCTGTTTTTATCATTTACCTGCTCGAGGACGAGCATGAATTAAGCTTAGGGATGCTTGATACGTCTCCAACGTATCTATAATTTTTGATTGTTCCATGCTATTATATTACCCCTTTTGGATGTTTATGGACTTTATTTTACACATTTATATCATTTTTGGGACTAACCTACTAACCGAAGGCCCAGCCCGTATTGCTGTTTTTTGCCTATTTCAGTATTTCGAAGAAAAGGAATATCAAACGGAGTGCAAACGGAATGAAACCTTTGGGAGCGTGATTTTTGGAACGAACATGATCCAGAGGACTTGGAGTGCAAGTCAAGAAGCAGCCGAGGCGGCCACGAGAGGGTAGGGCGCACCCCCCTATAGGGCGCGCCCCCTGTCTCATGGGCCCCTCGGGCGGCCACCGACATACTTCTTCCTCCTATATAATCCTACGTACCACGAAAACATCCAGGGAGCCAATGAAACACAATTTCCACCACCGTAACCTTCTGTATCCGCGAGATCCCATCTTGGAGCCTTCGCCGGTGCTCCGCCGGAGGGGGAATCGACCATGGAGGGCTTCTACATCAACACCATAGCCCCTCCGATGAGTTGTGAATAGTTTACCACAGACCTTCGGGTCCATAGTTATTATCTAGATGGCTTCTTCTCTCTTTTTGGATCTCAATACAATGTTCTCCCCCTCTCTCTTGGAGATCTATTCAATGTAAACTCTTTTTGCGGTGTGTTTGTCGAGATCCGATGAATTGTGGGTTTATGATTAAGTTTATCTATGAGAAATATTTGAATCTCCTCTGAATTCTTTTATGTATGATTGAGTTATCTTTGCAAGTCTCTTCGAATTATCAGTTTGGTTTGGCCTACTAGATTGATCTTTCTTGCCATGGGAGAAGTGCTTAGCTTTGGGTTCAATCTTGCAGTGTCCTTACCCAGTGATAGAAAGGGTTGCAAGGCACGTATTGTATTGTTGCCATCGAGGATAAAAAGATGGGGTTTATATCATATTGCATGAGTTTATCCCTCGACATCATGTCATCTTGCTTAAGGCGTTACTCTATTCTTATGAACTTAATACTCTAGATGTAGGCAGGAGTCGGTCTACTTGTTGCGGATGTGATGCCTATATACATGATCATGCCTAGATAATCTCATAATTATTCGTTTTTTTATCAATTGCTCGACAGTAATTTGTTCACCCACCGCAATACTTATGCTATCTCGAGAGAAGCCTCTAGTGAAACCTATGCCCCTTGGGTCTATCTCTTATCATATTTGCTTCCAATATACTTTTATTTGCATCTTTACTTTTTGCATATATATTATAAAATACCAAAAATATATTTATCTTATCATACTATCTTTATTAGATCTCACTTTCGCAAGTGGCCGTGAAGGGATTGGCAACCCCTTTATTGCGTTGGTTGCGAGTTCTTTGTTTGTTTGTGTAGGTGCGTGGGACTTTTGAGGAGCCTCCTACTGGATTGATACCTTGGTGCTCATAAACTGAGGGAAATACTTACGCTACTATTGCTGCATCACCCTTTTGTCTTCAAGGAAAACCAACACAAGCTCAAGACGTAGCATAGACCAATATGTCATCAATGAACACCACGACAAACTTATCCAAAAACTCCATGAACACCTTGTTCATCATACTCATGAAATAGGCAGGGGCGTTAGTCAAACCAAATGACATAACTATATACTCATATAGCCCATACCTCATGGTAAAAGTTGTCTTAGGTATATCCTGCTCTCAGATCTTCAACTTGTGATAACCTGATCGAAGATCGATCTTGGAGAAAACTTTAGCTCCCTGTAGCTGGTCAAACAAATCGTTAATCATCCGCATAGGGTATTTGTTCTTGATCGTCACCTCATTCAGTGCAGGATAATCAACAACCATCCTCAAAGATCCATCCTTCTTCTCCACTAGAAGCACTGGGGCTCCCCAAGGTGATGAACTTGGTCGAATGTAACCTTTCTCCAGTAACTCCTTAATCTGCTTCTTAATTTCCTCCAGATCATTTGCGGGCATCCGATACGGTCTCTTTGATATTGGTCAGGTGCCTGGCAATAACTCAATCAAAAACTCAATGTCTCGATCTTGTGCCATGCCTGGTAACTCTTCCGGAAATACATCGGGAAAATCCTTCACCACTGGTACTTCCTCCTGAACAACTCCTGATAAGGAATTCACCCGAGTCCTCCTTGGTGCATGCCTAGACACATACTTGATCCTTTTTTCCTTCCAGGGTGGTGGGAAGAATTGATTTACTGGCGCAATTGATGTTTCCCTCATACTTGGATAGCCAATCCATGCCTAGTATCACATCCAATCCTTGTGACTCTAGGACAATCAGGTCGGTGGGGAAAACATGTCTACCTATGGTTACTGGCAACTGATAGCATCCCCTACTAGCCATATACTCCGCTCCTGGGGAACATACTAACATGGGTGGCTTAAGGGCTACTGTTGGAAACTTATACTTATCCCCAAATCCCCTTGATATGAATGAATGAGATGCACCAGTATAGAAAAGAACAAGTGTTGTAATTGCATTAATCAAAAACTTACCGACAATTGCATTGGGCTGCTCCTCAATCTCCTCCACATGGACGTGGTTCACCTGACCTTTGGTGAAGGGGTTGGGCTTCTTTGCAGAACTTCCATTTCCATTCCCATTCTTTGCTTCAGGACATTCTTTGGCCAAATGTCTGGTCTTCCCTCACTTGAAACATGTAATGTGACTCAGATCCTTTTTGGTTGGTGTTGCGGGGTTGGAACGGTTCTGACTGTTGCTTCCTCCATTCCCATTGCCATTCTTAGGGCCACTATGGTTGTGCGAACTTCCTCCATTGTGCGTATGTCCTCCGTAGTTATGGCCTCCGTGGTTGTGAGTATGTCCTCCCAAGTACAGGGAATAGCGGGGCTTCTACTGAGCTCCAGAAGTGTATCTCCCCTGTCCATACGTCCTCTTGTGATTATCAATCTGTTGCTGCTTGCCTTCTATCATGAGGGCCCTGTCTACCAACTCTAGGTAGTTGTTGAAAGTTGCCACCATCAACTGCATACTCAGCTCATCATTGAGTCCCTCAAGAAACTTCTCCTGCTTCGCGGCATCTGTGGCCACATCATCTGGGGCATAACGTGCTAACTTGCTAAACTCATCCACATATTGTCCCATTGTACGACTCCCTTGGCGCAAGTTGCGAAACTCGCGCTTCTTCATGCTCATAGCTCCAACTGAAACATGGGCGGTGTGGAAAGCATGCTGAAACTGATCCCATGTAACAGTATCAATGGGGTAAGTGGTGGTGAAGTTCTCCCAACAAGATGCTGCGGGTCCATCAAGCTGATGTACGGCAAAGCGCAGTCTCTCCGCATCTGTGCATCCTGCAGTAGTCAGCTCTCTTCCAATCTTGCGGAGCCAATCATCTGCAACAATCGGCTCGGTGCTGCTAGAGAACACCGGTGGATTCAACCTCAGAAAACGGGCTAGGTTGTCAACAGGGGGTGGTGGCGGTGGGTTGTTGTTGTTGTTGTTGTTGTTGTTGTTGTTATTGTTGTTGTTGTTGTTGTTGTTGTTGCCTTGGTTCTGATTCTGAACTAGCATCTGCATCAAGGCATTCTGCTGCTGGATCAACTGAGTGATTTTCGGTGGGAACACGAATCCGGTGTCACATCTCGGAGGCATCTGATGGGTTAGAAGGGGTGAGAAAACAAAATAGAATAAGGTCTAAGAGAGATTTCACTACCCATATGCACATGAGGAAAACACAATCAATTCACTTCATTCAATGTCAAACAAGGTTCACACAAACGATCTAAACTACGATTACAAAACAATCGACGCTACTAGTTGGAAGAATACTACCAGTAACATGGTGGTTGTCTAGAAATTTTGATCGGTGGAAGACTCCATGATATCTGCCCCAGCTTTGTCTACGTAGTTGTCATCACTGTCATCATTTGCATTACTGTCCGTGTCGGTGTCATCCAAGATGATGTAGTCCTCCGAACGGATCTCCACATCAGGTTCTCGCTTATGGCTCTCCACGGGTAGTCCTAGCTTCCTCTTCAAATCTTCATGCTTCTCCAGTAGTACAACAATTTCTTCTTCATATCCATCGCGTGTTGACTTGAGTTCCTCTTCTAGCTCGATATTCTTCTTCATAAGCATCTTGGCCTTCTTCATGTTGAAGCACATCTGATTCTCGTATCGGCGAATGTGATCACCCATCTCCTGAATGTATGCTGCAATTGATCCATCCTTCCTGGTACGAATCATCTCCCATTCCTCGTCTCGGCGTCCACATATTTTATAGATGGTGTTTTCAAGCTCCTTGTGATATACTTCACATATGCATCCAATAGTGATGTGGGCTGCCATGCTCTTTCTCAAGCTCCAACTTGGTGCATCCAGGTAGAAATCAATAGGCTCCGGTGTTGGCGCAAACGCCCTCCGAGGTACACAAACTTTGATCTTCCAGTGCTCCTCTTCTGGTAAGGTTGCAGAGAAATTCCTAGTGAAGCTTGGTAGTCTGATGTTCAACTACTTAGTGACTTCCTTCAAGTGTCGTCCGAAAGGGGTGTCATCATCCGGCTAAGTGAACTTGTTCCTGGGGTCCGCCATCTATAGAGTAGAAATAGAGGAGGATTAGAAATGAGCAAAGAAGAGAATCCCATGGCTTATCCTAGAGGTCGCGTCCTACAGTCAGCATGTGCTCTGATACCATCTTGTAGCGACCATGATCACAATGGACCAAAGTCTCTGTGCTTAAGTGTCATCCCTGGATCGGTAATGCCGACACACACAATACTCGAGGAATTATAGCAGAGTTCAATCACACACTTATTACATCTCCTCATAAAGAGTATGATTACACAAAATAATATGGTTGAAGGCCATCTAAACTAAATAACTGCGGAAGCTTTGAAGGTAATGAGTCCATCAACTCCAACGGCATAGCTGAGTGCATGACAATGACCTATCACACCTTATTCGTCATCTGAGTAGTCTACAACATGAGATGTTTCAGCCGTGTAGGTCAGCACATTGAATATGCTGGCAGAGTTACACTGTAAAGCGATCAATGCAAGAACTACATATATATGCAATATTTGGCTGGTGGAGGCTCTAAGTTTAAGGTTTTGCATAAAGCTAGTTTTTCCCTACAACAAAGGAATAAATTTGTTTACTACTCCCAAGTTGTCCCAATATTTGAGAAGGTTCCTCCAACTCTAATCCCAATTAAACAAGTATCATCATTAAAGCCAATCCAATTAATTTAAGAGTGATGAGATCAACAATAATATCCAATTCTAAATACTCAAGATGTCCATAACTGGGGACACGGCTAACCATGATTAGTTTATACACTCTGCAGAGGTTGCCCACTTTTCCCCACAAGACTCGACCGCATCCATGATCGGAAGATCGAGACATAGTATTTCTGAAGCATTAACTCTCTACTCCGGGAAGACCAGTACACCTCCTTTCCCCTACATCTGCTAGTCTACCTCTTCGAGAGCTCATACAACTTACTCAACTATGCCAGAGCCCATAATGGCTTGTGGCTGCACACAGAAGTTTCTAGGCATGAAATATCATATGATCCCTTTGAGCCTGGGTGGCGAACCAAGGAAAAATCACACGGGTACTCTGGGATTTCCCAAATGGACAAACACAGGATTCTGCAGGTGCCCCAACCAATCCACCCAGATGTGTATTAAAGTTACCACCTTAATGTTATCCCAGATTAATAACTCTCATAACTTCCATGTGTATCACGATCCAATCTCCGTCTACGAGCATGGCTAAGAAATAATAGAGCATAACGTATATTCCCTGGGTGATCAAAGGTATTAGGTTCCTACCTCAAGTACTACAACCAAACCACATGTTCCCAATCCTACTCATGCAAATATTTGAGGGCAAAACTAATGCATAGTAAAAACTAGGTATAGAAAACTATGATCAAAGTGTAACTTGCCTTGCTGACAATATGCAAACTCTAGGGATTCGTTGTAACAAGCTTCGCACTTCGGGTAATCTTGCGTAGACAAACAGTAGCTTACATAAGCTATCAATCAAACGGAACAAAAGAAATCGAGAAAAGATCCAAATAAAACTCGAAACAAGCAAACGACTAAGCTAAAAAACAAAACCTAACAACATTATTTTCATGTGAATTAGATCTTAACAGTAGGTACATGCGATTAGCTACGTTTTGCAAAAAGAATCAACTCAAACAGAGCTACGAAACTCAAGATACAAACAAAACAAGATCAAATACTAATCTGAACTAAACTCAAATTTTAAATTGTCAAAATCATGTTCAAGTTGGTTTACTGGAAAGAAGAAATCTTTACGAAGATTTAGGCGTTAGTTTCATCTAATTTGGATAAACGAGCTAAAAGTTACGCTAGTTTTAAGATCAGGGGCTAAATCGCGAGAAAACTATTCGCGGATAGGTCCCTGGCCAAAAATTAAACCAAAAAGAAAATCTACAGAATGAACGTTCGCTAACAGAATCTAACGAATGAATTCGTTCGTTATAAGAAACTAACGGGTGAACGCTTGTTAATTAAACTAGCGAAAAAACGAACCGATCTAAACCTAATAAACCAAAACTAAAAAAACTGAAACTAAACCAAGAAAAACCGGACGGTTTATACCAGTCAATCGGCATCAACGAGGTCAATGGCGAGTCGGCATCGGTGGCGGGCAAGTCGGCGGCGGCAGTGGCTCCTGGTGAGGCGGGGCAAGGTGATGGCGGCGCGGGCAACAACGGCGGAGGGCGCCGCAGCAGCTAGCAGCGGCGGCGCGGGCAGCAACTGGCGGCAGCGGCGGTGTTGCAGGTTTGGGGGAGGGAGAGGCGGCGGGTCGGGGGTATTTAAGGAGGGGAGATGCGGCGGGGCGTCTTGCGGGAGGAGGCGGGGTTTCCCTGTGTCCTTGTCGGACACGACGGTGGCTGCGAGCGAACTCGGGACTCCGGTCCCTAGCCGGAGGAAGGTGGCGGCGCTCGGCTAGGCCGTGACCCGGCTGCGGCTGGGCCGGCCCAGGAACTGTTTTTAAACGATTTCCGCGAAGAAAATCCTAATAAAATAAATATAAAATTCTAAAAAATCCAAAAACAATTTTCACCATCCCTACCTAATATTTGGGACAAGATGAACATTTTTCTGGACTAAATGAAATTTTTAAAAATGCATGTTTTTCTCTAATCCAAATAAAACTGCAAATAAAATTCAAATAAAATAATAATTTGATTTCAAAATTTCTTTTCCAATATTTGTCCTCTGTTTTGAAGAAGTCATTTTATCTTCTCTCATTTATTTTTTTATTGTTGGAAATATTTGGAAGGAAATTGTTGAAAATCAAATTGATCCTCTTTTCAAATTTGAAATAAATTCAAATATGAAATTTAAATGAAACCTCCAACTCTCTCCTTGGGTCCTTGAGTTGCTTAAGATTTCTTGGATCACAACCAAAATGCAATAAAATATGATATGCATATGAATGACCTATGTATAACATCCAAATTGAAAATTGGGATGTTACAATAACGCATAATTCTCTCTAGAGCTTTCCAATGATCATCTCCCGGTTTTGAAACAAATCGGCTCAGTTTGCTAATAGCAAAGAAGATGCCAGGTCTTGTAGCATTGGCTAAATACATAAGTGAGCCAATAATCTGAGAATATTTCAATTGATCTCTAGCAATTCTTCGGTTCTTTCGAAGCAGCATGCTAGCATCATATGGTGCTGGAGAGGGCTTGCAGTCACTATAGCCAAAGCGACTCAAGATCTTTTCTACATAGTGAGATTGAAGCAATGTAATCCCACCATCATCATCTCTCAATAGCTTGATGTTTAGAATAACATCCACTACTCCTAAATCCTTCATCTCAAAACAACAAGATAGGAAATTCTTGAATTCCTTAATAACATTAAGATTTGTTCCGAAAATCAATATGTCATCAACATACAAGCAAAGGATAACTCCCTTGCCCCCACCATGGCAATAGTACACACATTTGTCAGCTTAATTTACAACAAAGCCTGCAGCTATTAAAGTTCTTTCAAACTTCTCAAGCCACTGCTTAGGTGTCTGCTTAAGTCCATACAAAGACTTTAACAACTTGCACACCTTCCCTTCTTGACCGCCCACTATAAAACCATCTGGTTGTTCCATGTAAATTCCCTCATCCAACTCTCCATTAGGAAAGCAGTCTTAACATCCATTTGATGAACGAGAAGACCATGTGAGGTGGCTAGTGAAAGTAGTACTCAAATAGTGGCCAGTCGAGCCATGGGTGAGTAGGTATCAAAGAAGTCTTCACCTTCCTTTTGAGTATAACCCTTAGCCATGAGCCGTGCCATGTACTTCTCAATGGTACCATCAGGTCTAAGCTTCTTCTTGAATACCCATTTGCACCCTATAGGTTTGCACCCATAAGGACGATCAGTGATCTCCCAAGCTTCATTTTCCAAGATGGAATCCATCTCACCATGGACCGCTTCCTTCCAGTAGTCAGCATCTTGAGATGCATATGCCTCTGAAATAGAACTGGGAGTGTCATCTCTATGAGATACACAAGAAAATCATCACCAAAGGACTTTGCAGTTCTCTATCTATTGCTCCTTTTAGAAGTCTCATCATTGTCCTCCACAAGATCTTCAAGATGTTGCATCGGAGTGGTAGGTTCAGAAATTGTAACTACTTCCCGACTCGATGAACTAGGCAACTCCTAATTTGATGAGCTACCCATGTCCTTCATGGTAAAGATATCTTCAAAGAAAGTTGCATCATTCGATACCATGATTGTACCAACATGCATATCTAGTACCTCATATTTTGCAATCAAGAATTATAACCAATGCTATGAAAAGCATACACACAATCCACAGTTTTTGGTCCAAGCTTGCACTTCTTTGGAATTGGCACATTGAATTTCGCCAAGCAGCCCCAAGTTTGAAGTAAGAGAGTTTCAAACTTTTCTTCTCCCATTCCTCGAATGGAGTTATCTCTTTGTTCTTTGTGGGAAATCGGTTTAGGACATGACACGCAGTCAATATCGCATCCCCCCACCTAGCCTTGGAGAGACCCGATGTGTCTAACATGGCGTTAACCAAATAAGTTAGAGTACGATTCTTTCTTTTGGCTACCCCATTTGACTGAGGTGGATAGGGATTATACCATGTTCCACACAAAAAGAATCAAATTCATTTGAAAAATACTCTCCAACACGATAGACGTAAGCCTCTTGATTTTAAGATCAAGTTGGTTTTCCACTTCAGCTTTATAGATCTGGAAAAAGTTCAAAGCCTCATCTTTTGATTTCAAAAGATACACTTGACAGTATCTAGTGGAGTCATCAATTAACATCATGAAATATTTCTTTCCACCTTTTGTCAAAACACCATTCATTTCACAAATATCTGAATGTATGAGCTCTAGTGGTTCAAGATTTCTTGTTTCCACAATCGTGTGAGACTTACGAGGTTGCTTAGCTTGCACACAAACTTGACACTTAGATCCCTTGACAGTGGTGAAACAAGGGATTAGATTCAACTTGGCTAGTCGCGACATGCAACCAAAGTTAACATGACAGAGACATGAATGCCACACATTTGATTCACTATTGGTCAAAACATGATTAACAAGTTTATTGCAAACACCTGACAAAGATAAACAGAACAGACCTCCTGACTCATAGCCTTTACCAACAAAAGTTCCATACTTGGATATTAAAAATTTATTCAACTCAAAGACAAGCTTGTAGCCATCTCTACACAGAAGAGATCTGCTAACAAGATTTTTACTGACGGAGGGGACATAATACACGTTCTTCAGCCACACAATTTCCCCCGAAGTAAACTTCAGATCGACCGTGGCAACACCACGAATGGAAGCACTTGAACTGTTGCCCAACAACATACATGCACATTAACACCTATGTCAATCAACCAATCAGGGGAATGACATACTGAAAGAATAGTGGGAAAAATACCATACCCGACATCCTTCATGTCAATGTCACCAATGACAACATTAGCGGTCTTGCCGCCTTTCCCAAAATGATGCTTGCCATAATGATTAGGGCAACTAGGAGCCCAATGATCAGTATCTCCGCACACATGACAAACACCTTTCTTCTTGTCATTCTTCTTCTTGAAGTTGGTGTTGTTGGGGAACATAGCAGAAATTCAAAATGTTCCTACGAGTCACCAAGATCTATCTATGGAGAGACTAGCAACGAGGGGAAGGAGAGTGCATCTACATACCCTTGTAGATCGCTAAGAGGAAGCGTTCAAGAGAACGGGGTTGAAGGAGTCGTACTCGTCGTGATCCAAATCACCGGAGATCCTAGTGCCGAACGGACGGCACCTCCGCGTTCAACACACGTACATCCCGGTTACGTCTCCCATGCCTTGATCCAGCAAGGAGAGAGGGAGAGGTTGAGGAAGACTCCGTCCAACAGCAGCACAACAGCGTGGTGGTGGTGGAGGAGCGTGGCAATCCTGCAGGGCTTCGCCAAGCACCGCGGGAGAGGAGGAGAACTTGGGAGAGGGGAAGGGCTGCGCCAGAACTTGGGTGCAGCTGCCCTCCCACCCCCCACATATATATAGGGGCAAGGGAGAGGGGGCCCAGCCCCCTTAGATCCAATCTGAGGAGGGGGCGGCGGCCAAGGGGGGGAGGAGTGCCTCCCTAGTCAAGTGGAGGCCCTCCCCCTTAGGGTTTCCCCTCTCCCATGCGCATGGGCCTTGGGGGGGGGGGCTGGTGCCCCTGGCCCATTAAGGCTAGGGCGCCCCCCTACAGCCCATGCCGCTTTATTGGACGTGGTGGAACAATTTCTGGACCTCCGGACCCCTCCGGAATCCTCTGGAACCTTTTGGAAGCTTCCCGGTACAATACCGGAAAAACCCGAACTTTTCCCGGAACCCGAACAACAACTTTCCATATATAAATCTTTACCCGCGGACCATTCGGGAACTCCTCGTGACGTCCGAGATCTCATCCGGGACTCTGAACAACATTCGGTAACCACGTACAAACTTCCTTTATAACCCTAGCGTCATCGAACCTTAAGTGTGTAGACCCTACGGGTTCGGGAACCATGCAGACATGACCGAGACGTTCTCCAGTCAATAACCAAAAGCGGGATCGGGATACCCATGTTGTCTCCCACATGTTCCACGATGATCTCATCGGATGAACCACGATGTTAAGGACTCAATCGATCCCGTATACAATTCCCTTTGTCTAACGGTATTGTACTTGCCTGAGATTCGATCGTCGGTATACCGATACCTTGTTCAATCTCGTTACCGGCAAGTCTCTTTACTCGTACCGTAACACATCATCCCGTGATCAACCCCTTGGTCACATTGTGCACATTATGATGATGTCCTACCGAGTGGGCCCAAAGATACCTCTCCGTTTACACGGAGTGACAAATCCCAGTCTCGATTCGTGCCAACCCAACACACACTTTCGGAGATACCTGTAGTGCACCTTTATAGCCACCCAGTTACGTTGTGACGTTTGGTACACCCAAAGCATTCCTACGGTATCCGGGAGTTGCACAATCTCATGGTCTAAGGAAATGATACTTGACATTAGAAAAGCTTTAGCATACGAACTACACGATCTTTGTGCTAGGCTTAGGATTGGGTCTTGTCCATCACATCATTCTTCTAATGATGTGATCCCGTTATCAACGACATCCAATGTCCATGGTCAGGAAACCGTAACCATCTGTTGATCAAGGAGCTAGTCAACTAGAGGCTTACTAGGGACATGGTGTTGTCTATGTACCCACACATGTATCCGAGTTTCCTATCAATACAATTATAGCATGGATAATAAACGATTATCATGAACAAGGAAATATAATAATAACTAATTTATTATTGCCTCTAGGGCATATTTCCAACAGGTGTGTTGTACAACCTTGTTCTTCCCATCAAAATTTGCTTTACCATAAAACTTTCCCTTGTTCTTGAACTTGTGGGACTAGACATTTTTCTTCTGTGCTAGATTGGCACTAGATCCTCCCTCAAACCTTGAGCACGTGTGTATTTTTCTCTCGCCTTTTCTTCCACATCAAGAGTACCAATGAGGTCAAGAAGGGAAAACTCATGTCTCCTATGTTTTAGAGAGGTAGGAAAGTTCCTCCACGAGGGAGGAAGCTTAGTAATGATGCCTCCGGCAACAAACTTTTCTGGTAACATACAATTGAAGTGCTCAAGTTATCTAGCAAATGATTGTATCTCATGAGCTTGCTCAACCACGGAGCGCTCATCAGTCCTCTTGTAGTCATAGAATTGTTCCATGATGTACAGCTCAATGCCGGCATTAGAGACCCCAAACTTGCCCTCGAGTGCGTCCCACATATCTTTTCCATTATCAATTGATGCATAAGCATCAACTATGTTCTCACCAAGAACACTCAAGAGAGCAGCCTTAAACAGGGTATCCATTTTTTGAAAAGCTTGTTCCTATTGAGGATCAAGATCTCCTTCATGTTTGCCATGAGTGGCGTCATAGCAACTCATGGTTTGAAACCATAAGGCTACTCTCACGAGCCACTTCTTATAGTGCACACCCTCTAACATAGGAGGCCTCATGGATGCAACAAAATCACTTGGGGTAAATTGCCCATAATAAGGTTTTTGGATTGCTGGAAATATGAGCAATCTACCATATGATTTTATTCACAAAAATAGTAGATAAAACATGATTATTATAGTAGAGATGAAACAAGTCATGTAATGTAGCAGAGTGAAGGCAAACAACATCTGCACATGTGAACTAGAACAAAACATATGTAGAACAGAGGCTAGAAAAAGAAAGGCTAGAGCAAGAAACTATTTTCTATGAACGGGCTTCTACCCTAGTGGTTGCAGTGACCTTAGCAGCACCCCAGGTCCTGGGTTCGATTCCTGGTGGGAGCGAATTTAAACAGGCCTGGGCAGAAATTTCTGGAATAAAAGGACTATGGGGTTGTTGCTCTAGAGTAAATAGTCAAAAAAAAGAACCTATTTTCAGCATGTATCTATAATTTATGAAGTATTCATGCCATGTTTGCAAAAAAAATATGGTTTTGGTATGATTTTTTTAGAACTAACCCGGAATGATGCTGTTTTCAGTAGAACTACCATGGTGTCGTTTTTTGTGCGGAAATAAACGTTCTCGGAATGGGCTGAAAATTTACGGTGATTTTTTATGGACCAAAAGAGAACCCAGAAGCACCAGAGCTATGCCAGAAGAGTCCCGAGGAGGCCAGAAGCCTCCAGGGCGCGCCCTGGGGGGTAGGGTGCGCCCCCTGGCTTGTGGACTCCTCGGGAACCCCCCCCCCCCCCCCCCCCGCCCCCGACGTGAGACCAACGCCAAAAATTCCTATAAATTCCGAAACCCCCAGAAAGAAACCTAGATCAGGACTTCCACTGCCGCAAGCCTCGGTAGCCATGAAAAACCAATTGGGATTCCGTTCTGGCACCCTGCTGGAGGGGGAAACCATCACCGGAGGCCATCTTTATCATCCTGACGGTCTCCATGATGAAGAGGGAGTAGTTCACCCTCGGGGCTGAGGGTATGTACCAGTAGCTATGTGTTTGATCTCTCTCTCTCTCTCTCTCTCTCGTGTTCTTTATTTAGCATGATCTTGATGTACCGCGAGCTTTGTTACTATAGTTGGATCATATGGTGTTTCTCCCTCTCTACCTTCTTGTGATGAATTGAGTTTTACCTTTGAGGGTTCACTATTATCGGATTGAATACTATATGGATTTGAGAACACTTAATGCGAACCATCCTACGGTCATCCCCATGTACCTACCATCGTCTCCTCAAAGTGCCAAGAGGACCAATGACATGAGCACGAGCTAGACCTATCGAGACCGAGGTGACTTCCTTCCTTAGTGATATTCCACATGATCCACTTGAGACATGGTTACTACCTAAGTCCAGAATTTTGTAAATGATCAGGTACCAAGAAGGCCCTCGCGGAGATGCACGTGAAGACGGACAAGTCCCCAAGTTCACGAATGAAGAGGAACGACGAAAGGAACCGGGGGAGTCTCCAGGACCCGGACATCCGGCCCCTGGAGCATCATCCCCAGCAGCAGCCCATCCGACGAGGACCTATAGGCCCGGACATTCGGCCACAGCCCGAACATCCGGCTAAGCCCGTAAATCCGGTCTAAGCCCTGGACGTCCGACGCATTCCTATCCAGAGAGCATCTGAACGGCCCTCACCATCCCGGACATCCAGCCCCAAGCGAGCCACCGGACATCCAGCCTCTAGCCTGGAAATTCGGCACCCTCCTTCTAGAGAGCATCAGGAGGGCGCCTAGCCATCCCGGACATCCAACCCGACAGCCCAGACATCCGGCGTCCCGGGAAGGCCCGGACATCCGCCCCGATGACCGGACGTCCTGCTCCATCTGTCTGTGCACAGTAACGGGCCGAAGCCCATGTATCTCTTTGCCCCCTAGACTATATATACTTCATCTCCCTCATGTTTTAGGATTAGTAAAGGATTAGCTCATTTGAGAGATAGAGCTTTGCTCATCCATCCAGATCTATTCCACCGAGAGAGACCGCGACCTCTACGGAGAAGATCCATCTTGGATTCAAGACCCCTAACGGGATGACCTTCAAGACCTCCTCAAGGATAAGAACTTGCTACTTGTATTGTCCTTTGTTGATCGTGGATCGTGTATCTCTTTGTGTTTCGAGGATCTAGCACATGTGTAATCGAATCTTGTCGGTTTGAGTGACTTCCTCTCGTCTTTCCCCTCGTGTTCTTTGTGTTCTTCATGGGATCCACTCCAATCCTGAAAGATCAGGCATCTAGGGTTCTACCCTAGATCATCCTGGTATCATGAGCCTTGGTTGATCACGAATTTGGAGCCCCTACCCTTGTTTTGTTGATTTTGTCCCAAATTCGAAAATCCCCACAGAAATAGCCCCAAATTTATTTTGTGATTTGTTGGTGTGATGAAGTTTTGTTGGATTTGATCTACGGATTTCATGTGTAGCAGGTAGATCTAGCTTTTCTCCATCTTTTCCCCAATTTCCATCCACCAAATCTCTCGAATTTTGCACTGGAATTTCCTTTTTCCCCACGAGTTCATCCAGTTCATCCATGGATCCAGAGCCCGAACATACGGCCCGTGACCCCCGGACATCCGGCCCTCAAGCCCGGACATCTGGCCCCTGGTAGCATCACTTCCATCCACTGCTCCGTTTCCCGCCTAACTCTAGCCAATTTTGACCGGGCATACCACCTTCACTTCCGAATACCACCACTGCTTTCCGCAGTCACCACCGCTTACCCACTACCAACTCCGACAATTTTGACATGTTTTGCTTTGAGAATTTGAGCTGAGGTTCCCGTTTCCTAACATGTTTTGGCTACTTAAGGACAGTTCGATATCGACACCACCACCCCTCATCTTCTCCACAGACTCGTCATCGACAACAACCGCTCAAAATTTTTGACACCTTCAACCGTATGCAAGGACGTTAACCTCGACGACATCTTTGTCTACTCCTTGCCATTGCATTAATAACCCCATAGACCATTTTGTGTACCTTTCCTATCGATACTAGCCTTTGAGTATTGCCGGCAACGTTACTTGTGCACATTAGTGATCATAATCTCGTTGCATATATGATATCATCTTGGTATTCCTATATTGATATCATCTCTTGTGTCGCAAAGTTGTCATCGAATATACTCAATTGCTATCTTGGTTCGTGAAGTTTTGCATGAGAAAGAGCCACACAAGCTTTTAAGCAAAAGGAAAAGATAAGCAAAGAGCTTTTAAGCAAGAACCATAGCATCATACTACATTAAGATTGTCATACTCGATCATCTTGGATCATACAACCGAAACACCACACATATAACATACTTGGGATAGAATTCATTGCATTTTTACTTGGTAGGTTGTGCACAAGTCTCGTATCCGCCTATTGTGAAATCGTGCTAGCGTCTCTCTAGAGTTGTGCAACAAGAGCATTTTCCGTAGATTCCACATTTTGAGCTCATCTTGGTTGCACAACCCATTTATCTTTCCGTGTACCATATATTGCTATTGGTCTACTTGTTGCATTTGGAAATTTGCGAACCTTTTTCAACATCATTGAGTCACACTAACAATTGCATAAACTTTGTGCAACCATCCTAACCGAGCTCCACCATAAGCTTTCTTTGTGTAGGTGTGAGAGATTGACGAGATATGGTACCAATTGTGATATTTCCTTGTTACATCATTGAGTGATCTTTGATCCACCCTCAACATCGGTCAAGGTACATTTGGTATTGTTCTTCCTTTCTCCAACTCATACATTTGCTTGGAATGATGGATAGGCCAAGTTCTTCTACCAACCCACTCTTCATCGAGCAAGACGATGACTCGACCTCCTACGTCACCAAGAACCACCTCTTCGGTGCACAAAGAGCATTGGATCAAGAACAACAAGCAATAAGCAACCATATCGACAACCTCGCCACCGACTTGCGACTCTCCGAGGAAAGTACAAGAGACAACTTTGACAGCAAGCTCGACGAACAAAAACAAGAGAACAATGCAATAATGGATGAGATTTTCACCTTGCTGGTCAACCGCTCTTCTACCACTTCGTCCTATTCATGACGGAGCCGCTCAAGTCGACACTCCGGTGACACCATCTCCGTCTCAAGTACACCGACATCAAACACTCTTCGACAAGCCGCGCGACAAGACCATCACACAAGCCGCAATCTTCTACATGACAATGGTCCACAAAAGCAACTTGAAGAGCAAGAATACCGACATCGTCAAAATCAAGCTACATCCGCGCAAGCACAAGAAAGGCAACGTCAACGCCAACAAGAGGAAGCACAAGAACAACAACACCAACAAGAGCTAATGCAAGAACGGCAACACCAACATCAAGATGAGCAAGACACCATCGCGCTACGTCAATAACAAGAACGGCATGAAGCTCCAGCACTTGAGGCGCTATGTGCACTCCGACATACGAATCGTGTTGTTGCCAACCGGAACCGCCATACATGACAAGAAGAAGAAGTACTTCGCGACGAAGTTCAAGAAAGAAGATATCAAGCATGAGTCCATCATCAAGTTCCTCAAGCTCCTCCACAAGCTAGACAAGAACAACAAGCTACTCAAGAACCACAAGCTCGACAAGAAGCACAAGTTCTCCAAGAGCAAGAAGACAATGGAAATCCTCCATGCCAAGAGCAAGTTGAGGGAGACAATCCTCCTCGTCAAGGACGTCATCACCCTCGACCCCAACATAATGAAGAGCAATGCTACGACATACTCAAGTTCACCATGCCCAAGTTTTCCTGAAGCAATGATCCCGAAGAGTACCTTTCATGGGCATTGAAGGTTGACATGATCTTCCGTTTGCACAACTATGAGAAAGAGAAGAAGATCGCCATGGCATCCCTTGACTTCTAAGACTACGTCCTCATTTGGTGGGAGCAAGTAACTGAGTGCCGCGATACAAGAGGTGAACCACCCATCACAACTTGGGTGTAAATGAAGGATGTCTTGAGAGCACGCTTTGTGCCAACCTACTACAATTGTGACCTCTTCAAGTGACTACAACTCCTCAAGCAAGGAACAAAGACCGTTGAAGAGTACTACAAGGAAATAGAGATTGCCATGATTCGAGCGAATGTCACAGAAGATGATGAGCAAACTATGGCACGTTTCTTGAATGGACTCAATCACCCTATCAAGAAGATCGCCGTCTTCCAACCTTACTCCAACCTCATCGAGCTAGTGCATCAAGCTATAAAAGCAGAGAGATAAGTGCAAGATGACTTCAAATATGCCAAGTACTCTTCCAAGACATACGGCTCCAACAACCAAGCTTCAATGACTCCACCGCCTTCTACCTCAACCAAAAATCCTACAAGAAACGGCGAGAAGTCAAGTTACAAGAAAACTTCGACAACCTCAAGTCATCCTCTTTCTACAAGAAACTTCAAGTTGAGAGATTCGTCATCTACAAGTCCACTGGATGAGACCATCAAGACAAGTTACATCAAATGCTTCACATGCGGCGGCCTAGGACACAAGTCCTTCGAATGTACCAACAAGCGCACCATGATTCTCAACGACAATGGCACATAGGACTCCATGAGTGAAGGAGAAATGGAAGCACTTGATAATGTGGCTATGCACCAGCAATTGAACGAAGATGAAGATGATCAAGTCTTTTGTGATGAAGATTCGAGCCCCGCTCTAGTTGTCTCCAAGGTCTTGACACTTCAACAACAACAAGACAAAGACCAAAGATGCCATATCTTCCACACCAAGGCGGGCATCAATGGAAGGTCGGTGAAGGTCATCATCGACGGAGTAAGTTGTCATAACATGGCAAGTGAAGAACTATGCTCCAAGCTCCAATTGGTGAAGATTAAGCATCCTCGCCCCTACAAGGTCGAATGGTTAAGCGGCTCCGGCACTATTCAAGTGGAGCACATGGTGCAAGTTTCCTTCAAGATAGGAGCATATGAAGACACATTGGAATGTGATGTCGTTGTGATGTCCGTTTGCCCCCTCCTTCTTGGACGACCATGGCAATTTGACCGAGGCGTCATCCACAATGGGTGAACCAATCATTATAGCTTCAAGATGAAGGGAAAGGAGTACGTGCTACGACCTATGTCTCCAAGTCAAGTGATCGCCGACAAGCAAGCCACCCATCATGGAGAGAATAGTGAGAGAGTGATCCACCCAAAAGGGAGTAAGAGCCACAAGCCCAAAATGAGTGCCTCCATGATGAGCGACAAGAAAAACCTAGTACTACTTTCCACAAAAAGTGAGATGAGAGAAGTGTGTGAGAACCCATCAAGTGTTATGCACTATGTCCTTTTGTGCAAGGACGAGGAACCAAAAACTAACACCTCTCACAATCTACCTTTAGTGTTATCTTCTCTATTGCAGGAACTCCAAGATGTTTTCCCCGATGAGCTACCTCCGGGTCTACCTCTCCTTCAAGGCATCGAACACCGAATCGACCTCATCCCCAAAGCACCTCTTCCTAACAAGGATCCCTGCCGCGTCAACCCTGAGGAAACCAAGGAGATCCAACGGCGAGTGTCGATGTCAAAACCGGCGGATCTCGGGTAGGGGGTCCTGATCTGTGCATCTAAGGCTAATGGTAACAGGAGGCAAGGGACACGATGTTTTACCCAGGTTCGGTCCCTCTCGATGGAGGTAAAACCCTACTTCCTGCTTGATTGATCTTGATGATATGAGTATTACAAGAGTTGATCTACCACAAGATCGTAGAGGCTAAACCCTAGCAGCTAGCCTATCATGATTATGATTGTCCCTATATGGATCAAACCCTCCAGTTTATATAGACATCGGAGGGGGCTAGGGTTTACACAGAGTCGGTTATAAAGAAGGAGATCTAATATCCGGATCGCCAAGCTTGTCTTCCACGCCAAGGAGAGTCCCATCCGGGCACGGGACGAAGTCTTGAGTCTTGTATCTTCACGGTCCAACAGTCCGGCCAAAGTATATAGTCCGGCTGTCCGGATACCCCCTAATCCAGGACTCCCTCAGTAGCCCCTGAACCAGGCTTCAATGACGATGAGTCCAGCGCGTAGATTGTCTTCGACATTGCAAGACGGGTTCCATCTCCGAATACTCCAAAGCAGATTAAGGATTTTGTCCAGCTCTATGAGATAATTTCCGCATACCACTATAGAGAGCATAACACTTCACAAATCTGATCTGCTGACAACAATTTTTTTAACGGTGTACCCTTATGCCGTGGCCTAGTCCAGCACGAACCGGTTTTTCTCAGCCTGCCTCGATACACGTTCCAAGGTGGTTTCATTGGCATGCCTTGCCAAAATAGAGATCGTGTTCCTCTTATCGTGGGATCTTCCATCAATACGGGAGCGTGCAACCCCACGACGCCTGTTGGTATGACTCCGTGTTTTTAGGTAAGTCCCAAGCGGTTACGCTGAGGATGCTTGATATTCACCCCCTTTATAGAGGGGCCGAGGCCTATCCCTCTTTTCTACCACGCTTGCGCCTTTTCGCATCTCGAGTTCCAACACCCGAAGCCCAAGCTTAAGCACTTCTGATCTTCAATCATGTCCGGATCCAACCTTCAAGGCCGGTGGGTGGCCTCCTCTGTCACGGAGGAGGACATTGCGAAGCTTAGGGAGGTCAGATATCTGACCGCCGACATCAAGCACAGGCTTCCTGCTCTAGGGCAGGCCATCCCTACTCCTGAGCCCAACGAGAGCGTCGTATGTGTTTCTCACTTCCTCCACGGCTTAGGCTTCACCCTTGATCCCTTTGTGAGGGGGCTCATGTTCTATTACGGGCTAGATTTTCATGATCTGGCTCTGGACGCCATCCTTCACATCTCGTTGTTCATTGTCGTGTGCGAAGCCTTCCTCCACATCACCCTGCACTTCGGCTTATGGTTCAAGACCTTCACTATGAAGCCGAAGATGATTGAGGGGCGACACGCGGAGTGCAGAGGCGCTGTAGTAAGCAGGAATGCCGACACCCCATGGCCAGAGGGCTTCTTCCCGGAGGTGTCCGATCTATGGCAGCGGAGGTGGTTTTACGTCATGGCTCCCAGAGGAACAAAGTGGGTGGCTGCCCCCGACTTCCATTCAGGCCCTCCACCTCAACTGGCATCATAGGACAATGTGGGACTGGATTGGGGGCTGGCCAATGATGTACCAACATTGCAGAGCCGCATTCGGGAGCTTCTTGAGAGGGACATCAACCTTGTCAGTGTAATTCAGGTAATGCTAGTCCGACGGATCTTGCCGTGCAAACGCCGGCCTCTCCGGATGTGGGAGTTCAATCCGGAGGGTCTGCGGACTATTCTGCACTTCTTCGGCATGACGCTCGAAGGGATGTGTAAGTTATTCTTCGGACCACATGTAAAGTGTCTGGACACCACCGAGGATGCGGGCCTGAGCTGCAACCGCCCAGATACCCGAGTAAGTAACCCAGAAACCGAACACTTCATTTATATTTATCATAACATTATTCTGAAAACCATCCGCGACCAGGAATGGCTCAGCAAAGTGGAGAGAATCAGCTGTCCGGCGCCACTTCCCGAAGGCTCACCTAGTCCTGCTATAGCCAAGATGCTTAGTCGTGTGCTAAGTAAAGTGCCCTCGAGGAAAGACGAAGGGAAGAACAGAGAAGCAGAACTTCACACATTGCACATCCAAACCGGGGGAATTACTAGCTCCACGAAGGAGGATAGTCGAGGAGGGGAATCAAGGGTCTCCTCCCCTTGCGGGAAGAAGAGGGCCGCCTCCGAAGACTTGGAGACGGAGGTGCCCCGACAAGGGAAGAAACTTCACCAGGGGGCCCTTCCCCGACGGGTGCCCTCCCCGCGCCATGCCCGCAAACGGGCCAGCCCTCAGCCAAGCTGTAAGTTAATCGTAAATACAAAGCTACTGCTTCCTCCTCCGAGAACAATAATCAGGATCCATCCTTTGCAGCCCGGCTAGTAGCTCTTCTCGACAGAGTTCGTCTTCGGGGGATCTCCTTCCGAAGATGATGGAGAGTGAAACCCCACCAGCCTCTCCGCCTCATGGGGCGGGCGACCCCGAGGTGTCGTCACAGAGGAGTCCATATTTGCCGAGGCCAAAAGATGGTACTTCGGCCGCCCTGAGCCCGGAGCGTTCGGCTCCCACGGGGGGTGATAAGAAGGGTCTAACACAGTTCGGAGACCGGCTGGACACGCTGACGGGCCTTCTGGAGCAAGCTACTCTCTCGAAGGATCACCGTTCATTAATAAGCACTGTGCTTGAGAAGATTTCATCCGTCACAAGCAGGTTGAATGAAGCTTTTACGAGCCTGCTCAAAGGCTTTGAGGTATGTAATACGTAATTTTTTGACTGTGGTGCATGCGCTGGGTGGGCTCCATATGGATAGTAGCCCCTGAGACTCTGGTTGCCAGCCCAAGGCGGCAAACAGAGGATCACATCATTGAGTAATGATCGCATTGTATTTATGCACAGGTGGCTAAGGGTCCGGCAACCGACCGGTCCATTGAAGTCGCCGAACTGAGGCGACAGATTGGAGTTATGGATGCCGATATCACACTTGTGAACGAGAAGCTTAACGAGTCACAAAGTATGTGCTCTGCTTTCCTTATTTTTTATAGGAAATATTAAGAGGATCATAATGTTAATGTGATAGGCTTGGACTGTAGACGGAGCTGCTGCCGTGGAGGCCCTGAGGGCGGAACTTGCCCTGGCCAAGGAACAAGCCTGGGCTAGCAATGCGGCTGACTTAAAGGCGGCCGAAGAGCTGAGAGCCGAACATACTGCTCATCACCGAAGCGAAGAATAAATAGCCAAGATGGTTGTGGATCTGAAAAACACTGCCGACCGGTATAAGCTCCTTGAAAAAGAGAATCGGGCTAATTCGGCTGACCTAAAGAAGGCCCTTGATACGGCCAAGGAGACGCGTTCCGAAATTAGGGATACACGGGAGGAGCTTCAATAGGCCAGAGAAATCGCGGCTGGAAACCCCTATTTATTGCGGATGAAGTTATTAGATCTGAAGTACGCTCCTCTGGATCGACGCTGGAGCCCTGCAGACGCGTATGTGGATCTGGCAAAGAGTACGACTGATGCAGCCAAGTTTTTCGAGGATCAAAAAGATAATGAAGTGGAAAAGTTGTTCTGGTCGCAATTCAGTGCTCCAACGCGCCCGTTGCCATTGAGGGAGAGGATGGCTGTTGTGGCCGAGCTCCATAGGTTGTCCGGTCTTGCAATGAGGTATGTAATAGACCATCTATGGCCGAAGGGGCCGAAGCCGGACATTTATTTTGGTTTACTTAAACAATTCCTTGGTGTCGTATCATGAATCGATGCCATGAAAAGGTTGGCGTGCATAGAGGTTGCATGGATGGCTCTTGCCCGTGTTAAAGCATATTGGACAGATATGGAGGCCACCATCATTGCGACCCAGAATCCGGCGGGAAGCCAGGATCCAGCCGAGCACTACTTGGAGCAGGTAACCGAAGGTGCTTGTTTAATAGAGGCTCAGTGCTCGAAGAATGTCATGTTCGAGTGACAAATCATTTCATTGTAAAAACAATTTTATTTTAATTATGGAGGCTACATTTATACTTTTAGCCTGAAAGTGTTATTGTGCCTCCTGTGCTGCCGTTTGATGTATGTATGTAACCTGAAAGTTAGCAGTCGTTGGCTTCAGCCCCCACGCATACAATGCGGGGGTGTTTGCAAGAATATGCGTAATCACACTTGATCCAACTTCTTGGTCCATTAAGGAGGTGATCGCACGTCGAACTAGGCAACCGGACTATATAGCTTTAACACTTTCACTTAGCCATAGGAGTTTGACGATGGGGCTACTATGTAGCCCCTGGTACCTTTGCGTGCATCCAAATACGGGCGCGTCTGTACATGACCGGGAAATGGTCCTTCGTTAATGCAGAGGAATCCTAAAGATTCCGATGAGTCCTCGAGTGGTTGACCAGTCTCTCGCTATATCATGACAGTCAGTTTTCGGCTTTCTCTACTGAGGTGCTCATCCGGAATAACCAGGGCACAATCGCAGTAGTTCTCCTTTGGACGCCTTAGCCGATAAGAACGGAACGTAAGGCGGCAAACCCAGGAGCCGGGCAAACCCAACATTTGACCAAAGACATGATTCGGAGCTGATGCATATAAGGCCAAACTCGCAATGCCGAACACTCCCGAAGGTATTCGGACTTTAGAACATATAGTGGGCTGAAGAACGCCCTTTATTTGGAACCCTGTATTTCCAGGTACATGCATTAGTCTGTCGTGGCGAAATGCCAATAACGGCAGTATCCCCTGTGGGTGTAGTATCCATGGGGTGTGTAAGCGACAAGAGACAATAAAGAAGGTTTACACAGGGGCTTAATCTAAAGATAAACCTTTGAGCGGGGCCCTGCTGCACGTCTGCGCCTTTGTCTCTGTTGTGCCGTGTCCTGGGAGGGTATCGCACGAATGATGTCTGTAAAAAGGAAAACTCATGTAGAAGAGTATGACGTAAGAGTGCGAAGAGTTGACTATTATCAATGGATAGTAGAAGTGTAAGACATTGGCCTGTTAATAAGGTCAAGCCAAAAGGTGGGCTTCATTGAATATTTGAAGCCCCTGGTGTCCTCTATGGGATTACATGTATAGCTCCCAGCTCAGGTTTATCTGGGCTGCCGGACTTGTCTAACCGTGTTCGTGGTCTTAATGACCGATCATGCGTTCTGATATTAGAGGCTGCTTAGTGTTCGGCTGCTGGAGCCATCGCGTACTCTTCTGCGCGTAAGGAAAGCTCTGTATTTCCGTTAACGGTGATGATGCCACGTGGACCGGGCATCTTGAGTTTAAGGTTGGCGTAGGGCGGTACTGCGTTGAAGCGGGCGAAGGCCGTTCTCCCGAGCAATGAATGATAACCAGTTTGGAGGGGGGCGATGGTGAAGAGTAGTTCTTTGCTTCTGAAGTTGTTTGTGGAACCGAATGTCACCTCTAGTACGAGGGAGCCCCTGAAGTGGACTTCAACGCCTGGTATCACCCCTTCAAAGGTGGTGTTACTTTGGCTGATTCTGGATGGGTCTATCCCCATCCTGCGGACAGTGTCTTGGTACATTAGATTGAGACTACTGCTGCCGTCCATGAGGACGCGAGTGAGATGGTATCCGTCGATTATTGGGTCAAGCACCAAGGCAGCTGGTCCTCCGTGCCGCATACTAGTCGGGTAGTCCCTGTGATCGAAGATGATCGGGCAGGCTGACCAGTGGTTAAGTTTGGGGGCGACAGGCTCTATAGCGTATGTGCCTCCGAGCGCGGTTTGCGCCTTCTCTTGGGTATGTGAGCCGCGTGGATCATGTTTACTGTTTTTACCTCTAGTGGGAATTTTTTCTGTCCCCCAGTGTTTTGCTGGAGAGGCTCATCCTCGTCTTCACTTGGTGTTTCCCTTCCCTTGTGTTCAACATTTAATTTGCCGGCCTGCTTAAAGACCCAACATTCTCTGTGAGTGTGGTCCGCAGGTTTTTCAGGGGTGCCATGAATTTGGCACAGTCTATCCAGGACTTTGTTCAGGCCGGACAGTCCCTCTTTGCTGCCTTTAAATGGCTTCTTTTGTTGACTAGGTCGAGAGCCCTTGAATCCGGCATTGACCGTTGTGTTGTCCGGACTTTCTTCCTTGTTTCTACATTTGTTTTTATTGCACCGTGGCTTCCCGTTGCCATCCCTGATTTCGAATGTGCCTGGGTCGTTGGTGCCTCTACGGGCCAACCAGCTGTCTTCACCCGCGCAAAAGTGGGTCATAAGGCTTGTTAAGGCTGCCATTTTCCTCGGCTTTTCTTGGCCGAGGTGTCTGGCGAGCCACTCATCCCGGATACTGTGCTTGAAGGCCGCTAGGGCTTCGGCATCCGGACAATCGACAATTTGATTCTTCTTAGTGAGGAATCTATTCCAAAGCTTGCGGGTGGACTCTCTGGGCTGTTGAATTATGTGACTTAAATTGTCAGCGTCCGGAGGTCGGACATAGGTTCCTTGAAAATTGGCCCTGAAAGCATCCTCAAGTTCCTCCCAACTTCCGATTGAATTTTTGGGGAGGCTTTTCAACCAGTGCTGAGCTGGTCCCTTCAACTTGAGGGGAAGGCATTTAATGGCATGGAGGTCGTCCCCACGAGCCATGTGGATGTGAAGAATAAAATCCTCAATCTAGACCCCGGGGTCTGTCGTTTCGTCATATGCCTGTATGTTCACGGGTTTGAAACCCTATGGAAATTCATGGTCCAGTACCTCTTCGGTGAAGCACAGAGGGTGAGCGGCCCCTTTGTATCTGGACATGTTGTGGCGTGTTGTTGACTGTTGTTGTGTCCGGTGCTGATTCCGAACTGGTACTCGATCAGTCTGATCGTGTTGGTGACCATAATCCTGCCCGGAGCGTGTCCTCTAGATCCATAGATGGACCTAGTCGCGCCGGCCTTTTTATCCAGGAGCTCACGTAAATCGTGTGCGGCGTCAGTAGCTGCTCTATTGCAGTTATGAAGTGGTTGGTCCAGCCTACTAGCCGTATTGTTCTTCGGTGGAACGGTCTCATCGTCGAATTCTGGTAGCAGCTTGCGCTTTGGATAGCTCTTTGTGTGGCGATCGTCGCCGTATTTTTCTTCAGTGTCTAGCACTTTATTCCATCTGTGATTGAGCGTTTCCTGTGCGGCCTTAAGACTTTGCTTCTACTCCTTTAGATTTCTCGCAGTGGCCATAAGCCTTCTGTGGAGGTTATCTCGTTCCAAACATGTTTCCGAGATGAAGAATGCGTCGTCGTCCGGACTGTGCTCCTGTCCCGGGGCAGTTTGAGGAGTTTGGCCGTCAGGATCACTGTGATCGGGCGTCTGCTTCGGGCTGTGTTCGGCATGACCTGGCTCATCCTGCTCCATCGCTGGGTCCATATGGTCGTTGTTGCCTACTGAGTTGACTGGGGTGTCGATCTTTCTAGCGCTGTTATCATTGTTTTTACTGTGGCTGGACTTAGAGCGGCGTCTGCACCGTCGTTTTGGCTTTTGTCCGGGGGTTTTATCCTCTATTTTGTCGCCATCGTCCTCCTTAGGCGTGTCCACCATGTATATATCATATGATGAGGTGGCAGTCCAGCGCCCAGTGGGTGGTGGTTCGGAATCGTCCCCTGCGCCAACGTCTGTATCGTTGGTGTCATCGGAGTCGAAGTCAAGCATGTCTGTTACGTCGTCGACAGTGGCTACGAAGTGGATGGTGGGTGGGGAACAAATTTCTTCGTCTCCTTCTTCCCCCTCAGGCCGGACATAGTTTGGCCAGGCATCTCCTGACAAAGAGAGAGACCTTAATGAATTCAGCATGTCGCCAAGGGGCGAGTGCTGGAAGATATCCGCGGCGGTGAATTCCATTACCGGAGCCCAACCAGAATCGACAGGCTCGGGGGCGCGCAGTCTGGAACCTACAGCCGGACACCAGTGCGGGGGTCCGGAGACACAGGCTTCCTTGGAGGTGAAGTTTGTGCTCGATTCTACCACCGATGAGTGTGTGGCCTCCGGGGCGGGGTCCATCTACCCATCCTCGGACGATGCAATCTGCTCCAGATTTAGGTCCGGAGCTCCTACAGGTGCAATATCCCGAGTATTGTCTGAAAGCAGGTCTAAGCCATGCTCATCGTGACTGTTCGGCGCTCCTAGCGTAGGCCCAAATCGGTCGAAGATCAAGTCTCCGCGGATATCGGCCGTGTAGTTCAAGTTTCCGAACCTGACCTGCTGGCTAGGGGCGTAGTTGTCGATCTGCTCCAGATGGCCAAGCGAATTAGCCCGCAGTGCAAAGCTGCCGGACACGAAGATCTGTATGGGGAGAAAAGTCTCACCCTAGACCACGTTGTTGTTGATGATTGAAGAAGCCATCGAGCCTTGCAGCGACAACACAGAGGAACTCTCAATGAAAGCACCAATGTCGGTGTCAAAACTGGCGGATCTCGGGTAGGGGGTCCCGATCTGTGCGTCTAAGGCTAATGGTAACAGGAGACAAGGGACACGATGTTTTACCCAGGTTCGGGCCCTCTCGATGGAGGTAAAACCCTACTTCCTGCTTGATTCATCTTGATGATATGAGTATTACAAGATTTGATCTACCACGAGATCGTAGAGGCTAAACCCTAGAAGCTAGCCTATGATGATTATGATTGTCCCTATAAGGATCAAACCCTTTGGTTTATATAGATTCCGAAGGGGGCTAGGGTTTACACAGAGTCGGTTACAAAGAAGGAGATCTAATATCTGGATCGCCAAGCTTATCTTCCACGCGAAGGAGAGTCCCATCCGGACATGGGACGAAGTCTTGAGTCTTGTATCTTCACGGTCCAACAGTCCGGCCAAAGTATATAGTCCGGCTGTCCGGATACCCCCTAATCCAGGAGTCCCTCAGCGAGTACAACAACTCATTAACAACGGCCATGTACGAGAAAGCTTGAGCCCTTGTGCCGTCCCGGTAATCCTTGTTCCCAATAAATATGGTACATATCGCATGTGTTCCGATTGTCATCCTATCAATGCTATCACGGTTAGATATCGCTACCCAATCCCACGCTTAGACGACATGCTAGATGACCTTAGCGGAGTCACACTTTTCTCTAGATTGACCTTAAAAGTGGCTACTACCAAATACGCATCGAAGAAGGTGATGAATGGAAAACCACTTTCCAAACCAAGTTTGGCTTATATGAATGGCTTGTCATGCCAATGGGTTTATTCGAAGCACCCGACACCTTTATGTGTGCGATGCATTTTGTTCTTAGGCCTTACATTGGCGTATTTGTTGTGGTCTATTTTGATGATATTCTTGTATCTAGAAAATATCTCAAAGATCATGTCACCCATCTTAGAACCGTTTTACAAACTCTTAGAAAACATCACCTTTATGCTAATATGGACAAATGCCTTTTCGGTGTTGATAAGCTTGTTTTCTTGGGTTTTGTAGTCTCTTCTAAGGGTGTGCATGTAGATGAATCTAAGATCAATGCTATTAAAACTTGTCCACAACCAACCAACTTGCAACAAGTGCAAAGTTTCCTTGGCTTAGCCGGATTCTATCATAGATTCGTTAAGGACTTTAGCACTATTGCATCACCTTTGCATGCCTTGAGTAAGAAGAATGCACCATTTATTTGGGGACCATCCCAAGACATCGCATTTAATGATCTTAAGAATTTTCTTATCATGCTCCTATTCTTGCATTACCCAACTTTGACAAAACTTTTGAAGTTCATTGCAATGCTAGTGGTAATGGCATAGGAGGTGAGTTAAGGCAAGAGAAGCGCCCAATTGCTTACTTTAGTGAGAAACTTTCCGGAGCGCAACTCAATTACCCCATCTATGACAAAGAGTATATGCTTTAGTGCGAGTTTTGCTTGAGTGGGAACATTATTTTCGCCCTCATGAATTTGTCATTGATACCGACCATGAAACGCTTAAGTACCTTAAGGGTCAAACTAAGTTGAACAAGCATCATGCTAAGTGGAGTGAGTCCATTGAGTCATTTCCTAATGTCATTGAATACATCAAAGGCAAAGAAATTGTTGTGGAAGATGCACTTTCCCGCAAATGCATGCTTGTTACCAAACTGGAATTGAACGTCATTGGCTTTGAGCACATAAAAGACTTGTATGCGCATGATGCTACTTCTGCTATTCCTTATGCCAAATGTTTGACACATACATCTTGGGAATGCTATTACATCAATGATGATTATCTTATGAGAGCTAACAAACTTTGTATCCCCGAGTCTTCTCTTCATTTGTTACTTTTGCAAGAGGCTCATGGTGGAGGACTAATGGGACACTTTGGACACAATAAGACACTCGCCACGCTCTCCAAGAACTACTTTTGGCCCAAGATGTTTCGTGATGTCCCACGTTTTCACCAACTGGTGCTCTACATGTCGCAATGCTAAGTCTAAAGCTCAATACCATGGTCTATATATGCCACTTCCTATTCCGTATCACCCATGGGAAGATATTAGTATGGACTTTGTACTTGGGTTGCCTAGAACTCGAAATGGCAAAGATTTTGTGTTTGTTGTTGTGGACCGATTCTCTAAGATGGCTCATTTCATCCCATGCAACAAGATAA
Organism: Triticum aestivum; assembly: GCF_018294505.1. Taxonomy (NCBI): domain Eukaryota; kingdom Viridiplantae; phylum Streptophyta; class Magnoliopsida; order Poales; family Poaceae; genus Triticum; species Triticum aestivum. Next base: position 233,696,111 of record NC_057807.1, read on the forward strand.
ACGATGCTTCACATGTTGCAAATATTTTTTGTAGGAAAATCTTGCGCCATCATGGAGTGCCAAAGACAATTGTCTCAGACCGCGACGTCAAGTTCCTAAGCTACTTTTGGAAGACTCTATGCGCCAAGCTCGGAATCAAGCTTTTGTTCTCTTCAGCATAACATCCTCAAACCGACGGCCAAACGGAGGTCATGAACCGGACACTATCCACTCTACTACGTGTGTTGATCAAGAAGAACATCAAAGAGTGGGAAGAGTGCCTACCCATCGCCAAGTACGCCTACAACCGTGCAAGACATTCGACTACCAGCAAGTCCCTCTTTGAGGTTGTCCACGGCTTCAACTCGTTGTCCCCATTGGACATTCTTCCTCTACCTCTACAAGAGCGCATCAACATGGACACGATTGCACGAGTGAACTACCTCAATAAGATGCGTGAAGATACAAGGCACACCATCGAGCACCAAGTACAACGACTCGCGAACAAGCTCAACATCAATAGGCAACCCATGATATTCAACATTGGAGATCTTGTATGGCTACACCTTCGCAAGGAACGCTTCCCCAATGAACGCAAGCCAAGCTACTACCACGAGCCGATGGACCCTTCAAGGTGCTCGAGCGCTACAACAACAATGCATACAAGATCGACTTACCACGCGATAAGTACTCCATGAGCGATATCTTCAACATCCAAGATCTCTCTCCCTGCCATGGTGATGAGGATTTCAATCCGAGGTTGGATCTTTCCCAAGGGGGGGGGGAGATGATGCGGAGCATCCTATGGTCATCCCCATGGAACGACCATTGTCTTATCAAGTGCCAAGAGGACCAATGACACGAGCACTAGCTAGAGTTCTCGAGGCCGAGGTGACTTCCTTCCTTAGTGATATTCCACATGATCCACTCAAGACATGGTTACTACCTAATTACGAAATGTTATGCATGATGAGGTACCAAGAAGGACCTCTCGGAGATGCACGTGAAGACGGACAAGTCCCCAAGTTCACGGATGAAGAGGAACGACGGAAGGAACCGGAGAAGTCTCCAGGACCCGGACATTTGGCCCCTAGAGCAGCATGCCCAGTAGCAGCCCAGCCGACAAGGACCTACAGGCCCCAGACATCCGGCCATAGCCCAGACATCTGGCCAAGCCCGGAAATCCGGCCTAAGCCCAGACATCTGCACACGCTTATCGAGAGAGCATCTGAACGACCACTGCTAGCCCGGACATCCGGCCAGAGGCCCGGACATCCAGCCTGAAGCGAGCCGCTGGACATCTGGCCTCTGGCCTGGAAATCTGGCACCCTCCTTCCAGAGAGCATCAGGACGGCGCCTGGCCAGCCCGGACATCCGGCGTCCTGGGAAGGCCCGAACATCCGACCCGACGCCCAGACATCCGGCTCCATTTAATAGGCCAAAGCCCATGTATCCCTTCGCCCCCCTAGACTACATATACTTCATCTCCCTCACGTTTTATGGTCAGCAAAGGATTAGCTCATTTGAGAGATAGAGCTTTGCTCATCCATCCGGATCTACTCCACCGAGAGAGACCACGGCCTCTATGGAGTAGATCCATCTTGGATTCAAGACCCCTAACGGCATGACCTACAAGTCTCCTCATGGAGAAGAACTTGCTACTTGAATTGTCCTTTGTTGATCATGGATCCTGTATCTCTTTGTGTTTCAAGGATCTAGCACATGTGTAATCGAATCTTGTTGGTTTGAGTGATTTCCTCTCGTGTTTCCCCTCATGATTTACCCTTGTGTTCTTCGTGGGATCCACTCCAACCGTGAAAGATCGGGCATCTAGGGTTCTACCCTACATCAACACTTGATGTATGTCTTGTGTGGGATACCCGTGGAGACAATGGGGTGTTCTATTTATCACTTGATGTATGTTTTGGCACTCAAGTCACGGATTCCCGAGGTGACATTGGGGTAATCTATGCATAGGGGTTGATGCACGTTTTCGTCCTTGTTTCTCTGGTAGGAATCTTGGGGCACTCTTTGAGGTGCTTTGTGTTGGATTGAATATTATGAATCTGAAGTTGTTTGATGCATATCGTATAATTGACCCCGTGATACTTGTGGTGACATTGGAGTATCTAGGTGACATTAGGGTTGATTGATGTGTATCATACGGTGTTGTGGATTAAACACGGCAGATGCCCTAGCATGAGGACTTAGGTGTGGAGCTATCGCCGCTAGGTTAGCTTGAAGGGGTTAAAACAGGACAAAGGACACATGGATTTTACCCAAGTCCGGCCCCTCTTAACGAGGTAAAAGCCTACTCCTGTTTATGTTGTATTGCTTGGGTTTAGATTACCAGGGAGCAAATACGCTTGTCCTAGTTCTCGATATGTTTTTTCTTGAGTTAACCCGAAGCCGGGTCACCCCTTTATATACACAAGTTCATGCCCAGTAGCTTACAGAGTCCCGGTCGGCTCATACACAATGTGTATGGCTCGGTGACCAACTAATCTTGCGTTAACATACAAGTTAGACATATGGCGGTTCATACCCATGGGCCTCAAGTCACCTCGGGTCTTGGGCCTTCAGTAAGCTTGCTCTATGGACCGCCATCTTCATCATCCTCTTGAGCCTTCTCATCATGAACTGCCAGGGGTATGAACCAGCCCCTCCTGGGCGGGTCATACCCAGTAGTCATATCCCCAACACTAGGCCCCAGGTTTATTTGAACTTGTTCACATCAATCTTCAGCGTTTGACTTAACAAAACCTTCAATCGTCAACTTTTACGAATTTGCTATAACCCGCCATGACGTTAGCTCACAAAGTTGTGTTAACCCGCCATGATGTCATCTCGCATTAACTTCACACGAAGCTCAGAACATCTGAGTAATCTTTATCTTTAATAGACCTCCCGAAAATCGAGGCGTCCATGCAACCATATAATCATTTTTCAGCCTCCTCAATTACCGCGCATAACTTTTATCCATCTCCCTATAAATAGGGACAGGGGCCCTTTTCATTTTTTTTCCTTTGCATCCATGTCTTTCTCTTCTTCCTCGCAATGCCCACGCGCACCCGAGCTCTGCCACCGTCGTCCTTCATCAATTGCCTCAACTCCGGCCGCTGCATCAACCTGAACTAACCAGAGCACGACGGCAACTCTGTGTGGTTCATTACCACCTCCAGGTACTTGTCTTAACTTATATCAGATCTCTGTTTAGAGGTTCTATGTTCATCGAAGTTATTCACTGTTCCTCCGCTTCCTCTCTTAGATTGCATAACCAGATCTGATCTTGGCTTCCAAGTTGCACGGTAGTTGTTTTAGCATTCATTTTTAATAGCAGAAGATATCCCCTCCATAATAGATCTCATCTGAGCACATGAGCTTTGCTGCTGCCACCACCTTAGGTTTAGAATTTATTTTATTTTCTAAATTGCTGTAGATCCATAATTATAGCACCAATCTGTGGAATCTATTTGTCATCACTTAGCAAATCCTCACTCATAGATCTGAAATTTAGCAACTGTTCGAGCGGCTTAACTGATACACTGTAACCCACCATGTACCATTAGTCCCCTTTTTAAGCTGCGAATGTATGTGTTCAAAATCTATATAACCCGACACTGTCTTCCGGTTTAATCATGTCATTGCAGCACTTATTTTTTAATCATCGACCGGCTTAATAGCATAATCTTAAACCAGCAATGTTTTCCTTTGTAGTCAAAATTTCTAAAGCCAAGACTGTCACTTCCTGCAACTGGGTATTTTCCTGGGTCACCGAGGAAACATTGAATGACTTCATCCAAACAGGCATCTTAGCCAAGAAAGATGTCCTCCATTGGAGGGTCCCAGGCACAGAAACCCCTCCTGAGCCCGAGGAATGTGAAGTAATTGTCTTTACAGATCATTTGCTCCAGGGCTTTACCCCTTGAGGGAGTCCTGGATTAGGGGGTATCCGGACAGTCGGACTATATATACTTTGGCCGGACTGTTGGGACGTGAAGATACAAGACTCAAGACTTCGTCCCATGTCCGGATGGGACTCTCCTTTGCGTGGAAGACAAGCTTGGCGATCCGGATATTAGATTTGCTTCTTTGTAACCGACACTGTGTAAACCCTAGCCCCCTCCGGTGTCTAAATAAATCGGAGGTTTTGGTCCGTATAGGGACGATCAGAACAATCATAATCATCATAGGCTATCTTCTAGGCTTTAGCCTCTACGATCTCGTGGTAGATCAACTCTTGTAATACTCATATCATCAAGATCAATCAAGCAGGAAGTAGGGTTTTACCTCCATCGAGAGGGCCCGAACCTGGGTAAAACCTTGTGTCCCTTGCCTCCTCTTACCATCAGCCTTAGACGCACAAATCGGGACCCCCTACCCGATATCCGCCAGTTTTGATACCGACATTGGTGCTTTCACTGAGAGTTCTTCTGTGTCGTCGCTGCAAGGCTTGATGGCCCATCTCATTGTCAAAGACAACATCACCTCTAGGGGAGCGCTGGTTGTAGGCCAAACTCTCCGGCTAGGTGGCTTCGTCATGGCCGCTCGATCGGCTGCCACGCCGACGATGACCTCTCGGGTCATCACAAATAGCCTCCACGTCAATTTGGAACTCGCCGAACAGATGGATCCAATAGAGCTCTCTTCCCTTAACGAGCTCTTGGATCGCATCGCCGCTTTGGGAGTCGCTACAGACTATGACCGGATTAGGCTTAGACCCGACCGAAGGGATATTAAATCCCCACCGGTCACCCACGAGATAGCGGCAGTGGAAGAGCCACATATGGATCATCCCTCTATTCTGAGGACAAACTATGTCCGGATCACCGAGCTCTCTGAGCCGGATACCCGTTCGCGGGAGGACACGACCCAGACCCCGAACTTAGAATCGGGCAACGAGCCGGAGAAATCGGGCAACATCCTGGAGCCCGAGCTGTCAAGCTCGGAAGCTCCTCTGCCCTTGGGCGCTAGATCGGATCAGAATCCAGATTCAACTATGCCCACCCACCCAGACTTAAGACGTCTCTCCCATATCATACAAGAGCCACAAGAGACAGTACATCGCTACTGGGCCAGATTCCTCCTTGTGATAAACAAGGTCAAGGACTGTCGCGAGGAGGACGCAATCTACTTTTTTGCAAAAATTGCACGAGCAAAGGGATCCTTAATGCTATAAGTCGTCGTGACATAGTACACTTTGTTGACTTAGCAGCCATATTACAGAAGTACTGTGCGATGGAAAGTACCTGGAAAACCCAAACAGACTTTTGGGATAATCCGGCTCTCACTAAACCTTTCCTCCAAGCTAAAAGGGCAAACTCTCCTAAGTTACCCGATCCAATTCCCAAAAAGTCAAAGCCCACTCCAGGACGTGGAACCGAATTGGAAGAATGGCTCAATGGGCCATGCAAAATTTATAGCACGCCGGATACTCAGCTAACGCATAACCTTAGAGCATGTTGGATACTCCGGAAGGTAGCAAAAAGAGGCGAGGATCTTCTTGTAAATAAAGCAGAGCAACGTCCCGCCAAAGACAATAATGCGGTATTGACAGTCTTCGAGACTTTCGCCTCAAATAATAGGTGCAAGCGAGCTCATCGAAATCTCGCTAAAATTTGCCACGTGGCAAAAATAAACCCGTGGAACGACACTGCTATAACTTTCAGTGCCAGTGACGAACCCCAATTCCAGACAGTCCGGGCACCTGCCGCATTGGTCCTTAGCCCAATCGTGGACGGCTTTCAGATCACTAAAGTACTCATGGACGATGGAAGTGGATTAAACTTGATCTACGAAGAAACATTCAGCAAGATGGAAATTGACAAAAGTCGCATTGAGCAGAGTGGCACAACCTTCAGGGGAATCATCCCTAGTCGGGAGGCACGGTGTGCGGGAAAAATCACACTCGATGTGGTATTCGGCACCCCGGAGAATTACATGTCCGAAGAAATCACATTCCAAGTGGCCCCTTTCAGCAGCGGATACCACACCCTTTTAGGGCGGGACACATTCACAAGCTTTCAAGCTATACCCCATTACGGATACATCAAGCTTAAAATTCCCAGACCCAATGGAATCACCACTCTAGCCAGTGACCCGGACGTCGCACTCCGCGCCGAAAATAAAACTGCAGCACTAGACCTGGAAGCATTATCTGAAGCCCTAGCGGCCGAAGAACTAACAATGCTGCGCGCCACAATGGACAGGGACGACGTGATACTCGACAAACGACCCAAGTGCACATCATTTAAACCCGTAGACGAGATAGTCAAATTCCATGTCCATCCAACGGACCCCACAAAGACAGCTTCCATCGAGACACAGTTGAGCCCCACAATGGATGCCGAACTACAAGAATTCCTACGCGAGAATTGGGACATTTTCGCCTGGCATCCTTCAGACATGCCGGGCATCCCACGCAGGCTGGCCGAACAGAGCCTCAACATGCTGAAAGGATACAAGCCAGTTAAACAGACTCTTAGGCGCTTCTCAGAGCCTAAACAGCAAGCCATGGGAGAAGAGATAGCCAAGCTACTTGAGGCCGGATTCATCAGAGATATCAAGCATCCGGATTGGCTGGCAAACCTGGTAATGGTACCAAAGAAGGACAAATCCTGGCGCCTATGCGTGGATTTCAAAGACCTCAACAAGGCTTGCCCCAAGGATCCCTTCCCCCTCCCTCGCATCGACCAAATCACCGACGCCACCGCAGGACATGATTCACTATGTTTCCTCGACACATACTCCGGATACCATCAAATAAAGATGGCAGAGTCCGATCAAGCCGCAACAGCGTTCATAACGCCATATGGCCCTTTCTGCTTCAACGCTATGCCTTTCGGGCTTAAAAATGCCGGCGCAACCTATCAACGCATGATTCAAACATGCCTGGAGAAGCAAATCGGCAAAACAGTGGAGGCATATGTGGACGACGTGGTCATAAAAACAAGACACGTCGAAACCCTAATAGATGACTTGAGGCTTACGTTCGATTACCTCCGAACATACGACATCAAGCTAAACCCGGAAAAATGTGTTTTTGGCGTACCCTCTGGGAAGTTGCTCGGCTTCATTGTTTCCAATAGAGGAATTGAAGCAAATCTAGCAAAAAACCAAGCTCTGTCGTAGTTGGCTATCCCAATAGACCTCAAGCATATCTAGAAATTAGCCAGATCTGTGGCTGCCTTAAGCCACTTTATCTCCCGATTAGGAGAAAAGGCACTACCCCTTTACCGCCTTCTTCGACGCACCAAACACTTCGCGTGGACGGATGCAGCCGCGGTCGGGCTTGATGAAATAAATAGCATATTGGCCAGTAATCCAGTCCTGACAGCGCCAAATGTTGGCGAACCTATGTTGCTATAGATAGTTGCAACACATCAGGTTGTCAGTGCAGTGCTCGTCGTCGAACAAGACGCAGACGGATACAAGTTCCCGCTCCAAAAGCCGGTATATTATGTATCCATTGTCCTCACTCCATGCAAAACCCGATACCCACACTATCAAAAGATAGCGTATGCGGTCTTTATGGCATCCCGGAAGCTACGACACTACTTTCAAGAGTGTTCAATTATGGTGGCCTCTGAAGTACCACTCAATGACATAATAAACAACCGCGGCGCCACGGGAAGGATTGCTAAATTGGCCATCGAGCTCCTTCCGTTTGACATAACATACAAACCACGGAGGGCCATTAAGTCGCAAGTATTAGCCAACTTTGTCGCCGAATGGACAGGAGCTGAACTCCCTAAAGAGTACGGCACATACTCCAACTGGATCATGCACTTCGACGGCTCTAAAATGTTGGCCGGATTAGGAGCAGGTGTAGTCCTGACTTCCCCCACCGGAGACACGGTCAAATATGTACTCCAAATATTATATAGGACTCCAACAACGCAGCCGAATACGAGGCTCTGTTGCATGGTCTTCGGATGGCAATCTCTATGGGCATTCAACGCCTGGAGGTGCGCGGAGATTCAAACCTTGCAATATCACAAATAAACGGAGATTTTGATGCCAAGGATCTGAAAATGGCGGCCTACCGTAATGCTGTCCTTAAAATGTAAGCTCGGTTCGAGGGGCTCGAATTCCACCATGTGGCTCGAGAAAACAATCAAGCGGCAGATATCCTCGCCCGCATCGGCGCTAAACGCGACCCTGTCCCTCCTAACATATTCCTGGAAAAGCTGTTCAAACCATCCGTGGTATGGGAAGGGGAGTCCGGTAATACTAGCCCGGATCTGAATACAACCCCAGATTCCGAACCATCTGACGTAATCGGAGGCTCCGCCACCGAAATAACACCTTTGACCCACGAAATCATGGCTGTAATCGCCTCGTGGACCGAGCCTTTCTTGGCCTACCTAAATAGGCAGGAGCTCCTCGAGGACCAAAATGAAGCACGTTGTATCGTGCGATGCTCCAAGGCCCACAAAGTCCATGAGGGAGAACTCTACAAGAAAAGTGCGACGGGAGTGCTCCAAAGATGCATCTCCGAAGAGGAAGGGCGGCAGCTCTTGGCTGAAATCCATGCCGGACTCGGCGGGCACCACGCTGCGGCTTGGGCACTTGTCAGCAAAGCCTTCCATATAGGTTTTTATTGGCCGACAGCCCGAGCAGACGCACAGGACCTTGTCCAGCACTGCGTCGGTTGCCAGCTTTTTGCCAATCAGAGCCATATGCCCCCTACCTCTCTCCAAACAATCCCCAATACTTGGCCCTTCACGGTCTGGGGGCTGGATATGGTCGGACCCCTTAAAGGGGGAAGCCATAAGAAAAAATACTTATTGGTCATGGTGGAAAAGTTCACCAAATGGATAGAGGCGAAACAAGTTAAAACGGCCGAATCCGGACCAGTGATAGACTTCATATCAGGGGTTGTACACCGTTACGGTGTCCCCCATAGCATCATCACTGATAACGGCTCAAACTTCACAGCCGATGAAGTGAAAACTTGGTGCGACAACATGGGCATTAAGCTCGATTACGCCTCCGTCTACCATCCCCAAACAAACGATCAGGTCGAACATGCAAATGGTCTCATTATGAGCGGCATCAAACCCAGACTAGTGCGGTCCTTGATAGAATCAGACACGCACCGGGTCAAGCAGCTCGACTCCGTACTCTGGGGGCTGCGGACCACGCTGAATCGCACCACCGGGTACACACCATTTTTAATGTTGTACGGCGCAGAAGTGGCACTACCCTGCGACATAATACACGACTCACCTTGCGTGCGCCTGTACGAAGAGAAGGAAGCCAAGTTAGATCGGCAGGACAACTTAGATGCCCTGGAGGAGGAGCGTGACATCGCCAAAGCCCGTTCCGCTTCTATCAACAGCAGGATCGACGATATCAAAGCAGAGAAGTGCGGGCCAAAACTTATAATATTGGCGAACTCGTTCTACGCCTACCGGAGAAGAAGAAGGACAAGCTCAAACCTAAGTGGGAGGGTCCCTTCATTATTGATAAAGTTCTCACCGGAGGAGCATATTGCCTGCGTAATGCATCCGATAACAGACTCGAGCCGAACCCATGGAACGCGGCCAGACTCCAGAGATTCTACGCCTAGCGTCGAACTCAATGTTCGTCTCCTTACCCCCGCTCTTTTAATTATGCTCCTCCCCCTCTTTTTTTCCTTTCTCACCCTTTTTCCATTTTTACACAAAGTACCCAATACAGTGCGGATGTTCGGATCACTCCGGTCGCACTATGTGTGTAAACCATACGAAAGCTAAATATAATTACTTTCATGGCTTCTTGCCAATCACATATGCGTTCTTTTTCCATATGTGCCTTTTATTCACCATTATATGCATCGATATGACTTAAGATGTGGCCATGTTGGGTTGTCTGGCTCTTGTGTTTATGCCCTACGTTCCCGTTAATTCAGCTAGGGCATAAGGGGAGCACCTCTGCGATTGTTACTGCCGGTTCAACCAGATGTGTACCTCAGACCGGGTGAAGCCGAAAGCTAGCGTTCTTAAGGGAATATTCGGTCGGTGAACAAAAGATGTTTCTTTCGTTTTTTACAAACGTGAATCCCCAGAAGATTTTTTTTTGCGTTTCTATTCACAATCCAGACATGTACATCGATGCATGCGTGCTCAGGGAAAGGAACCCCTAACGGAACTATTCTCCCTGGAAGATGTTTCTTACTACCCATGTAATATAACATAACAAGTTGGGTACTTGTCTGTTCAAGCACTTATGACCCCTATGCCTGGTTTCCACGCATACCCCGGTTCTACATAACTGAGCGGGTATTCAGATACACCTCGGACTGTCGGATCCGGGGGCTGAAGCAAAAAGGTCCGCCATGACAAATGATTTTTAATCTGGCTAGGGACTACATATGTCCATTGAATTACATAGTCACTTGGATTGACTATATTCTTCCTCTATATCGTCCAACAGGCTATCTAGCTTGCAATCCTGTTGGGAATACTTTGCGGCTAATGCTACCTGATCATACACCAGACTCACGGGAATTTCTTGCCCATCTGGCCCCGCTGGTCCGACCTCGGCCATATGGTTCGTGTCAAGCTTGGTGAGCGCGTCTTCACCATGGCCCAGGCTTCCCTTGCACCTTGTCGGCAGGCCGACATCTTCCATAATTGGAAGCGCCGCCGTGCTCCTTGGAGCATATCCACGAGCTCCCCCATGCCTTTTGGCAGGGAAGTGGATGGCCACAAGGCCTGGGCAATACCCTGCATCACCTGCCGAGCTTGCTCATGCAGCTGCGAAAGGTCTTGCAGCAAATCACTTGCGGACGCGGGCATCTCCTCTTCAAGGCGGCCCATCAACATACCTACAGATGTAAATTCTTTCAATATGCTTCCTCGCCAAGTTGTACTACAGTTCATCTAGGCACTCACCATAAATGCCGCGACGAAGCCTTCGGTTCTCCTTCACGGAGTCTGCCCGCTGAGCGCGAACATCGCCTAATTCGACGCCCAGCCGGACATTGGCATCTTGAAGATCATTCTTCTCCCGCCTAACTTGCGTAAGAACACGCTCGCCAGCTTTTAGCTGCCTTTGGAGATGTGACTTGCTATCTCTCACGATCTCCAGATTCTCCCTGGGATTGTCTGCAGAACTTTATGTTAGACTTATCAAACAAGCCAATTACTAACTAGTACATTTCCATAAAATTTCGTTACTAAAGACGAATGTTAACAGGGGAGGCCTTTTGGGATTCCTCCAGTTTGGCAACCGCGGCCCTCAACTGGTTCTTGCACTCCTCCAGCTCTTGAGACAATTGGGTATTCTTCTCTACAAGGACTTGTGGATAAAATAATCCTTAAATCCGTTGTTCCAACCGTTTTAAGTCTTAGGGGCTACTGCTATACATGCTTATCAAATTTCCTTACCAGTATATCTTTCGCATACTGGTCTGTCGCTTAGGCGAGTCCGCCTTGAGCAGCCCGAATATATGCGTCTCCCGAATGAAAGCATTAAATCCCTCTTCGGAAAAGATGTTATTCCGAAGTATGGCCTGTCAGCGCCGGTGATTCATGGCACTCTCCACTTCAGAATTCATGGCGCAGAGCATATCTGCATCCTCTATCGGAGGACAATTCGGCGTCGGACCCGCATCGGCCTCCTCCCTCGAGGCCGGCTCTGGAATCCGGCTGGTGGAGGCGTGATCGGCAGGATCTCCGGACATAGTCCGGAGACTCCTCTTTCTGCCAGAACACGAAGGACGCCGTTACATTTCAAACACGATAATCACAGAGCAGGTTTTTCCATACCTCTGTAACGGTGTTTTGGCCCAAACCGCCTTCCTCTTAAGCCTGCCGGACCCGGGCGCCTTCTGCCGACGAGCCCCCAGGGGCTCGGCGCCGCGCTCCGATGGTCGTCTCTATAAAAATATGATATTTTACGCATAAGGCATGATATCAGAAAGGAATCCTCCTCAGAGGATAAGGTTTCGACCTTGCTTACACGCGATGCAGGTAGCAGTCCGGGATAATCGGCGGTAATAGCCAACGAGGCGCCATCACAGCTGGCCTGATAAAATGTCCCATTGACAAGCTCCACAGTAATATCCGGATCTTCTTCGAGTCCTGGATCGAAGGCCCTTCCAGGGTCCTCTGGCTGCGGGGAGGGGCTGTTGAATCCTTCCACAACCCTCCTCAGTTCCTACTCGGAAATATCGAGGTAAATAATTATGATGAAGGACGCCAGAATAAATGGAGCAGGGGGAAAGTGACGACTTACCCAGCTTGGGGTGTTGTACATGGAAAATCCATCCCGCGCTTTAATATGAAGGAATTCTTCTTATTCCCCTTTGTACAAATCAGACAGTATTTTCGCCAGTGCACTGGCGGAGTCCGGACCTTTACGACCACAACAGGTGGCGTCATCTTCCCCGTTGTAGTGCCACATGGGCTTCCCCCGGTATTGAAGCGGCTGCACCCCCCGGATTATGCATATTGCTATAACTTCGACTATTGTTAGCCTTGATTTGGCCAATATCTTTATCCTGCTCATCAGGAAGTGTAATTCTCTGGTATCCTCCTCTTGGTGGCCCTGAGGGTGCCAACTTCGGCATACGTTCGGCGGAGCATTATTGAACTCAGGGAGGCCCGTCCGGATTGGATCCGGAAGGGGAACATCATCAACATAAAACCACTCCGAGGGCCAGTTTGCAGATGCCTTCCTGGGAGTGCCGGACAGGTATCCGATCTCGGCGATGCGCCATATTTCGGCTCCGCCCACTTGACATATGGATTCCCCCTGGTTGCGAGGGACGAGGCAGAACAACTTCTTCCATAACTCGAACTGAGCCTCACAGCCCAGGAATAATTCACAAAGGGCGACGTATCCTACGATGTGTAGTATGGAGGCATGAGTGAAGTCGTGCAGCTGGAGGCCGTAGAACTCTAGGAGCCCGCGAAGGAATGGGTGGATTGGAAACCCGACGCCTCTCAGCAGATGTGGGATGAGGCATATTCGCTCCCCCGGGGATGGATTAGGAGATCTCTTCGCTTGCTCCCCGCCATTATAAGTGGCTAGTCCAGCTCGGACGGGGACCATGAACGACGGTGGAAGAAACCCTTGGGTCTGCAACTCTATCAAACGGCTTTGAGGAACTGAACACTCTTCCCAACCACCTGGCTTGGAGCAAAGAGAACGAGAAGAAGAGCTGCGGCGACCGGCCATGATGGAATGGTTTTTTCCGGAGCACTCTATTGGATGCGTGAGGTTTGGATCTAAGGATCCTCGTCCCTTCAAATAGACGGTTCACCTGCAGGGCCGGGGTGGCAAATGCAAAAATGCCCCGGCTCCTCGTATTCGCTCGACACGTGGAGATGGCCATTATTGAAGCACAGAAGCCGAGGAGTACAACATTGATGGGAAGCCGGATACTGTTCATTACAACGGGAACTTTGGAATATTCAAGGTTTACTTTGGAGTATTCGGAGATGGAACCCGCCTTGCAATGCCGAAGAAAAACTTCGCGCCGGACTCATCGTCATTGAAGCCTGGTTCAGGGGCTACCGAGGGAGTCCTGGATTAGGGGGTATCCGGACAGCCGAACTATATATACTTTGGCCGGACTGTTGGGACGTGAAGATACAAGACTCAAGACTTCGTCCCGTGTCCGGATGGGACTCTCCTTTGCGTGGAAGACAAGCTTGGCGATCCGGATATTAGATTTCCTTCTTTGTAACCGACTCCGTGTAAACCCTAGCCCCCTCCGGTGTCTATATAAACCGGAGGGTTTGGTCCGTATAGGGACGATCAGAACAATCATAATCATCATAGGCTAGCTTCTAGGCTTTAGCCTCTACGATCTCGTGGTAGATCAACTTTGTAATACTCATATCATCAAGATCAATCAAGCAGGAAGTAGGGTTTTACCTCCATCGAGAGGGCCCGAACCTGGGTAAAACCTTGTGTCCCTTGCCTCCTGTTACCATCAGCCTAAGACGCACAGATCGGGACCCCCTACCCGAGATCTGCCGGTTTTGACACCGACACCCCTCCTGTCTCAAAATTCTTCCGCGATGTCTTGCACTTTTTCAAGCTCCATCCTCAAGATATTGGGCCCAACTCTGTTTCAAACATCTGCAAGTTTCAAGTTCTCTACGAGGTGTACCTTCAACAGGAGCCCATTGTAGAACTATTTAGGGAGTTTTAGTACTTAAATCGGTAGACTGAATTCACATATGGGCCCATCCTAGAGTTAGGTGGCATTTCGATTCAGAGGCGGAAAGAAGCCACCTTCCCAGCCGCCAGATTGCCCAGTCATCCTAAGGACTGGAACCAAACTTGGTTTTACTGCCAAGACACTTCTCTAGAAGGTGAAAAATCCTCTGTCGGGTTATCGTGAAAACCGGCTTAGCAGCAGGCACCCTCTTCCAGAACGGATTAGCATAGGAGAACGGGCCAAATACATGCCCATTTTTTCAAAGATCAGAGCCTTAATGGCTAATGTCTTAACTGGAATCGAACTAGTTCGATGCTGGGTCGCCTGGAGAATTTTGCCCTTAAGCCGCCGCTCTAGTTTAATGTGTGAATATACTGGTAATGTCAAAGACCCTCAGCCCACTATCAGATAGAGCTGACTGATGAAGATATCAATAATATTACCAAGACTCTGCAGAATGAGAGCTTGGACGACTACAGCAAGGCCGGTTTAAACCCTTTTTGCATGCTTAACAAACCTCCAGCTATAAGTATTTGAAAACAATTTCCTGGTTTATTCAGCTATTCATTTGAAACTGTCTTCTTATAGTCGCTTTAACTTCCACAGGCCAACTCTCCTTTCTGGAATAAGAAGTTGCAAGATAAACCGGCCAAGAAAACCCAGACGAAGAATAAGGCTCAGAAAAAGCCTGCCAATAAGAAGACCAACCCCTCTGAGTTACTCCCTCCGTTCCAAATTACTCATCGTGGTTTTAGTTCAAATTTGAACTAAAACCACGACGAGTAATTTGGAACGAAGGGAGTATTTGACTTGGCTGATGATGAGTTGAGCTAGAACTTGACTCCCTTGGATCATTTTTTGTACATCTTATTGATAATGATTACTATCAGGATGATGCGGAAGGCAGTCTCACAGATGGTGAAGAGGTAACTATCCTTTCCTCCGAATCAGAACCTCTGCCAAGACAGAAAATTCGTCAAGCAAGCCAGAAAGTAGGTTTTCTCACCCTTTAGCTTACTTCGATCCCAATTTTATTTTGAAGAAACAACAACATGAAGTTCACCGTACGACCCGGAACAGTGGTGGTGGGATTCTCTCCTCTTGCTTACCAAATACGCCAGCTCCTCGCAAACGCCATCCAGAGGTTTCACAGATTTCCGATTTAGCTTATCCCAAGGTAGGTATTTTTCGATAGCCTCTTAACCCTTCTGATTCAGACTATCAGGGAACCTCTCATTCTTGTTCTCGCGACTCAACTGGGACTCGGGTCCCTTTTTTCAAGAATGTGCTTGGGTAAGAACTTAAGCCTATTTGCTTTCAATCATGTACTTCAACTGTTATATCAACCCTATCTTATGCTTTATTCCCAGTGTTATGGCTAAGACCATCAAGAAGCTGAAGATGAACAAGCCGGCTGAAGATTCAAATCCCTCCGAGCTGAAGAAACAGTCAATAGAAACTTCTCACCAAGCTGCTGAGGCCTCAGTTGATGAGTCGCCACCAGAACACCATGTCCATATAGATTCCATGGATGTTGACCCGGAGAATGCGAAGCCTCCCAGCCCTGCCCAACCAGCTCCAGAGATTGAAGACATGATGATTACTAGAACAGCTTATACAACGCCAGGCAACCCCACTGCCCTATCCAAGCACAACGCCAAAGAAGAATTTTCTACTGTTGACAAAGGCAAGTGGAAGGTGGATTTAGAAAGCTATGCCCAGTTCAACGCCCAAGAGATCCACTCCGGTTATCTAAACCGCCTTCACACCAGCCGTGACTTTGAGGCCGGCCTAGTCAACCTTATGAAGGAACGTTTTGAGGTAAACATAACCATCTTCTGCATATATATCTGTCAGCCGCCAAGTCTACTGGATATGATAAACTTGAATATGCTATAGACTTTAAATGTCCTTGTTAATCTTATAATCCATGTCATAGTATGTTTAGAACGTTAGAATCAACACAAGTAGCCCCCAAGGGCCGGCTTAATCAAAATGGTTAAACCGGGACTTCAAAAATGTAGCTCTTGATTGCACATATGTATCCCCTAAGGGCCGGCTTAATCAGCATGGCTAAGCCAGAACTTATCACCATAAGTAGGAACCAAAATCCAAACATGTAGCCCCCATGAGCCGGCCATAGTCGTAGAATTTGAGCCGGGTCAACATAAAATGGTCTTCAAAAAAGAGCAATGTGCATTAGCCCTCAAGTGCCAAGTGAAATACTAGTATTGTGCTTGGGACTTCAAATAAGATGACCATAATGCCTCCTATATTGTTCATGTTGCTGGATGAACTAAATATGAAGGAATCCCAAGTCAATGATCTGAGGGCCAACGTTCAAACCCAACAATCTGAGACTTCAAAAGCCAAATCAGAGCTGAAGGCTGCTTTGGAAAACATTGAAAAGATTAAACAAGACTTCAGTGCTGATAAAACCGGCTGGGAGACCGAGAGGACATCTCTATTGAAGAGAGCAGAAGACGCCGTGCCCTTAAGTTGGTAACTGATGAGTTGTCGGTTTAAAATATCAAATCAACAGCATGACAATGGCCATCTTTGGTAAGTAATAATATACTTCAATATCTCTTCATCAAATTTGAACAACCATTGAGCCAGTTCATAAATATACTTGCCAATGCAGGTTCCAGAAGCTCCAAGCTAGGCGATGATATGCACATAAAGCTGAAAGCGATATATACCCTTGTGGAGCAACTGTATACTAGTGCCCAATGGGCTATTTCTGCTGCTTTGCATAAGAAGCAAGCACCTTCCCTCATCAAGGAAGTAATGGAGAGGCTGTCTGTGCTACCACAAAGGGTGGAAGAAATAAAATGATCAGCCGCCAAAGCTGGTGCCATCACTGCTTTGTGCCGGGTACAGGCGTGGCAAGCTAAACTAGACCCAGAAGAGCTAGCAACCATTTGTCCCAGTTTAACAAAGGATGGGTCACCCTTTAGTGTTGATGACTTCGCCAAAATAGCAAGAGAGATGCGTCCTTGGGCAAGTAAGCTGCCTGAGGAAACTGATCTTTCGAAATACAATCTGGTTTATGATGCTACAAATTCCAAAGTGAAGGCGCCGGTTCATGAGGCAATGGACCTTATCCTGCCAACACGTAAGAACATCTTCGCTCCTGACATTGATCCATCAAGTCTTATAGATGATGAGGCTGTGTTTAGAGCTTTAACCGGCATCAACTGGGCTACACCTGACTTCCAGCCAATGGATAATGAAGAAGAGCTGGCGTAAGATGACCCGGAAGCATCAACACGTGAAGGCCAAGACAGCTAATGCAAGGGCATGTTTATCATCCATAGCATTGGGCATCGTTTGCATAAAAAACAGTTATTCTTTTGAGCTCGGGGAGCCATGTAATAGGCTAGATGAAAAGCCATGATCTGCCACGCCATAGTGCGTGTTTATTTGCATAACACTTTTGAGCCGCCCGATCTGACTTTAAAGATCTGCTATTTATGCTTATAATTATTGTCAATCTTGATGATCATGTCATCATAAGCCCTGCATATAAGTAAACAACATGTGCCCTGGCCGTTTACACCAGGGCGGGTCATAACACCCCACAAAAAAATCCACTGGCGACTGCATAGTCCATAACTAGGGTGGGATTATCAAAATGTCATATATTCATAACAAGTAAAAATATCATACCTTTGATGATTGTTCATATTGTCGCCTTAACACGCCATATGCAATAAGGCTAACAACCCAAAGACTTACAGCGCAGAACCCCAAGCGCATAATCAATACATACCGGTGACTTATCGTCCAATGCCAGGCCGGGTTATCAAAACTCTGGATAGATTCCAATATGAATCATAAGGATCAAGGCGACATGGCCCTAATCAATTTTAAACCATACATCAATATGGTACAAAAGATGAACCTCAAAAGGTGTTTAAAGAAAATACAAATCAGAAAAAACAAGGCCTTCATAGGCTGCCAAGCCTCAATATCAAGTGTTATTCAAGGGCTGCACATCCACTGAGTTAATCCTTAATTCAAACCTGTAAGCCGGTCCTCACATGACCAATCGCTGTTTTAACCTTGACAAGTTTAGGGTCTTTATAAGATTGATTGTCAAGAGTTCAGCGAGTCATTCCAGGATTACCTGGTCGGAGTGGCAACCATACAAAGGTAGGAGAACCCGGATTTTTGGTGAATACACCTGGCGTCCAAGCCTACTACAAGGGACAACAAAGCTTTGTTCATTAACAGGGAGCCCCCAAGTAATATTTAACAAGTCATCAAGGCAAGTTACCTATGTTTGAACTATACATTGTAACAAGTTATCTTTGGTAACCTTTGAACTTAGGCAAAAAACCAAGTTGTCTGCAATCAGGCATTTAAGCTGGATCGAAGGGTAGTCAAAGCTATGCTTAATGAGCAGGAAGCCCCCAGGTTATTTTGAAACAAGGCGTGCAAGATGGATCAAGAGGGTAGTCATAGCTATGCTCAATGAGCAGGAAGCCCCCAACTGACCTTATGAATTGACAATAAAGACTCAGATTCTCAGAAATGAAACGACAGAGGCCCTGAATTATCAGGGATGCCGGCTTTATTATTCTAATCATAATATATACATTGGTAGAAGTATGTACATCACAAGAGTCGGTGACTCAGCTGTAAAAAGGCCGAACATGAGCAATGTTCCACAGCCGGCAGGTCTCCTCCTCAGACCTGCGTGAGTCCTTGTGCTCTCGTACATCAATGAGGTAGTAGGACACGTTGTTCAGATTTTTCCTGACCACAAAAGGCCCTTCCCAAGGTGTGGATAACTTGTGCATGTCAGTTTGATCCTCGATGAGCCGGAGCACCAAATCTCCTTCTTGAAAGGTCCGGGTTTTAACCCGGCGGCTATGATAACAATGCAGATCTTGCTGGTAAATCACCGAACGAGCCGCCGCAAGGTCACGCTCCTCATCCAAAAGGTCAAGAGCATCCTAATGAGCTTTTTCATTATCAGATTCAACATAAGCCACCACACGGGGTAAGTCGTGATGGATGTCACCAGGGAGAACCGCCTCTGCTCCATACACCATGAAGAAAGGCGTGTAACCCGTAGATCTGTTGGGGGTAGTATTGATACTCCATAGCACTGAAGGGAACTCCTCAACCCAACAACCCGGTGTCCGCTGCAAAGGGACCATAAGCCAGGGTTTGATACCTCTAAAGATTTCTTGATTGGCTCTTTCAGCTTGACAATTGGACTCGGGGTGGGCCACAGATGAAACATCAAGACGAATATGTTCTTGTTGACATAATTCTTTCATAGCGCCCTTAGACAGATTAATACCATTATCAGTGATGATACTATGAAGGTATCGAAAACGAAAGATCGCCTTTTAATGAATTGAACCGTCATCGCTGTATCACATTTTCTGACCGGCTCATCTTCAACCCACTTTGTAAATTTGTCAACAGCCACCAGGAGGTGAGTCTTTTTGTCCTTGGACCTTTTAAAAGGTCCAACCATATCCAGCCCCCAGACTGCAAACGGCCAAGTAATTGGAATCATCCTAAATTCTTGAGCCGGCACATGAGCTCGCCTTGAAAATTTCTGACAACCATCACATTTACTGACTAAATCCTCTGCATCAGCATGAGCCGTCAGCCAATAAAACCCATGACGAAAATCCTTAGCCATGAGAGACTTAGAGCCGGCATGATGGCCACAATCTCCTTCATGAATCTCTTGTAGAATCTCACGGCCCTCCTCAGGAGAAACACAACGTTGAAACGCCCCTGTGACATTGCATCGGTGCAACTCTCCGATGACAATAGTCATTGACTTAGACCACCGGGTTATCTGCCTGGCTAAAGTTTCATCTTCAGGTAACTCACCCCTGGTCATGTATGCCAAATAGGGAATTGTCCAATCAGGTATAGCATGAAGAGCCGCCACCAACTGTGCCTCTGGGTCAGGAATTGCAAGATCTTCCTCCGTAGGCAATTTAACCGAAGGATTATGTAAAATATCAAGGAAAATATTAGGTGGTACCGGGTTACGCTGGGACCCTAGCAATTTAACCGAAGGATTATGTAAAGCATCAGCAACCTCATTTTTCCTGTGATCAACATGTTCCACTTGATAACTCTTGAAATGACCAGCAATAGCATCAACCTCTCGGCGATAAGCCGCCATGAGTGGATCTTTTGAATCCCAAGTTCCTGAAACTTGCTGAGCCACCAAGTCTGAGTCGCCAAAACACCTCACCTGGCTTAGATTAATCTTTTTAGCCATCCGAAGACCATGGAGCAAGGCTTCATACTCAGCTACATTGTTAGTACAAGGGAACATCAACCTTAAAACATAACAAAATTTATCACCTCGTGCGGAAGTCAAAATAACTCCAGCCCCCAAGCCTTCCAATTGCCTGGATCCATCAAAGTGAATAGTCCAATATGTGCTATCCGGCTTCTCCTCAGGCATCTGCAGCTCTGTCCAGTCATTTATGAAATCCACAAGTGCTTGAGACTTGATAGCTGTCCGAGGCATATACTTCAAACCATGGGGTCCAAGCTCAATGGCCCATTTGGCTACCTGACATGTGGCTTCTCTGTTTTGAATAATATCCCCTAAAGGGGCAGATCTAACCATAGTGATGGAATGACCAAGGAAATATTGTTTTAATTTACGGCTAGCCATGAACACGCCATAAACCGGTTTCTTCCAATGTGTGTATCTCTACTTACATTCAATGAGCACCTCACTGACATAATAAACCGGCCGCTGAACCGGATATTCCTTGCTGCATTCCTTCCTTTCCACAACAATTGCTACACTAATGGCTCTGCTATTAGCAGCCACATATAACCATAAGGGCTCTTTATCGATAGGAGCTGCAAGGATTGGCGGCTTAGCCAACTGTTTTTCAATGCCTCAAATGCCTGATCAGCAGCATCACTCCAGATAAGTGTCTTCATCATCTGATACAGAGGGATAGCCTTCTCTCCCAGGCGGCTTATAAACTGGCTCAAAGTCACAATACGACCCGGCAAATGCTGGACGTCATTGATACATGCCAGCTTAGCCAAAGAAGTGATAGCCTTGATTTTCTTCGGGTTAGCTTCAATGCCTCTCTCAGAAACCAAGAAACCCAATAGTTTGCCTGCTGGTACACCAAAGACACACTTGGCCGGGTTAAGCATCATATTATAGACCCAGAGATTGTCAAAGGTCTCTTTCAAATTGTCGATCAAGGTCTCTTTCTTCCTGGTGTCATACACATAGGCATGAACATTGCGTCCAATCTGGTCATGGAGGCAATTCTGAACGCACCGCTGATAAGTCGCCTGGGCACTCTTGAGCCCAAAAGGCATAGACACATAGCAGAAGGCTCCAAAGGGAGTGATGAAAGTTGTTTTCTCCTGATCCTTAACTGTCATCTTGATATGATGATAACTAGAATAAGCATCCAGAAAACTCAAACGCTCACAACCCGCCATAGCATCAATAATCTGATCAATACGAGGGAGAGAAAAAGGGTCAGCCAGACAGGCCTTATTAAGATCTGTATAATCCACACACGTATGCCAGGTGCCATTTTTCTTAAGCACCCACACCGGGTTAGCCAACCACTCAGGATGAAAAACTTCAATGATGAACACAGCCGCCAAGAGCCGGGCCACTTCTTCACCAATGGCCTAACGCCTCTCTTCATTGAAACGATGAAGGAATTGTTTGATCGGCTTAAACTTTGGGTCAATATTGAGAGTGTGCTCAGTGAGTTCCCTCGGTACATGTCTTAAGGTTACCATGCAAAGGTGTCCCGATTCTCACAGATGAACTCAATGAGCGCGCTTTCCTATTTTGGATCCATATTAGCACTGATGCTGAACTGCTTGGATGAATCGCCAGGAACAAAGTCAACCAGCTCAGTGTCATCTACCGACTTAAATTTCAACAAGGGGTCATGCTCTGTAGTTGGCTTCTTAAAAGGTGTCATATCTGCCGAGTCAACATTATATTTATAAAACTTCAACTCCTCTGTTGCACAAATAGACTCCGCATAAGTAGCATCGCCTTCTTCACAATCCAGAGCTATCTTCCTATCACCAAGCACCGTTATGGTGCCTTTATGACCCGGCATTTTAAGATGCAAATAAACATAACAAGGTCGTGCCATAAATTTGGCATAAGACGGCCGTCTGAACAAAGCGTGATACGGACTTTTGATATTGACCACCTCAAAGGTCAATTTTTTAGCTCTAGAATCATGGTCATTGCCGAAAGCCACTTCCAGGGTTATCCTACCCACTGGATATGCCGACTTACCAGGAACCACCCCATGAAAAACAGTAGAAGACGACTTAAGATCTTTGTCAGTCAAATTCATACAGCGAAAAGTATCATAGTAAAGGATATTGATACTACTGCCTCCATCCATAAGCACCTTTGTAAGCTTGTATCCTCCTACCTGAGGAGCAACCACCAACGCTAATTGACCCGGATTGTCAACCCGGGGTGGGTGATCCTCACGGCTCCATATGATAGGCTGCTCAAACCACCTTAAATATCAAGGGATCGCCGGCTCAACCGAATTCACCGCCCGCTTATGGATTTTTTGATCTTGTTTGCACAGACTCGTGGTAAACACGTGATATTGACCACTATTCAGCTGCCTTGGATTGCTCTGATAACCAGACTACTGATTAAAGCCACCTTGATTGCCTTGGCTCTGAAAACCAGAGCTTGAAGCGCCACCTCCAAAGCCAGGTCCGTGAGAGCCGGATCCTAAGCTGCCATTCGGCCATGATTATTCTAGAAAAAATTGGAATTTCTATACTCCCTCATGATGAAGCAATCCTTCCACAGATGACTGGTCGGCTTCTCTTGCGTACCGTGCTTCGGGCAAGGCTAATTCATCATGGCCTCAAGGTTGAACTTCGGCCCTCCAAACCAGGGCGTTGATGCTTTCCCCTTGCGACGCTGATTATTGTTCTGTGTACTGGTGTTAGCCACAAAGTCCAAAACGCCGTCGGCCTTGCGCTTACCATTTCCACCTTGACGCACCGTATTATGCCGCCCCTTTGCATTGCCACTCTTCGTCCTCTTGCCAATCTTCTCCTCATCAGAATCAGGATCCTTTGTACTATCAGAGTCGGCATATTTAACGAGAGCCCCATGAGCTCCCCCATATCATTGGAGTGGCGCTTAAGCCGCCCCAGCTTCTGCTTAAGAGGAAGAAAATGGAAATTCTTTTCCAACATCAGGACGGCTGAACCGCGTTGATACTGTCTGATGAATGGATAGCGGCCGAGATCCAGCGCACCCAATTGGTTGTTGACTCGCCTTCTCCCTAGACACAAGAGTCTACGTCTAGAATCGACATAGGCTGCTTGTTTTTAAAATTTTGAATAAAACGCGCCTTTAGCTCAGCCCATGATCTGATGGAGTTAGGAGGCAATCCTTTCAGCCAAGTACGTGCCGGCCCATCCAACATCATGGTGAAGTACTTAGCACATGCAGCATCACTAACATCCATCATCTCCATAGCCATCTCGTAACTCTCAATCCAGGCCTCTGGGGGTTGACCCGCTGTGTAATTAGGCACCTTGCTAGGGCCCTTGAAATCCTTAGGCAAACTCTCATTACGTAGAGCCGGCACTAAACATGGCACACCAAGGGTTCTGGAGGTCAAACCTGCCTCCAGAGACGCCGATGGGTAAGCTGGAGACTGTTTCTGAGCCGCTAGCTCAGCCTCGTGCCATGCTCTGCCCTGATCCACCAAAGCCTGAGCATTATTACCAGCGCATGGCGGGTCAGGCCTATGAGGCTGGTTATGGTGCCACTCACTGCTTGACACTACTGGCGAAGCAATGTGCCTGCTATAACTCTGGCTTGGACACGGGGTCGAATGAATCCATCCACTTCTGTCTGAAGAACTCTCCGGCTCGCCGTATCTCCATCGCAGCTGGTGACTCGTCTTGAACAGACAGAGCCGCCAATCGGGTAGCCGCGGCGATCATATTATCCAGAGGGTTAGAATAATGACCCGGTGGCATCGAAACATGCTGAGGCGGAATCAAATTCAAACATGGGGGCTCTACAGCCTGTGGCTGCATTGGCGCTCCGGCTGCAGGCACCTCAATGGCCCCATTCACCATGGGCGGGTTACTGGTTCCCGCCCCATGTGTGTTGAAGAGATTTCTCGCATCAAACTCAAGAGGCAAACAACTTTGGTGCCTTTTGTTAAAAACATCATTTGATGCATTCTGGTCCAAGCTCAAGCAAAAATTTTCTTCTTGAATCCACTGTGCTTCCCTCTCCAAGGCGGCTCGTTCCGTTGCCATCCGGGTATTCTTAGTGTTAAGATCCTCCTTAGCTTGAGCTATCCCATCACGTAACTTCGCAACGTCCACGTTATGTTGTGCTTGGTTCGCCGGGGTTACCTCAACCATCAACAAATTTGCCAGAGCCTCCAAAAGTTCAGATAAACTTGAGCCGGCGGGTGCATAGGGCCTCCTGCCCCTGCTGCTGTAGCAGTCGCTGAACCGGAGATCATTGCTATCGTAGTTGAATAATTCTGCACTGGCTGTGTACCGGCCATGAAGATCGCAACCTGGTTCGGCAGCTCACAGGGGTCCAGAATACTGTCGCCATCGGAACAGCCCCCAAGCATGTCATCTTGCAATTGATACATGGAATTGGTCTTGCCGGCTGAGGAGTCATCGCCTAAATAGATGGTCGTCTCTCCACCGGATACATATCCTCCCTCAAGATCCACTCCTTGAGTAAAGCCAACAAAGGGATGCTTCGGGGCGGCTTGAATCTTGGCAGGTCGTCCGCGCTGAGCCGTCTCGACGATGTCAGTGCAGATGAAGACATGAATCCCGCCGAAGGGGACCCGGTACCCGTACTCGATTGAGCCGGCCTCGGGGCCCTAGCTTGCGTCGTCGATGTAGAGCTTGCCGCGACGACTCTTGGTCATCTGGCCCATGGCGTATCCCTTGATCCCTGCAAAATTTCCCTTCAAGAACTCAAAACCACTGTGCGCTGGCCCCACGGTGGGCGCTAACTGTCGTGGATTTAACATGGCAGATGCCCTAGCATGAGGACTTAGGAGTGGAGCCATTGCCACTAGGTTAGCTTGAAGGGGTTAAAACGGGATAAAGGACATAGGGACTTTACCCAGGTCCGACCCCTCTTAATGAGGTAAAAACCTACTCCTGCTTAGGTTGTTTTGCTTGGGTTTTGATTACCAGGGAGCGAATACGTTTGACCTAGTTCTCGATCTATTGTTTATTGAGTTAACCCGCTGCAGGGTCACCCCTTTATATACACAGGTTGATGCCCGGCGGCTTACAGACTCCTGACCGGCTCATACACAACGTGTTCGGCTCGGTGACCTACTAAGCTTGCCTTAACATACAAGTTCAACATATGGCGGTTCATACCCATGGGCCTCAAGTCGATCCTGGGTCTTGGGCCTTAAGTAAGCTTGCTCTATGGACCGCCCTCTTCATCATCCTCTTGGGCCTTCTCATCATGAACCGCCAGGGGTATGGCCCGGCCCCTCCTGGGCGGGTCATACCCAGTAGTCATATCCCCAACATATGGTTTTATTTTACTACGAACTTTAGGGCTGTTTGTGACACTAATAGGAATAGCTCAATGGATTGATCGGAAATAATAACTTTGAGGTGGTTTCATACCCTGCAAGCAATTTTATCTTATGTTCTCCGCGATAGGAACTTTGGGAGTGAGTTTTGTCGCATGTTGAGGGATTGCCATATTGTTTAATTATGTTATCATTGTTGAGAGAACTTGCACTAGTGAAAGTATGAACCCTAGGCCTTGTTTCCACGCATTGCAATACCGTTTTCGCTCACTTTTGTTACTAGTTACCTTGCTTTTTTATATTTTCAGATTACAAAAACCTATATCTATCATCCATATTACACTTGTATCATCATCTCTTCGCCGAACTAGTGCACCTATACAATTTACCATTGTATTGGGTGTATTGGGGACACAAGAGAATCTTTGTTATTTGGTTGCAGGGTTGTTTGAGAGAGACCATCTTTATCCTATGCCTCCCACGGACTGATAAACCTCACAACAAGTGCAAGAGGAGCAAACAGAAAATTTATCCTAGCACTTGTAAGAAAGCAATGGAGTGTTCTAAATACACTAGTAAATCTCCCCATGATTTGTGCTCTACTTAGAATATTTGCATTATGATACCAAGTGCACAAAATAGGATCTACACTCCCCCAAAATCAATAGAAACTCATAACAAGTGCAAATGGGCTAAGATAAGAGATAAGGCATAGCTCTTGCAACAAGCACATGGTTGAGCAACATGTAAAAGAGGCAACTTATGAATGGGCTCAACCAAAAGGATGTGTGCAAGTCATGGGGAAGCACTTGATAAGGCTAATATATGGATGAGCATTAAGCATCAACATAGTCTTAAAGAATGAGATACAAGGTGCAAGACATGTCTTCCCCCCCCCCCCCACACTCAACTAGCAAATGGGTTCACAAGCTCTCCAAAAAGCAAGTTAAAAACCAAAGCTTGTGATGACCCATGGTGAAGATAGACAATGATGGCTTTGTCAAGAGGAGGGATACCAAACAAAATGGAAAGCATCATCAAGACAAGCAAGAGAAAAAGAATCTTCACCACAAAAGAGTGCATCAAGGTGCAATGATATAAGACCCGCACTCAAGATAAATCCTTTAACGAAACCACCAAGGAAGAATGTGGATGTGAAAGAATAAGGATATCAACTAGAGATGTAACTTCTCTCATTTGTATAAGATTCTACGTAGATCAAAGATATCAATCCACAAACAAGCATGCACACACGAAATACTTACACAAAGGAGAGAACAAGATATCCACAAGGAAGATATAAATTACTAATAAGATATTTGCTTGAAAGCATAGCACATGGCTAGATATGGTCTCATAGTATATAAATGAACTCCTACCACACATCCATCAAAGACATCACAACTAGGAACAAGAGATCATCGTTGGGATGCTTTGAGAAAGGAAACAAGTATCACAAGATGAAGTGAATATCATGCCAATATGCAACCTACACAAGGTTAAATGCAAGAGAGGAATGCATGAATAGATACTTGTTACCGAGATAGCATTGGAAGGATGTAGAAGATACCAATTGAAGGTATTAGATAGTAGTTCATTGAACATCCTAGCTTGACTCCAATAAGCACATGGTGACACCACCTTCCTTGTGAGTGAGCCGAGCATCCAATGCATCTCCAATTCTTCCTAGAACAACAACACAAACAAAATATGTGCACATAGATATGAAAATAAATTTCATGCACATCTCATATAATTTGAGACTTGGTGGAGTTTCCCCTATATATTGGGTCAAAGAAAGAAAGCATGCCAAAATAAAACACATGAAGTAAATATTCATGCTAAAGACTTTCAAAAACCGACACCAAATGAAAAAGAAATACCAAGTGAAAAGGATACCAAATGGAGAAATCATCACTTGGAAGATATCAATTAACAGATACATCATGGAATGAGATATCCATTGATACACGCAAAATGAAAGATATCAAACTCCTGAAAGAGAGGGCGGTTCCAAACAAACCATGATCTCTACAAAGTTTCATGATGGCACAAAGTACCAAAAAGAAACAGCTTGCCTTCTGATACGTCTCCAATGTATCTATAACTTTTTGTTGTTCCATGCTATTATATTATCTGTTTTGGATGTTTTGTACATATTAATATGCTATTTTATATGATTTTTTGGACTAACCTATTAACCTAGAGCCCAGTGCCAGTTTTTGTTTTTTCCTTGTTTTAGAGTTTAGGAATACCAAACGGAATAAAACTTTCGTGATGATTTTTCTTGGACCAGAAGACATCCAGAGGACTTGGAGTGCAAGTCACGGAATCCACGAGGCAGCCACAAGGACGGAGGGTGCGCCCAGGGGGTAGGGCGCACCCCCCACTCTTGTGGGCCCCTCGTGACTCCACCAACATATTTCTCCCGCCTATATATTCCATATATCACGAAACCAACAAAGAGAGCCACGAAAACACTTTTCCACCGCCGCAACCTTCTGTACCCGTGAGATCCCATCTAGGGGCCTTTCCTGGCATCTTGACGGAGGGGGATTCGATCATGGAGGGCTACTACATTAACACCATTGCCCTTCCGATGAAGTGTGAGTAGTTTACCACCGACCTACGGGTCCATAGCTAGTAGCTAGATGGTTTCTTCTCTCTCTTAGATTCTCAATACCATGCCCTCCTCGATGTTCTTGGAGATCTATTCGATGTAATACTTTTTTTGAGGTGTGTTTGCCAAGATCTGATGAATTGTGGATTTATGATCAGCTTATCTATGAATATTATTTGAATCTGCTCTGAATTCTTATATGCATGATTTGATATCTTTGCAAGTCTGTTTGAACTATCGATTTGGTTTGGCCAACTAGATTGGTTTTTCTTGCAATGGGAGAAGTGCTTAGCTTTGGGTTCAATCTTGCGGTGTCCTTTCCTAGTGATAGTAGGGGTAACAAGGCACGTATTTTATTGTTGCCATCGAGGATAAAAAGATGGGATTTTCGTCATATTGCTTGAGTTAATTCCTCTACATCGTGTCATCTTGCCTAATGTGTTACTCCATTCTTTATGAACTTAATACTCTAGATGCATGCTGGATAGCGGTCGATGTGTGGAGTAATAGTAGTAGATGCAGAATCATTTTGTTCTACTTGACACAGACGTGATGCCTATATTCATGATCATTGCCTTAGATGTCGCCATAACTTTGAACTTTTCTATCAATTGCTCGGCAGTAATTTATTCACCCACCATAATATTTTCTATCTTGAGAGAAGCTTCTAGTGAAACCTATGGCCTAATTCCTGCTCGTCCTCGAGTAGGGAAATGATAAAAAAGATAATTTTTGATGTGGAATGCTACCTAGCATAATCTTGATCATGTAATCTTATCATGGCATGAATATTAAGACACGAGTGATTCAAAGAATAGTCTATCATTTGATATTAAGACAATAATACTTCAAGCATACTAATAAAGCAATCATGTGTTTTCAAAATAACAAGGCCAAAGAAAGTTATCCCTACAAATTCATATGGTCTGGCTATGCTCCATCTTCACCGCACAAAGTATTTAAATCATGCACAACCCCGGTTTTAGCCAAGCAATTGTTTCATACTTTAGAATTCTCAAACTTTTTGAACTTTCATGCAATACATGAGCGTGAGCCATGGTTATAGCACTATAGGTGGAATAGAATATGATGGTGGAGGTTGTGTGGAGAAGACAAAAAGGAGAAAGTTTCACATCGACGCGGCTAATCAACGAGCTATGGAGATGCCCATCAATTGATGTCAATGTGAGGAGTAGGGATTGCCATGCAACGGATGCACTAAGAGCTATAAGTGTATGAAATCTCAAACTGGAAACTAAGTGGGTGTGCATCCAACTTACTTGCTCATGAAGACCTCGGGCATTTGAGGAAGCCCATCATCGGAATATACAAGCCAAGTTCTATAATGAAAAATTCCCACTAGTATATGAAAGTGAAAGCATAGGAGACTCTCTCTATGAAGAACATGGTGCTATTTTGAAGCACAAGTGTGGTAAAAGGATAGTAGCATTGCCCCTTCTCTCTTTTTCTCTCATTTTTTTATTTTCTATTTTTTTATTTTTTTGGTGGGCTTCTTTGCCTCTTTTTTTGGGGGGCTTCTTTGGCCTCTTTTATTTTTCATAAAGTCCGGAGAATCATCCCAAATTGTGAGGGAATCATTGCTTCCATCATCCTTTCCTCACATGGGACAATGCTCTAATAATGATGATCATCACACTTTATTTACTTACAACTCAATATTACAACTCGATAAAACTAATACATGATGACTATATGCATGCCTCCGTCAGTACACCGGGATGTGCAATGATCTAGCGTAGCAATGACATCAAAAAAATGGACAAGCCATAAAAATATCATGCTAGCTATCTTACGAGCATGCAAAGCAATATGACAATGAATGCTCAAGTCGTGTATATGATGATTATGGAAGTTGCATGGCAATATATCTCGGAATGGCTATGGAAATGCCATGATAGGTAGGTATGGTGGCTGTTTTGAGGAAGATTAAGGAGGCTTATGTGTGAAAGAGCGTATAATATCACGGGGTTTGGATGCACCAGCAAAGTTTGCACCGACTCTCGAGGTGAGAAAGGGCAATGCACGGTACCGAAGAGGCTAGCAATGATGGAAGGGTGAGAGTGCGTATAATCCATGGACTCAACATTAGTCATAAAGAACTCACATACTTATTGCAAAAATTTATTAGCCATCGAAACAAAGTACTACACACATGCTCCTAGGGGAAGGGTTGGTAGGAGTTAACCATCGCGCGATCCCGACCTCCACACAAAGGATGACACTCAAAAAAATAAATCATGCTCCGACTTCATCACATAACGGTTCACCATACGTGCATGCTTCGGGAATCACAAACCTCAACACAAGTATGTCTACTAATACACAATTACTCACTAGCATGACTCTAATATCACCACCTTTATATCCCAAAACTATTGCAAGGAATCAAACATATCATATTCAGTGATCTACAAGTTTTATGTAGGATTTTATGACTAACCATGTGAATGACCAATTCCTATCAACTCTCCAATTAGATATCAGTGAAGCAAGAGAGTTTAATTCTTTCTACAAAATATATGCCCATGCTCTAACAAATATAAGTGAAGCAAAAGAGCATTCTACAAATGGCAGTTTTATATGTGAAGAGAAACAGGCAATCCAAACTTCAAATAATATAAGTGAAGCACATGAAGCATTCTATAAAGCCATACTCAAAAGATATAAGTGAAGTGCAATGAGCATTCTATAAATCAACCAAGGAATATATCATACCAGCATGGTGCATAAAAGAAAAGTGAAAACTAAACGGAAAAGATGCTCCAAGATTTGCACATATCACATGAATGAAACGAATCCGAAAACATACCGATACTTGTTGAAGAAAGATGGGATGCCTTCCGGGGCATCCCCAAGCTTAGACGCTTGAGTCTCCTTGAATATTTACTTGGGGTGCCTTGGGTATCCCCAAGCTTGAAATCTTGCCTCTCCTCCTTCTCCTCACATCGAGACCTCCTCGATCTTCGAACACTTCATCCACACAAAACTCAACAGAAAGCTCGGTACGATCCGTTAGTATAATAAAGCAAATCACTACTCTAAGTACTGTTGAAGACCAATTCATATTTTGTATTTGAACTGTAGCTACTGCAATATAACTTTTCCATGGCTTAATCCACTGATAGAAATTATAGTTTCATCAAAACAAGCAAACTATGCATCAAAAACAGAATCTGTCTTAAACAGGGCAGTCTGTAGTAATCTGAACATTCACCATACTTCTGGTACCCCAAAAATTCTGCCAAAATTAGGTAAAATAAAAAATTTGTATGTAAAGACAGTGCAAAAATTTTCAGAACAGTTTCACGTTCCAGTACAAAACATAAAATCGTGCACTGCAGCCAAAGTTTCTGTCTTGCACCGCACAAACCAACAAGCAATCTAAACATCCTAAAGGCGAACCTTGGCACATTATTTTTATAATACAACTGAATTGTACAAGGGGATAATTATTTTTGTTGAAAATTTTCTGTAATCATGATTCACAAAGTTTCCGTGAGCATGAACAAAGTTCAAGGAGCTCCCCCACTTCAACAATGCTTGTCTCTCTCACTTTCACTTTCCTTTTTGAAAAAGTTTTGGGTTCCCATATTTTTTTTGTTTTTAAACTTTATAAAAGCACTCAACATAAATAAATGACTCTCTAAAACTTCAGGGTTGTCTCCCTGGCAGCGCTTTCTTTAAAGCCATTAAGCTAGGCATATAGTGCTCAAGTAATGAATCCACCCGGATCCCAAGGTATATCAAAGCCAATTTTAATTAATAGTGATTTGTAATTTAGTAGTGAGCACAAAGTAACATATATGAAGCAATGACAAAGTCTAACTCTCTTCCTCTGCATCGGCATGTCATAGAAGAACAATTCATGCACACATAGTAAAGGCCAATGCATAGTATAAACAGTTTCTTGCAATTTTATCGTCTGGGAAACATAGAGAGGTGGAGATATAGTTCCTCTCTCATAATAATTGCAAGTAGGAGCTATCAGATTTCGGGTTCAAACCCTTGAGGTTCGAACACTGGGGTGCGCACGAAGATTTCCCCCTATCGAATCTTGCTCTCAGCCTCGTCGCGATCCCTAAGCTTAGCTCGATGAACTCACAACACAAGAGACACAAGATTTGTATAGGTTCGGGCCACCGTTGTGGTGAAATACCCTACTCCTGTGTGGTGGTGGTGGATTGCCTCTTGGGCTGAGGATGAACAGTACAAGGGAAGAACAGCCTCCTGGGAGAGGTGTTCTTGAGCTGGTGTGGTGTTCTGCTTGGGGAGGAATCGATCCCCTTCTACTGTGGTGGCTAGTCCTATTTATAGAGGCCCTGGTCCTCACCCCAAATATTGAGTGGGAAGGTATCCAACAACGGTCAATTTGAAAGGGGACAACTAGTACAAGCTATCCTGACTAAAGGTGGTCTTTGCCTGTCAAAGGTGCTGGCGGTGACGCCGTCTTGGGCTCCATGATGACCTCCGTCCTGCCGTCCTGCTGGTCTTGGTCTTGTTGCACTGATATGGAAACCTTTGCCTGATGCCTCGGTACTCCACGCCTGCGCTTGCCCCCTTAGCACCAAAGGGGAAACGAGGATACTGCACGCCCTGGCGCCCGCCTGGCCTTGGTCGTCATGGCTTGCATCACGGGAACCTCATGAGGTACCCCTTGCCTTGATCTCTCCGCCCCCTCATGAGCATGCGTGGTGAGGCCACTCCTGAGGAGGCCTTGTGTTGTCCGACCCGCAAGGCTTGGCCCTCGCGAGGGTCTTGAGTGTTGGTTGATGAAGACGGGCCATACTGGGCCACTGGTGGAGCCATGCCGCGGGTCGCAGGCAGGCAAGTCTGGGGACCCCCGTTCCCAGAACACCGACAGTAGCCCCCGGGCCCAAGGCGCGCTCGGACTTGGCTTAGCGGCGAAGTCAAAGGGCAAGTGCGGAGCACGGTGGGCCCAACAGCCTGCGGCCTTGGTCGATGCATGGCGACTGATTGGACGTGGGCATATCCACTTCCCCATGCTGCCTCGGCAACTACCCGACTGACAAAAGGCTGGTGCGAGCAAGAATTGCCTTCATTGCTCTCCTTCGTCTTGCTCCAGATCCCCTTCCTCGCTCCTTGCTTTTGATCCTTTCCCTTTCGGCGACCGATGGCGCCCCACAAGGCTAAGGTTAGTGCGCCTCTAGTTTGGTATGAGCCGGCCCTGGACGCGCCCGCTATCCAAGAGAAGAATCTCGCCGCCACACGCCTGCTGACGGCGGTGGAGAGCAATGAAAAGGGGAAGACCGAACTCTGGGCGGGCTCTGCCGCGCCGAAGGCTCAGGGGATCACTTTCTATCCCTTCTTCACGAATGTCATCGTCGCAGGCCTAGTTCCCCCCTTCTCCGACTTCTTCTACACTGTCCTCCGCCATTACAGGTTGCAGGCCCTTCATCTCCATCCCAACTCCATTCTTCTCTTATCGATTTTTGCCTACTACTGCGAGGCGCATGTTAGGGTGATGCCGTCTGTGGCTCTTTGCTGTGCCACTTCTTCCTCCTGCGAACCAACGGCAACCACACCTCAGCGTGCGCCAATTTCACCGTGTACGGCAAGGCCAATTCAATCTCGAAGGCCGGGAAGAGGGCCGACGGCTTTCGGAGCAAGTGGGTCATGATGGATGCCAAGTGTGTCCACCCCCGGTTGGCGCTGGCGACAGAGATGCCCCAGCCTGATGAAGGGTGGTCTCGCGTGAAGCTTGCTGACGATCGGGCGACGTTGGTGCTGGAGAGGATGAACGCCGACCTGAAGCCAGGCAATGCGAAGGCGGCGAAGATGACGGGAGCCGTGCTCCTGAGGGAGTTCTTGATCCAGCGGGTGGCTCCGCTTCAGGCGCGCTCGCGCCCCTTATGGATGCTTGGGGGCGCAGATGACAAGCTTTGCCTAAATCCGGTGGCTTTGACCGATGAGGACCTTGCCGCAGCTCTCCGCCTCTGGGTCGGGGACGACCAGGAGTATCCGCTGAGTGCCACTGTCCCCTTGTTCCTTCGCAAGGATGGGGCACAGGTCGCGGCCACCATGCCTACCTTTGATTGGTGCGGCCTGGTTCCGCCAGCGCCTCCTGTGGTCCTGGAGATGACGGCGCCAGTGAACGTGTCGTCAGGAGACTCCCGTGAGGGACAAGAAGAGGAGGAAGACGAGAAGCATGACTCTGAGGTGTCTCCTGAGTAGATGGGGGAGACCTCCCCCTTGTGCAAGGCTGACCTCCTCCGCACAATGCTGGATGATGATGATGATGACGATGCCCCCTGGGGACGAAAGAGCCACTCGCGGAAGGAGGTCCCTCGTGAGCCAAACCCATCCTCCTGAGGGGGCCTCCGGCCGAGGCTCCGACGAAGAGCAGGTGGTCGCTGATCTCCCGAGAGGCTGCTTCTGCCCAGACTCCGCCCGGAGCCGCTTTCCGGCCCTTCTGCTGCACTTTCTTCTGCTTCTAGAGCCCTGGCGGCTGCGCCCCGGGCCACGAGGCTCTCAAGCTTCAAGCTCAGCAAGAGGAAGGTGGACTACACCACGGTAGACTAGTAAGTGTCCGTGCTCCATCTTGTTCTTGATTATGCTGCTAGTACTTGACGTTCTCCATTGATTGGCTAGGCCGCCGCCTGCAGTGAAGAAGAGGAAGGGGGACGCGGTGACGCCATCTGGGGCCGACTCATCTGCCGCGGCCGCTCCTTCACCCGCGGGGAGGGGAGGCGATGGTGTTCGCACCTCCCCTGCCCGGTCATCCTCATGGGCCCTGGGAGGGCATCCTCATGAAGAGTCAGCCCCCATGGCCCCGCTAGCTCCGGAGGTGCCATTACTCGACGCTACTGCCGAGGTACCCAAGGCTCAGGAGCCCCCAGTCTCCCAAGCCATGGCTACGCTGCTGCCTCCTCCCTCTATTGCGCTGTTGGTTCTAGGTCCTTCTGCCTCCCCCAATGTCTTGGAGCATGCTCTTTCCGTGGTGGCCCAGCTGCGAGAAGACCTCCAGGGCGCCGACCCCCATCTGGTAGCCGGGCGTCTGGAGCTGGTTTCTGACTAGCAACACTCTGATGCCTCTATCCGAGGGCGCTGGAGCGGGTCGCGGCAGCCTCTGAGGAGGAGAAGCGGGCGGCTACCCAAGCCGCAGCCGCTCGCGAGGTGGCGCTGAAGGATGCCACGGCCGCCCAGGACCGCTGCAAGGCTTTGGAGGCCGAGCTAAAGGATTTGCGTGACAAGCACGCCGAAGAAGCTCGCGACCGCCAGATGGAGGAGGAGAGGATGAAGGATCGGGAGGACGCCGTCAGCGGCCGCAACGCCGAGCTAGCGTGGTTGGCAGAGGCGCAGGCCACTCAGCGCGGCCGGCTGGAAAAGATGGAGCAGAAGGTGAGGACGGAGAAGGCCGAGCTCGACGCCAAGGCGAAGGTCCTGGCCGAGGACCGCGCGGCCTTTGCACTCCTTGAGGTGAGGTCTCGCGTGGCACTGAAGGCACTCTATGAGAAGGGCATGGAGAAGCCGCTAGCTACCGATGAGGACGGCCCCGCCCGACTGCTTCCTTACTTAGTCAAGGCGCTCGAGGAAGAGGCTCGCATCCTTTCCTTTGCTGCCCTGACGCGCGTCTTCAGCCACCTCCACCTCCGTGACCCTGATGCCAATCTTGATGACCTGCTGGAGGCTGTGAACGGCGAGTGCTACGCCGCCGCTGCTGAAGCCGTGAAGGGCCAGGTGGAGGCCTTGTTGAAAAAGTTCCGCGCCTTCGATCCTGCGCCAGCGGCAGGTAGCGCTGCTAATCCTGCGCCCCTGGGTGGTGGCACAGGCGAAGGCGATGCCACCATGGGAGTGGAGTCCTTGGCGGGCGACAGCGATGTCCAAGGGTGACGGCTTCTTTCCTGCTTAATTCCTGCAATGTGCACCATGCCTCGTGGAGGCGTTTAAACTTGCGTCTGGTATTGTGAAGACAATTATGGTTTGCAATATTTGCTTTGAGATTTGCTTCGAGATTTTGCAGTTTCCTTCCTATTTGCTTTATGTTCTATGTCGGCAGGGCCCGGCCCCGCGCATACCTCAACTGCCGTTGGCCCCGACCGGATCACCAAGAGGGGACCAAGGAGTGAGGGGCTACATGACCAGTTAGGCTCCTGAGTCGCGATGCTTAGGAGTTCCCCTTGACGCGCAAACAATTTATAGGAAGAAAATTTAGGGGTAGATCTATCGTTCTATGTCGGCAGAGCCCGGCCCCGCGCCTACCTCAACCGCCGTTGGCCCCGACCGGATCACCAGGACGGGACCAAGGAGTGAGGGGCTACGTGACCAGTTAGACTCCTGAGTCGCAATGCTCAGGAGTCCCCCTTGACGTTCAAACGACCTTCATACCTTGGCTCCGCTCGGGGAGGGGCGCGCGACGACCAGGTCCGGAGGACCTGGCTGGGTGGCGTACGCTCAGGCATGACCCGGGCGCAGCCCCCGTGCCCAGCCCCCTCGCGCGACGCTCCTGATGGGAGGTGTTGCGATGAGGCCAGACACTGAGCTTTGGGGCTCCCTGAGGTTGATACGGCCATGGGGCCGCCCTCAATTGTTTATCACCAGAGCGGAGGATAGCGCTTCTGTATGTGTACGGGCATAGCCGCTCCTCGGCAGTGTCGTTAGCCAGCGCGGAGCATGGTGCTTCCACCGGTGCGTGGGAGGGGGCTCCCTCTGAGGAGAGCCCCTGGGGCATGTACAGCCCCGCCCTGACACGTGGCTTGCACGGCAGGGCTAGACGAGGTGTATCTGGGCACTCGTGAGCCAACGCGGGACTCACAAGGCCCTACCTCAAAGCGGGTTGCTCCTGGTCTTGGGTCTTTGATAGCTATGTGTTCCTGCGAGTCGGTTAGGTGTAAATGCTCTACGTCCTCAGGTCCCGTCCCTCGAGCGAGCTCAGCCACCACTGGTATGCCAGGTCGCGATGCCGTGGTCAAGGCCAGGGGGTGAGGGCTGGAGAACCAGTAAGAGCTCCTGAGTCGCGATGCTGAGGAGCCCCCCTTTTAACGCGCAAGCGAATTGCATGAGAGAGAGGGACCCGTGGTAGGTGGCAATCGAGCAGGTGATAATCACAGGTAGATTGGGCATGAAAGGCAATCAGCTTTAGGTAAATGCAGAATGGGTACATGCCACGGGATCAGACCCAAGTGGCTTGGGGATAATGCAGCCCGAGGGGCGCCCCCATCAAGGTAAGCTAAAAACATAAAAAGAGATACATGCCGCAGGGACGGACCCACGCGGCCTGGGAATGATGCATCCCTGAGGGAGGTCCCAGTGGAAATGAACTTGGGTGATGTCACCTGGTTCTGTTGTCGAGGGGGTGTCGGGGCAACTGAAGATGCGCGGTAAAGAGGCCGACCCTCACGAGCCGCCTGGGCCGTGAGCCTCAGGAGGCTCTGGGGGTCCAGGTGGTTCCCTGAGAACCGTCTCCATCTCTGCTAAGATCGTGTGGTGCCTGGCCTCCTGAGCCGCCAGGATGCTCCGCAGGTGACGCTGGTAGGTGGCAGCCGCATTCGGCAGGCCGAAAGGCATGCAAACGTACCCTCGCAGTTTCCCACATGCGAGGGCCAGAAGCGCTCCTGAGATGCGGCTCGGTTGAGCCCTGGAATGTCGATGCAGACACGCAGCCCACCATGCTCGCCTAGATGGGGAGCCACACCAGGAGGGTGGCGGTCGCCGCGCATGGCCCTTGCTTCCTGAAGCTCCTGAGTGGTCTTGGCAATGAACTCCTGAACGTTTGGATTTCCATGCTCTGTGACTTCTTGAGGGAAACATGCCGCGACGCACGCCTCCAAGTGGTGACCCATCGCCTCCCTCGTGATGTTGGCGAGATATGAGGCCCTCCAGAAGAGAGCCCCCGGGCCCTGCCTGAGGAGGGAGCCAGGCGCACCTCCCGATGCGATGGAAGGAGGCTCCCCAGGCACGAGCGCCGATCCTGACGTGCCACCCGAGATGCCGACCTCCTGAGGCCTTGAGCGGAGCGGTTGCTTCTTCTTCTTAGGGATGGCCTCATGAGGGCTCTCGCCCTTGCTGTCTGGGTCCTCGATTGCTGCAGCTTGGAAGGCGCTCTCGAGGGAGCACATTGCATCTCTCTCTTCGCAGGGAACCATGATGATTCCGCCGCTTCCTGGCATCTTGAGGACGTTGTAGCCGTGGTAGGTCAGTGCCATGAACTTGGCTAGGGCTGGATACCCGAGGATGGCATTGTACGACAGGTGGATGTGGGCGACGTCAAAGTCGATGAGCTTGGTGTGGTAGTTGTCGCGTTATCCGAAGGTGACAGGGAGGCGGACCTGCGCTATCGGGGTGGTGGAACTGTGAGTAACTCCTGAGAAAGGCTTGGTAGGTTGGAGCTGATCGTATGGCACTTGAAGGTTGTCGAACATCTCGATGGACATGATGTTAAGCCCTGCACCGCCATCGATGAGGGTCTTGGTGACTTGCACGTTGCTGATGACTGGTGAACACAGCATCGGGGGAACGCCAGTAGTAGCCCCGCACTTGAGATGATCTGTCGAGCTGAAGGTGATGGCGCACTTGGACCACCTGAGCGGGCGTGTGGCTTCGAGCCTGGGGAGGACTGCGTTCACCTCGCGAGCAAACTGCTTGAAGATGCACTGAGAGGCTGGGGCCTGAGCTCCGCCCAAGATGCAAGCGATAGCAGGTGGCTCCTGGAAGCCCCCAGCCCCCTTGTCCTGATGATGGTCATCATTCCTTCTTGGCAGCAGCGGCAGCGGAGGAAGGCCTGCGTTACCCTGGGGGCGGTCCTCGAGAGGCTGATCCCTCCAGGCGCCCTTGCGAGGCTGATCCCTGCAGGAGCCCTCGCGAGGCTGGTCCTGCCAGCGATCCTCATGAGGTCGGTCACGCCACTCCTGGCGAGGGCCACGGTCGTCCCATTGTCCTCCGCCGCGTCCTCCTCCTCGGTCGTAGCCCAGGTCATTCCACTCGGGGCGTTGACCGAAGCGTCCTTCCCGAACAGCCCTGAGCTCCTAGCAATTGTTGGTGTTGTGGGTGTGGAGGTTGTGGTAGGCGCAGAACGGTCGGGTACCCTTGGACGACTCCGGCTGGTCCCTTCCGCGCTTCGTGTCTGGTTCCTCCGCAAGCACGGCTACTCCCTTGCGCTTCACGTCCTTGGCCTTGGTCTTCTTTTCTTTTGGGTCGGCAGCTAGGAGCTCGAGGAGGGAGAGGAGTCCCTCCTCAGCTCTTGCGCACTTGGTCGCCAGGTTGAACAGCTCCACAGATGTGCACAACTCCTCGTGGATAGCGAGCTCCTACTTCATATTGACGTCATGGACGCCATCAGAGAACGCTTAGATGATGGCCTCGTCTGTCACCTTGGGGATCTTGAGGAGGACGCTGTTGAAGCGGTGGATGTATTTCTGCAGGGTCTCCCCGGGCTGCTGCCTTATGCGGCGCAGGTCACCCACGGCCGGGGGACGGTCGTGAGTGCCCTGGAAGTTGGCGATGAAGCGGTTGCGCATCTCTTCCCACGAGGAGATCGAGCCGGGAGGCAGGTTCAGGAGCCACGAGCGGGCGCCGTCCTTGAGCGCCATGGGAAACCAATTCGCCATGACTTTCTCGTCGC
The DNA here is from genome assembly GCF_018294505.1 of Triticum aestivum. Taxonomy (NCBI): domain Eukaryota; kingdom Viridiplantae; phylum Streptophyta; class Magnoliopsida; order Poales; family Poaceae; genus Triticum; species Triticum aestivum. The sequence goes on from NC_057807.1 coordinate 233,736,055, forward strand.
CATTGGCCGCCTCGATGCTCAGCTCATAGAGCTGCAAGAACTCTGCGGGGTCGGGGGTGCTGTCATAGCAAGGAGGCAGGTCCGACTTGAACTTGCCCGGCCCGGCGATGTTACGGAGCTCGGGAGTGAAGGCGCGGCAACCTGCTGTGGTCACCGGGGCCCTTTGCTGACACGGAGCTTGCTCTTGACGGTACCCGCGCACTGCCGCCACAGGCAGCACGCGGTCTTGTCACGCCGGTGCAGGGAGCACGAGGGCTCCTTGTTGAGGCCGAGGGATTTCTTGACAGCTTCCTCCTTCTCACGCGAGCACCAGACGCAGTGGATCACGCCCAGGGGCCATGCGCCTTGGCATCAGGGCGCCGTCTTGGGGCAGAGGTGGTGGAGGCGCTCCATGAGCCACGTCGCCCATACCTAGCGGAGGGTGAGGCAGCAAGAGGGACGACGCTGGAGAGCCCCCTGCGGTGCAGACGAGCTCGGTGATGCGGGCGAGCCATTCCTCATAGAGGTCGTCGACGGGGCGGTAACGCAGGAGCCCACGTGCCATAAGCAGCGCGGCCTGCGCGTCCGTGGGGGCGCGACGAGCGTGGGATGACGAACCGGCTGGGGTCAGCGCCGGAGTGGCGGTGCGGCCGTCCCACTGCACCGAGGGGTGCAGCGAGGATGCTTGCTGCACATTCCCTGCCGGGCCGGTGGTGGCAGGCGATGGAGAACGACGGGGAGGCTCGCCGACAGGAGCCGTCTGGGCGACACGAGCAACGAGAGCGGCCCGGCGCTCGGCGCGGGCTCGGCGGGCGTCAGACATGGATGCAACAAAGCGATGGGACGTGGATCAGCGGAAGGAAGACTTCAGTGCACCCCTACCTGGCGCGCCAAATGTCGGATTTCGGGTTACGACAAAACCCTTGAGGTTCGAACACTGGGGTGCCCACGAAGATTTCCCCCTACCAAACCTCGCTCTCAGCCTCGCCACGATCCCTAAGCTTAGCTCGATGAACTCATGACACAAGAGACACAAGATTTATACAGGTTCGGGCCACCATTTTGGTGTAATACCCTACTCCTGTGTGGTGGTGGTGGATTGCCTCTTGGGCTGAGGATGAATAGTACAAGGGAAGAACAGCCTCCTGGGGAGAGGTGTTCTTGAGCTGGTGTGGTGTTCTGCTTGGGGAGGAATCGATCCCCTTCTACTGTGGTGGCTAGTCTTATTTATAGAGGCCCTAGTCCTCTCCCCAAATATTGAGCGGGAAGGGATCCAGCAACGGCCAATTTGAAAGGGGACAGCTAGTACAAGCTATCCTGACTAAAGGTGGTCTTCGCCTGTCAAAGGTGCTAGTGGTGACGCCCTCTTGGGATCCATGATGACCTCCGTCCTGCCATGCTATTGGTCTTGGTCTTGTTACACCGATATGGAAACCTTTGCGTGATGCCTCGGTACTCCGCGCCTGCGCTTGCCCCCTTAGCACCAAAGGGGAAATAAGTACACTGCGCGCGCTGGCGCCCGCCTGGCCTTGGTCATCATGGCTTGCGTCACGGGAACCTCGCAAGGTACCCCTTGCCTTGATCTCTCCGCCCCCTCATGAGCATGCCTAGTGAGGTCGCTCCTGAGGAGGCCTTGTGTCATCCGCCCCGCGAGGCTTGGCCCCTCGCGAGGGTCTTGAGTGTTAGTTGATGAAGACGGGTCGTACTGGGCCACTGGTGGAGCCATGCTGCGGGCCGCAGGCAGGCAAGTCTGGGGACCCCTGTTCCCAGAATGCCGACAGGAGCGACAAGCACATGCATATTATACCTATCAAAACCATCATGTGTAGTAGTGAAACACAACCCATCAATATAATCCTTAATAAGGGCAAACTTCTCCGATATAGTGTAGTCGGGAGAATTCAAAGAGATAATAGGACTATCATGCGTGGGTGCAATAGGAACTATTTCATGTTTAACATAAGGAATCATAGCAAGTTCATCTGCATAAGCATAATTCATATTGGCATCTTGGCCACAAGCATAGCAAGCATCATCCAAAAGGGATATTTCAAAAGAATCAACGGGATCATAACAATCATCATAGCAATCATCCTTCGGTAAGCACGAAGGGGAATTAAACAATGTATGAGTTGAAGAGTTACTCTCATTAGAAGGTGGGCACGAGTAGCTAATCCGCTCGTACTCCTTTTGTTCTTCGCTCTCCTCATCATCTTTTTCATCCAATGAGCCCATAGTTTCATCAATTCCTTCTTCCATAGACTCCTGCAAAACATCAGTCTCTTCTTGGACAGCGGAGACTCTCTCAATAAAATCATCAATATCGGAATTGAATTCATAATTCTCATAGCAATATTTAAGTATAGCAAAATTTTCAGGTCTGTAAACAACATCATTAATATTTTCACACTCTTTAAACAAAGATTCAATTTCATAAGCACCCATAAAAGCAACGAATTCTTCTATTTGTTCCACATCACAGTAATCATATATACCGTTAGCATTAGAAGCTAAGGTTTCATTATCATTAAATTTGCATGAAAAGGGAAGGTGTGGAGCCTCCATCCTAAAGCAACAAGTATAATCATATCTCAAGCATAGTATACAACATATAAATTTGATCCCATAATAGTTTCCCTTTTTGTGTCAAGCGATAATCCCTAAAGTATTCACGTTGATCCAATGTGTCTCCCATAAAATAATTGAATGGGGTTTTCCAATGTTCAGGAAATCGGTAATCGGTAACTGCTCGGTCAACTAGGGAGTAGGGATTAATCGTGAATCGGCCAATTAATCGGAATCAATCAGTCAGTTTTCTAATAAATCTCATAATCCTGGTGTCGAGACCAGATTTTGGCCCCGCAAAAATGTAATTTAAATTGCCTCAAATGAATAAGTACCCAGTATGAAAAAATGAACACGGATGTCATTCGTATCGACAAGGCGAACAACTTTTATGTTTTGATTATTTTGATCCTGGGTCATATCTGACATGTGAGTTCACAAAACTGAACTGTTATATGAGTGTGTATGTGTGTATGACAAGAATGCTCTAAAATATGATATATTCAACAAGTATTGCAACAATCATTATGTGCTTTATCTCCAAGACTTGTAATAACTTAATAACAAATAATCATAGTTCTTGCATTTGCATAACATAACATGGTCCACAAGTATGTATCACAATTGAAAGTATGACATAGCAAGGTCCACAAGTATGAAGTATGTATGACATGACAGTATAACATAACAAGGTCCACATGGTACTACAATTGTAACACTTGTACACAAAAATCATTTCGATCATCAATTCATAATTCATCTAGCATGAAGTTATACAAAATAAAAAATAAAAAATATGAAGAGGCAGCAGCCTGTGCTTGCTGCTATGCTACTGTGTTGCTACCCCTTCTCCTCCAACCAGGTCGCCAGCTTGAAGAGTCAGCAAGGAGAGGTCAGAGAGGGAGGGGAGGCCACCTGCCTGCTGCTGCCCTAGTCGATGGTGTGAGGATGCAGCAAGGATAGACCGGAGCGGGAGGATGACCCCCTTCTTGCTTGCCACAGCCACGAGTGAGGATGGGGTAGATGTGGGAGGAGGGGAGGTGCCTAGGAGAGGTGGGAGAGAAACGACCGTCGTTGGCCGGTGTCGAGGGAACGGTGGGTGGAGGCAGCGACGTGAGGTGAGAGAGCCACATGTGAGGAGGGGTATGGGGTAGATGCGGGAGAAGGGGGAGCCAGCGAGGAGAGGCAGGAGAGGAAGGGGCGGCCATGCCGTTGGCCGCCGTCTGGGGGGTGGGGGGCGGCGCTGGGTGGGCAATGCAGGCGGTGGCGCGGGGTGGGAGTTCTGTTCTGCCAAACCTAACCCCACGGGCCACGGGTGAGGATTGAGGAGAGAGATGAGGGAGGCTAATATTTTACATTATGCCCCCTGTGAGTCCGACGATTAATCGGTCTATGGTTGATTACTCGGTTGTTAGATGATTAATCAGCCGATTAATCCCCATAGCAAATAACACTGCTGAATACATGAAATTTACCAGGTGGATGGCCGAGTAGCGATTAATCGGCCGATTTTTCGAACAATGGGGTTTTCTCAGGATTATCAAAGTAGTACATAATATCTTTCACATAATGAGCATCGAGGGTTTTAGGAGGTTCCCCATCTCCATGAGTAGCAAGTAAACCTATTTTTTTGGTATTTCGTGGTCCATATCCTTAAATAAGGATAGAGAACAACTTAGAACAACAAATAAAATCTACTTAGTGATAAAGCAAACAAGCACACACGAGAATATTCTCCCCACGCTATAACTCCCCGGCAACGGCGCCAGAAAAAGGTCTTGATAACCCACAAGTATAGGGAATCAATTGTAGCCTATTTCGATAAGTAAGAGTGTCGAACCCAACGAGGAGCTAAAGGTAGAACAAATACTCCCTCAAGTTCTATCGACCATCGATACAACTCTACGCACGCTTGACGTTCACTTTACCTAGAACAAGTATGAAAATAGAAGTACTTTGTAGGTATTTTTCGATAGGTTTGTGAAAGTGCTAGTTATCGACTAGAGGGGGGGTGAATAGGCGATTTTTATGAAAGTCTTCAAAACATGAAAGTTTCAAAGACGAACACAAAAACTGGACCTCTAAACATGCGGCGGAAGATGAACTACACTAGACAAGCCATAGTCAAACAAGTATGAAGCTAAAGCATGATGACTGATAGCATCTAGGTAGTAGGATTAGGATGGAAGATAGTATGAAGCCAATCAGAACAAGTAGTCACACAGTGAAGTCAAACAGGCAGAGCAATCAGGCAATGACTTCACAAAGACAAACTGTAAGTAAGGAGAGTATGAGATAGAACCAGTGTGTTGTGAAGACAAGGATTTGTTCGACTAGTTCTAGTTGCTGTGACAACTGTATGTCTGGTTAGGGAGGCTGAGACTGAACTCAGAAGACCATGTCTTCACCTTATTCCCCTTGAGCTAAGGACACACAGTCCCCGCCCAATCACTCTGGTAAGTCTTCAAGGTAGACTTCCAAACCTTCACAGACTTTGTTCACCGGCGATCCACAATTACTCTTGGATCCTCAGAACGCGAAGCCTAATCGGCTGGGGGATTCACAGTCCTCAAGTGTAACAAGTCTTTAGATCACGCGGACAGAAAGATTTCAGTGATGCCAAACACTCTTTGGGCTCTGGGTGTTTTGGGCTTTGTCCTCACAAGGATTTCTCTCTCAAACTCTTCGGAGGTGGGTTGCTCTCAACGACAAAATCCGTGCACTAACTCTGAGCAGCCACCAATTTATGGTGTAGGGGGTGGGCTATTTATAGCCACTAGGCAACCCGACCTGATTTGTCCGAAATGACCCTGGGTCACTAAGGAACTGACACGTGTCACAACGGTCAGATTTCAAACACACGCGACAGCTTGACTTGGGCTACAAGTAAAGCTGACTTATCCGACTCTGGATAATATTTGCTCTCATTGTCTTCGCTTGAAGACATAGGATTTTGGTTGAGCATCACTTCTGTCACTCTGACTTTGTTCACTTGGACCCCACTTAACAGTGCGGTGGTTCCTATGACTCAACAAAGAAGAAAAGAAACAACGAAACTACTAAGTCTTCGCGCTCCATAGTCTTCACTCAATGTGTTCTTCTGTCATAGTCTTCAGTGTGAATATCTTCACGTACCACCATTATCTTCAATGTCTTCATACATTTTTAGGGGTCATCTCCGGTAGGTAAACCGAATCAAGGAGGGACTACTACCTGTGTTATCTTGCAATTCTCACAAACACATTAGTCCCTCAACCACGTTTGTCTTCACTACTCCAAAACAAACTAGGGGTGGCACTAGATGCACTTACAGTTTGCAAGATAATAAAGAGCGCGTAAATAAAAAGTAGGGGCTTCTTAGATAAATAAGCAATAAAGTTAGTTTTAGTAGAGAGCTTTTTGTCACGAGAAAGTTATTTGTCCCTAGGCAATCGATAACTAGACCGGTAATCACTATTGCAATTTTATTTGAGGGAGAGGCATAAGCTAACATACTTTCTCTTCTTGGACCATATGCACTTATGATTGGAACTCTAGCAAGCATCCTCAACTACTAAAGATCATTAAGGTAAAACCCAACCATAGCATTAAAGTATCAAGTACTCTTTATTCCCATACGCCATGACCAACTTATCCGTGTTTGTGTTTCAGTCACTCACGCAACGCAGACAATAAGCAAACCATGAACATATTGCAACACCCTACAACAGGAATCCCTCACGCTTGCGCGACACAGAGAGCACCATAGGACAACACCAATAATAAAACATGCAACTCAAACCAATCACAATCATCAATTAACCCATAGGACAAAACGGATCTACTCAAACATCATAGGATAGCCATACATCATTGGGAAATAATATATAGCGTTGAGCAGCATGTTTAAGTAGAGATTACAGCGGGTAAAAGAGGGGTTACACCGCTGCATAGAGGGGGGAAGAGATGGTGATGAGGGTGGTGAAGTTTTTGGTGTAGATTGCAGTGATGATGATGGCCCCGACGGTGTTTCGGCGCCACCGGAAGCGAGGGGGAGAGAGCCCCCCCTCCTTATTATGATTCCTTGGCCTTCTCCCTAGGTGGGAGAAGGGTTCTCCCTCTGGTCCTTGATCTCCATGGCATGGGAGGGGGCGAGAGCCCCTCCGAGATTGGATCTATCTCTCTATCTCTCTCTGTTTCTGCGCTCTGGTATTCTACCCTTTCACCGTTTCTTATACTCCCAGAGATCCATAACTCCGATTGGATTGAAACTTTGAACACGATTTTTTTCTGAATATTAGCTTTCTTGCGGCGAAAGAAGGGCAACAACCGCCTTACGGGATGTCCATGAGGGTCAGGGACGCGCCCACCCCCCTGGGGCGCGCCCCCCTGCCTCGTGGGCCCCTCGAGCATCGTCCCACGTTGATTCCACTTCTCAAAATTCAGATATATTTCAAAAAATCTCCATCCATCTTTATCCCATTTGGACTCCGTTTGATATGGATTTTCTACGAAACAAAAAACATGCAACAAACAGGAACTGGCACTGGGCACTGGATCAATATGTTAGTCCCAAAAATAGTATAGAAAGTTGCCAAAAGTATATGAAAGTTGTATAATATTGGCATGGAACAATCAAAAATTATAGATACGACGGAGACGTATCATGGCCCCCGGGTCAATTTTCCATCATATAATCTTCGATTTTCCATCATATGAGTTTTCGATCTACAATATTAGTTTCCGATTTACTTCCTTTGCAATCTTTCACTTTCCGATCTATAAACCAAAAATATTTACTTTAACGTTTATCTATCTCTATTAGATCTCACTTTTGCGAGTGACCGTGAAGGGATTGACAACCCCTTTATCGCGTTGGGAGCAAGTTGTTTGATTGTTTGTGCAGGTATTCGGTGACTTGTTCATTGTCTCCTACTAGGTTGATACATTGGTTCTCAAAACTGAGGGAAATACTTACTCTACTTTGCTGCATCACCCTTTCCTCTTCAAGGGAAAAACCAATGCAAGCTCAAGACGTAGCAGGAAGGATTTCTGGCGCCGTTGCTAGGGAGATCTACGCCAAGTCAAGACATACCAAGTACCCATCATAAACTCTCATCTCTTGCATTACATTATTCGCCATTCGCCTCTTGTTTTCCTCTCCCCCACTTCTAAAACGATTTTCGAAAAGATTTGACTTTTCTTCGCCCTTCTTCCGTTCGTCTTCTTCGCTTGCTTTTTGTGTGCTCGTGTGTTGTATCGCTTGCCTTGCTTTCATGTCTATTCCTCCCATCATTGTTAGCACTCCCAATAATGAAGCACTCAATTTTAAACAAAGGGAGGGAGAAAATTTAAAAGATGCTTGGTATAGAATTTGCAATGCTCAAAATAGATCTACTCGAAAGCAATCTATTGCCGTTCTTCTTTGCAATTTTTATGTTGGCGTTACTCCTTGGAATAGATACGTTCTAGATACCATTACTGGAGGGAATTTCTTGGGTAGCCATACTTCTGTTTCTTATAATACCATGATAGATTTGTTAGGCCCACAACCTCTTCTGATCAATGGAACTGTTTTAACCTTGGAGCATGTAATGCAAAGGGTTGATATTATTGAAAATAAGATTCCACCATTGAATTGATGGAAAATTTGGATACAAATATTCATAATCAAATTGCTCAATATTGGGTCTAAAGTAGGAGTTACTTTGAAGAATTTTAGGGAAAAGGAACCCATGGTTAATGAAAAGATAGATCTAGATTCTACTAGAATTGGCAAGTTAGAAGATATTATTAAAACCTTGGGTTCTGCTTTTTCCTCCGTTAAAAACTACTCAAAATCTTCTTCCTACTAAGATTTCCATGTTTACTTATGTTACAAAGAATAAGGGTGAATGTCGGTGTCAAAACCGGCGGATCTTGGGTAGGGGGTCCCGAACTGTGCGTCTAGGCGGATGGTAACAGGAGACAAGGGACACGATGTTTTTACCTAGGTTCGGGCCCTCTCGATGGAGGTAAAACCCTACTCCTGCTTGATTAATATTGATGATATGGGTAGTATAATAGTAGATCTACCACGAGATCAATGAGGCTAAACCCTAGAAGCTAGCCTATGGTATGATTGTTGTTCGTCCTACGGACTAAAACCCTCCAGTTTATATAGACACCGGAGAGGGTTAGGGTTACACAGAGTCGGTTACAATGGTAGGAGATCTACATATCCGTATCGCCAAGCTTGCCTTCCACGCCAAGGAAAGTCCCATCCGGACACGGGACGAAGTCTTCAATCTTGTATCTTCATAGTCCAGGAGTCCGGCCAACGGTGATAGTTCGGCTATCCGGACACCCCCTAATCCAGGACTCCGTCAGTAGCCCCTGAACCAGGCTTCAATGACGACGAGTCCGGCGCGCATATTGTCTTCGGCATTGCAAGGCGGGTTCCTCCTCCGAATACTTCATAGAAGATTTTGAACACAAGGATAGTGTCCGGCTCTGCAAAATAAGTTCCACATACCACCGTAGAGAGAATAATCTTTACACAAATTCAATCTGCTGACGTATTCTGCGGCGTGACGTCACACCATGGCCAAGCCTTTATTGGAATCGTTTTTGTTGTCCCACCTCAGCGTGTTTAGCGAGGCGGTTTCCTTGGCACGTCTTATCAAAGCGGAGATCGTGCCCCCTTATTCCGGGATTCTCATCAATACGGGCGTGGGTAATCCAACCGCGCCATTGATTACGGCGCTTGGGAGATAAGCGAGTTTTACCAGGCTGGTGGGGGACGCATAGCTTCGTCTGTCCATATAAGGGGATAAGGATCCACCTTTTCACCTACGCCTTCTTCCTCCTTTGCTCATCCATTTCCGCGCACTCGAGCTCCAGTGCCCAAGTCCGCACATCCCTCCTCAACCTTCTCCAGCCATGTCCGGAGCGGGAGGCAAGTGGATGGTCTCCTCCGTAACGGAGGAACAAGTCAAAAAGCTGTGGAAGGCCGGATACTTGTCCAGCGACATCGTGCATCGGCTCCCCGACAAGGGGCAGCTCCTCCCCACCCCCAGGCCCCATGATAGGGTGGTGTTCCTCACCCACTTCTTCTGCGGACTAGGTTTTCCACTTCACCCATTTGTCCGGGGGCTCATGTTCTACTATGGCCTAGATTTCCACGATCTGGCCCCGAACTTCATCCTCAACATCTCGGCGTTCATCGTCATGTGCGAGGACTTCCTCTGCATCCAGCCCCACTTTGGCTTATGGCTGAAGACTTTTAATGTCAAGCCAAAGGTAGTGGGCGGCCGCCAAGCGGAGTGCGGAGGCGCCATGGTGGGCCGAATGGCTAACGTCCTATGGCTCGAGGGCTCCTTCGTGGAGACAATAAAGGGGTGGCAATTGGGGTGGTTCTACATCACTGAGCCGCGCGACCCCAAATGGGCGGCAGCCCCCGAATTTCGATCTGGTTTCCCCACACGGCTCACCTCCTGGAAAGAGATGGGCCTAACGTGGGGAGATTCGGAAGAGCTGACCGGACTTCAAACCTGTGTCCAAAAACTGGTGAACAAGAATCTCAAGCTTGTCAATGTAGTCCAGGTCATGCTCATCCACCGGATCCTCCCATGCCAACAACGGGCCTTCAAACTGTGGGAGTTTGATCCGGCACAGCACCAAACCTTGCGCAGGCTCTTCGACACTACGTACGAAGATGCCTGGAAGGTGCTATTTAAGGGCGCCGAGGCCCCCGCATCCGCTACCGAAGATCGCAGATTCATCTCGCGGCGTCAGGCCAGCGAGGTAAGCTATTCTACCCTTTACAGGACTCTTGTTTTTCATAGTCTGACTCTATGCGGGATCTAAACTCCCTTACCTTTGAAAGAACTGGCTGAAGACGTCCGGGCAGGTTAACTGTCCGGCTCCTTTGCCATAAGACCCAGCGGACGCCCGCTTGATGGGGCTGCTAGTTCCGGCACCTCACGTGGTGCCGGAGAAGAAGGCCATGGGAACTCGAAGGAGTGCTCGGCTCCAGGTGTTGTCGGACTCACCATCCGACGATTCCGAGGCGGACTCCTCCTGTGAAGACGAGGAGGAGGAAAAAGAGGCCTCTCCCCCAGCGGGGGGAGAGAAGAAAGGAAGGCCGCCCCAGCTGGGGGGACGGAGGGTCCAAGAAAGGAAGGACCCTTCCTCCGGACTTTTCCACCAAGCCGACAACGGCGAAGAGGAGTGGCCCTTGAGGGCCAAGCCCCTGGCGAGATCGTAAGTGTCCGGATTCCAGAATAACTCATGATTTTTCATTTGTCGCATAGTGTCTTCTAACGCCGAATACAACCATGTAGCCCTCCCAAGGACGAGCTCCCCGCTTCGTCGAGCGGCTCCCTGGATTCGTCGGATGTGAATAGCACTTCACTTCCGACCGCCTCCTCCCCTCGTGACGCAGACGACGCCGCGGTGGAGTCCCAAAAGGGGCCCGACCAGGAGGAGGTGGTCCTGGAGGCGCTGCAAGGCGACCTCCCGGACTCCGGGCGCAAAGGGGGCAAAACCCCAGAGGGCTCTAAGTCCGGCCCTGTGCTGGACTCCGTACCGGAACCTACAGTTGTTCCGAAGCCCGGCAGGCGGCCCCTTCGTAAGAAGGGCAAGACTGCGACGCCGGTGGCCTCCGTCCAACCGGAGGCACCGGACAGCTTGCTGGAGGCGCTTAACGGCGCCTCCATCGACGAGGAGCACCGCACTATCATGAGTGCGGTGATCCAGAAAGTTCAGTCCGCCAAGAGCGGGCTGACTGAAGCCTGTACCAGCTTCTAACAGGCTTTGAGGTAAGTTTTTAATATATGTAAGAATATTACCGCATAGACAGTAGCCCCTGATGCTTAGTTCGGTGTTCGGAAAGAAAAGTCGAGCTGAGGATCTAAAAAGATATACGCAAGAGTCTAACATAAATATGTCAATATGGGAATGCAGGCTGCGCTGCTGACGTCTGCCGCACTGACTGCGGAGGTCAATGCATTGAAGGAGAGCCTCGAGCGGTCCGAGAACGAGTTCAGCCTTGCCAAGAAGCAGCTCGAGGACAAGGAAGGTAAGTAATACCTTATTAAAGTAATACCTTATAGAAAGGATTTGGTTGCAAAAAATGACAGGAATAACGTGAGTATTGCAAGGGCCACGAACGAGGTGGCGACCCTGAAGGAAGCGGTGTCCAAGGCCGAAAATAGTGCGGCCGCGGAGCACCGAGCGAGAGAAGGAGGCGCGGGTGGCGGAGGTGCGGCAAGAGCTCCAGGCTCTCGTGGAAAAACACGAGAGTTTGGAGCGTGACTCGAAGACTCGAGAGTCCGAGCTCGCCTTGGCTCTTGAGAGTGCCAAAGCCGCTAAGGCCGAAGCCCAGAAGGCCCTCCAGGAGATTGAGGCGATAAAAAAGATAGCGGCGGGTAAGGCATGCAAAGCAAGAATGTAAAAGTGAATTATCTGGTACTTACCCGAATTCGGAGCTCTCCGGGAGTGTTCGCAGATCTGCCCCGTAGTGTGTCCGATGCTGTCGCATTCTACCGAGCCGAGGAGGGGAGCTCGACGAAAAAGGTGTTTTGGTCTCAATATGCTGAGGCCGGACATCCGGTGCCCCTGAGCGACCAGCTGAAGCAGCTGGTCGAGCTCCACAAGGTGGCCGAACAGGCCATGAAGGGCCTCATAGTTCGGCTGTGGCCTAAAGAAGCCATGCCTGGGAGCTACTTCGGTCTGGTGCGGCGGCTGGTGGACGCCTGTCCATGGATTGAAGTCATCAAGCGTTCCGTCTGCATTGAAGGTGCCCGTCGGGCCCTTGCCCGTGCTAAAGTGCACTGGGGCAAGATGGACGCCGAGAAGCTTGTGACGGACGCGCCACCGCCGGGCAAGGAGTATCGCAAGCCTGAGATGTACTATGAGGGCGTCCTGAAGGGTGCCCGCCTTATAGCGGGTGAATGCTCCAAAGATGTAATTTTTGAGTAGACTCGCATTTGTTATCCTGTACGCTGAAAACTTTGTTCATATGCGCTAAGCAACGCTTGTTAATTTAAAATATTACCTTCTGTGCGGCCGTTTATCAAATTTGAGAGATGGCGAGTCGTTGGCTTCAGCCCCCATGCCACGAGTGCTGGGGTGTTCGGGATAAACTTGAGCGCTCTTGTTCCCATTCTTGGGTCCTTCGAGGGAGGCGTTCAACACGACGAACGAGGCAACCGGACTATAATGCTTGAACACTCTCACTTAGCCATAGAATTCTATAATTTTAAATTTCGGCGAAGCCCCTGGTATTCGGAAGACCGAGTTCGGGGCGCTATCCACGCCTTGGCCGGACAATGCCGACTCCTCGCTCTAAGCGGCATGAGTCTTTAGGGACCCGAAAAACCTCTCGAACAGCGACCGGCTCTCGCCCTATCATGACGGTCAGTTTTAGCTTTCTCCACTGAGGTGCTCAACCCAGCTCAACCGGGGCACAATCGCAGTGGTTCTCCCAGCGCTACCTTAGCCGATATAACGGAACGTAAGGTACCAAAACATGGGAGCCGGGCAAACCCAACTATTGACCCAAGACATGATTCGGAGCCGATGCATATAATGCTATAAGTTCGGGGTGCCGCACTTGTGAAAGTGTTCGGACTTATCACACCATGTTTTAGGGTACTTAAGCCCCTGGTTTATTGACCGTACCAAGTTGTACGGGTGCAACATGTCATAGATGAACATTTATGGAAAAAAAGGAATGCAATAATAAGCTGGAGCTATGTATTGTATATTCAAAAGATACTGCAATGAAAGCAGAATGATACAAATAGTGCGATAAGCAAGTGATGGGACTATTTAACATGTCCCCCTCCAGGGGTAGGCTGCGGGATGGTATGTAAAACAGGTATACTGCTCGTAATAGAGACCACCTGGACACTCGACATAGCTTTTCTGCTTCCCTGGCTATTGCATCGTGAGTTCGGCGATTCTACTGCAAGACAGGGCTTCTGGAAAACGGAGTCCTCAGAATAAGAAAAAAAAGAATGACACAATTGGGAGCCCCTGGTGCGGTTGAGCCGCACTCTGGGCATGCCGTGGTCGTGCCCCTCCCCCTATGCCCATGGTATCTCTAGAGCGTAGTTATGTACACGTGGAACTGGTCTCACGATTTTGCGAGGGCTGGGGTTGGGGCCGCATTGCTACGCGTGCTCGGAACGTGCCAGGCGGTCTTGTTGTAGGTTACTCCAGGCGCGCTTGACGGTGTCCGGACGTTTAGTAGTCGGACTCGAGAATTGCCTTACGAGGCTTCTTTGTACTTCCGCCGCGAGGGCCGCCGTATGCTCCTCCGTTCGGAGAGAGCGTTCGGTGTTTCCATTGACCGTGATTACTCCTCGAGGGCCTGGCATCTTGAGCTTGAGGTATGCGTAGTGAGGCACCACATTGAACTTTGCAAATGCAGTTCGTCCGGAACGGGACTATGTTGAAGATTAATTCCTCGCTTCGGAAGTTATCCGGGGATCCGAAGACCACTTCGAGTGTAACTGAGCCTGTACAGTTGGCCTCTACACCTGGTTTGACGCCTTTAAAGGTCGTTTCTATGGGTTTAATCCTTGAGGGGTCTATGCCCATTTTGCACACTGTATCCTGGTAAAGCAGGTTCATGCTGCTGCCGCCGTCCATCAGGACTCTAGTGAGGTGAAATCCGTCAATGATTGGGCCAAGAACCAATGCGGCGAATCCGCCGTGGCCGATGCTAGTGGGGTGGTCACTTCGGTCAAAAGTGATCGGGCAGGAGGACCACGGGTTGAACTTTGGGGCGACTGGCTCCATCGCGTATACGTCCCTTAGTGCATGCTTTCGCTCCCTTTTGGGTATGTGGGTTGCGTATATCATGTTCACCGTCCGCACTTGTGGGGGAAAGCCCTTCTGTCCTCTATTGTTCGGCGGCCGGGGCTCCTCCTCGTCATCACTATGCAGCCCCTTGTCATTGTTTTCGGCATTTAACTTGCCTGCCTACTTGAACACCCAACAATCCCTGTAGGTGTGGTTGGCTGGTTTTTCGGGGGTGCCATGTATGTGGCACGAGCGATCGAGTATTCGGTCCAAATTGGACGGGCCCTGAGTAGTTCTTTTGAACAGCTTTTTCCGCTGACCGGGTTTAGAGCCTCTAAATCCGGCATTGACTGTCGTATCGTCAGCATTATCGCCGTTAATGCGGCGCTTGTGCTTGTTGCGACGCGACCTACCATTGCTGTCCTTGGTATCCGAACTACCAGGGTTTTTGGTCAGGTTGTTACTGCGAGCTAGCCAGCTGTCCTCTCCCGCGCAGAAGCGGGTCATGAGTGATGTGAGGGCTGCCATGGATTTCGGCTTTTAATGTCCTAGGTGCCGGGCAAGCCACTCGTCGCGGATGTTATGTTTGAAGGCTGCAAGGACCTCTACATCCGGACAGTCAACAATTTGATTTTTCTTGGTTAAGAACCGTGTCCAGAATTGTCTGGCCGATTCATCTGGCTGCTGAATTATGTGGCTTAGGTCATCGGCGTCTGGTGGTCGCACATATGTGCCCTGGAAGTTATCAAGGAATGCGGCTTCCAGGTCTTCCCAACAACCAATTGATTCTTCTGGCAAGCTGTTGAGTCAATGCCGAGTTGGTCCTTTAAGCTTGAGTGGGAGGTATTTGATGGCGTGTAGATCGTCACCACGGGCCATGTGGATGTGAAGGAGATAGTCCTCGATCCAAACCGCAGGATCTGTTGTGCCGTCGTATGATTCAATGTTTATGGGTTTGAAACCCTCGGGGATTTGATGATCCATTACTTCGTCTATGAAGCATAGTGGGTGTGTGGCGCCTCTGTATTGGGCCATATCACGACGCAACTCAAATGAGCTTTGTCTACTGCGTTCGGCCCGACCGGAATTGCTGTATCCGGCATGACGGTTGTCATCACGTGTCATGGGGTGCCCACGCGATCCGTAGATCGATCATATTTGCCTTGCCTTGTCCTCCAATATGTCTCGCAAGTCTGGCGCATTTCCCCGTGGCTTTGTACTTTGCGAGCGACGCCGAGGTGCGGCTTTAGTGGAGGGGCAATCGAGTTTGTACTCTTCGGCTGCAAGGACCTCGGTCCATCTGTCAGCTAGCAAGTCTTGGTCAGCTCTAAGCTGTTGCTGCTTTTTCTTAAGGCTGCTTGCCGTGGCCATAAGCCTGCGCTTGAAACGCTCTTGTTCGACGGGATCCTCGGGCACGACAAATTCGTCGTCGTCGAGGCTTGCTTCATCTTTGGAGGGAGGCATATAATTATCGTCCTCTACCTCTCCGTCTGCCGCTCTATCCTGAGGGCTGGCTTCTCCCTCCTCCTGTGCTGAATCCTGCTGGAGGGGGTTGTCTTCGGCACTGTCCGGAGTGTTATTATCTCCCGTGCCGGAATCACTGTTTTTGCTGTGGCGGGATTTAGAGCGGCGCCGCTGACGCCGGCGCTTGCGGTCATCCTCCGCTGTCCCATTGCCATTCCCATCTTTTGGGGTGTCCACCTGTAACGCCCCAAGACCGACGCTCCAGAAGACTTCCAACTATTCCGAGTTTCGCCGTGTGTTTCTTTTGTGCTTGCTCTTTTATTTTTGCATTGCATCATGTCATCATGTCATCATGTCATTTAATTTTTAAAAACTCAACTAAATAAATTGTATGGATCTTCGATCCATTTAAATCGAGGGAAGGGTGACTTCTCTTTATAACATACCCTCCCAATATTTAGGGAGATATTATAAAATATTCCATTGTTTTGGAATCACCCATGAACCCACTTGCATATTAAATCCCTTGGCCTTTTCTTCTTCAAGTTTTGACTCTCTAAACTTGCCAATAATTCTTTTACCATTTTCCAGAGCTCCACCAAAAATCCGAACATTTTTGGACCTTCCTTTTATCAAGTCCTAGTTCAAACCCATTTGAATTAAATTCAAATGAGTTTGAATTTAAATCTTTCAATCATGGCCTTTCTATTTTTCTTGGAATGAGCATATTTTTGCGAGTCCAGGAAAATTATCCCCATGCGCTAATCTTCCCTAACCCTCTCTTTCTTTTCCTCTCTCTATTTATTTTCTGCTAGAAAATTAGAGGGAGAGAGAAGAGAGAGACAGCCCAGGCCAGCCCACCTCTTCAGCCCACCAGCCGCATCGGCCCATTTGCCTCTCAGGCCCAACCGCTGCTCTAACCCTAGCCCGCTCGATCCCTCGCTCTCATCTCTCCCTCTCGTTCCCGTGCCCGCCGCCACACACGCAGCACCCAGCCTCTTTGCCCGATCCCCATCTCCCTCTCATCTCCCACCGCGCAGCCCTCGACCTCCCCACCTCTCGAGCGTGCCTCCCATCGCGCCCGCCATGGCCCGCGAGGCCATCAGCATCCCCGCGTCCCCGCCGTGCTCCGCCGCACTGCGCCTCCACCTCGCCCTTCCTTCTGCCCCTCCTCTGCCTCGCCTCCTCCTCCCGCGCGCCGTGCCTGATTCCCACGCGCAGCCTCGCCGCATCTTGCTATTCCCCGTCGCCCGTGCGCTCGAGGAGAGGAGCTCCTCGAGCACCTGCGCCCGCAACCATCGTCCTCCACGCCGAGCAGGAGCTGCGCCGCCTCGACTCCTGATCCGGCCGCCACTGCCCGCTTCTCCGCCGCCGCGCCATCGTCTTCAGGCACTCGAGCACGAGCTCGTCCGCGCCCCGCCTCCTCTTCTCTGTGTTCGCGCGCCCGCAGCGCTTGGCCTCCTTCCACGCGCCATGTCCGCCTCGCCTCCTCTGCTCTGCCCGTACCAAGCCTCTGCACCTTCCCGTCGGCCAACTCTGGCGGCCCTCCATCGCCGCCCGAAGCCCCCATGTCCGCAAACCCTACTGCCAGCGCATGCTGCCAGTTCGTTCTATCCCTTTTGAACACAGTCAACCGAAGCCTTTTTGTGATGTTCTGTCTTGGATCCCATCAAGACCGCCTCAAGTTCGACTACGACGTGCATGACTACATTCGATATGGATTTCGTCAAGTACCCCTTCGGATGCGCCTAGTTCGACTACATGGTCCGCCAAGTTCCTCTACCGATGACTCGAACGCCTACGAACGTGTACAACTACTGTCGCCGTGTACAACTACTTCCACTACTTCCACGACGTCCGTGAACCACTACCGTCGCCCCGAAGATGTTGGATTCGTCAAGTACCTCTCCGAGATGAACATGTACAACTACTTCCTCTACGACCGCTACGAGAACGTCTACTTCCACTACCATCACGAGAACAACTACTTCCACTACGACCCACGAGTACCACTACTTCCCTCGACGACTCGAACCGCTCCGAAAATGCTCTCTTCAAAGGTATAACCCCGAGACGACTGCGACGAGATGCTTTGTTGTATGAGATGCTCATGTTTGCACCGTGTCCGAATTGTCACTCGTTTCCATGCCACTATCCCGTGGGAACCCGGTAGTCGGGAGCACCCCACCATCTCTAGCGTGTTGTGCACATCCGCACGCCTCCTTTTGCACCGGTATCTCCGTGAGCTACCGGAACCGATATGTTGTCGTGGCATCATTTTCGGATATGTTGCCGTGGCACCATTTCTGTTTCGCCGCCGTGGCACCCTTTTCGTTCTGCCATGGTAACCAAATGCTTCATAACATGCTCATGTCAACATTTTCATAAAAATATTGCATAAAACTTGATTATGTCATTCGCATCATGTTAACAACAATTAAAATGTTTAAAATTGTTGTTTGCGTTAAATTGCTAAATAACATATGGGGATTTTCCGGAATTGTTGTTTGTTGTTTCCGGCCTCATTTAAACTTGCCTAAATAGTTAGTTTAATTATGCTTCACCTCTTGCCATGTTTAACAACATTTAATATTGTTGTGTACCTAAACGAGAGAGAACTAAATGTGTTAATGTTGGTGTTTTGTCAATATGCAACTCGTTGCATATTGAGCTCCACTTAAATTCTAGTGTTGTTTGCTTCACTTTGCCATGCCATGCCTCATTAAACCGGACATGCATCATGCTTGATTGTGCATCATACCATGTTTATGCTTGTGCATTTACCATATTGTTTCCTTCTTTCCGGTTTGCTTCTCTCGTTAGCTTCGGTTTCATTCCGGAGTTGTGAGGATTCATTCGACTACGTCTGTTTGTCTTCTTCATGGACTCGTTCTTCTTCCTATCGGGATCTCAGGCAAGATGACCATTACCCTCGATATCACTTCTATCTTTGCTTGCTAGTTGCTTCGTTCTATCACTATGCTGCGTTACCTATCACTTGTTTACTATGCCTCCCATATTGCCATGTCAGCCTCTAACCTTTTCACCCTTCCTAGCAAACCGTTGTTTGGCTATGTTACCTCTTTTGCCCAGCCCATCTTATAGCATTATTAGTTGCAGGTGAAGTTGAAGATTGCTCCATGATGGACATGATTATGTTGGGATATCACAATATCTCTTATTTAATTAATGCATCTATATATTTGGTAAAGGGTGGAAGACTCGGCCTTATGCCTGGTGTTTTGTTCCACTCTTGCTGCCCTAGTTTCCGTCATACCAGTGTTATGTTCCCGGATTTTGCGTTCCTTACACGGTTGGGTGATTTATGGGACCCCCTTGACAGTTCGCTTTGAATAAAACTTCTCCAGCAAGGCCCAACCTTGGTTTTACCATTTGCCACCTAAGCCTTTTTTCCCTTGGGTTCTGCAGACTCAAGGGTCATCTTTTAACCCCCCCGGGCCAGTGCTCCTTCGAGTGTTGGTCCGAACTGAGTAGACTGCGGGGCCACCTCGGGGAAACTTGAGGTCTGGTTTTACTCATAGGATGTCTCATCCAGTGTGCCCTGAGAACGAGATATGTGCAGCTCCTATCGGGATTTGTCGGCACATCGGGCGGCTTTGCTGGTCTTGTTTTACCATTGTCGAAATGTCTTGTAAACCGGGATTCCGAGTCTGATTGGGTCTTCCTGGGAGAAGGAATATCCTTCGTTGACCGTGAGAGCTTATCATGGGCTATGTTGGGACACCCCTGCAGGGTATAATCTTTCCAAAGCCGTGCCTGCGGTTATAGGCAGATGGGAATTTGTTAATGTCCGGTTGTAGATAACTTGACACCAAATCCGAATTAAAACGCATCAACCGCGTGTGTAGCCGTGATGGTCTCTTTTCGGCGGAGTCCGGGAAGTGAACACGGTTTTGGGTTATGTTTGACGTAAGTAGGAGTTCAGGATCACTTCTTGATCATTGCTAGTTTCGCGACCGTTCCATTTGCTCTCTTCTTGCTCTCATTTGCATATGTTAGCCACCATATATGCTTAGTCGCTGCTGCAACCTCACCACTTTACCACTTCCTACCCATAAGCTTAAATAGTCTTGGTCTCGCGGGTTTTGAGATTGCTGAGTCCTCGTGACTCACCAGATACTATCACAACAGTTGCAGGTGCCGATGATACCAGTGCAGATGATGCAACCGAGCTCAGATGGGAGCTCAAAGAAGATCTTAGTTGTTGCTATGTTTCGTTTCATGTTGATCAGTAGTGGAGCCCAGGTGGGACAATCGGGGATCTAGCAGTTGGGTTATCTTCTTTTCTTTTGGCTTTGTCCGTAGTCGGACTATATGTGTGTACTCTAAATAATGTATGAATTATATGTTCATTGTGTGAAGTGGAGATTGTAAGACAACTCTTTATCCCATTCTTATTCATTACATGGGATTGTGTGAAGATGACCCTTCTTGCGACAAAACCACAATGCGGTTATGCCTCTAAGTCGTGCTTCTACACGTGGGAGATATAGCCGCATCGTGGGTGTTATACCACCATGTATATGTCGTATGACGAGGTAGCCTTCCAGTGCCCTGTAGGCGCTGGTTCTTGGTTGTCTCCTGCATCATCGTCCATACCGTCGATGTCTTCGGAGTCGAAGTCGAGCATGTCGGTTAAATCATCGACAGTGGCTACAAAGTGGGTGGTGGGTGGGTGTTGACTTTCTTCGTCGTCCGCATCCCAGCCTTCCTGACCATAGTCCGGCCAAGGCTCTCCTGATAAAGAGAAAGACTTTAGTGAATTCAGGATGTCGCCAAAGGGCGAGTGCTGAAAGATGTCCGCGGCAGTGAACTCCATAACCGGCGCCCAATCGGATTTGATTTGCAGGGGCGCGGGAGGTTCGGAGTCCGGAGAGGAGTCCGGCACCTCGGAGTCACGGGCTTTGCAAAGGACATGGATGGTGTTCGGCTCAATCACCATAGGGATCATAGCCCCCGAGGCGGTGTCCAGCCACTCGTCCTCGATCGGCGAAGTCGGCTCCGAGCTAAGGTTCAGAGCGGACGCTAGTGCGGCCTCGAGGGCACTGTTCGGCGGCAGAGCTAGATCATACCCATCGAGACAGTGCGGCGCGCTTGGCTGTGGCTCGGATCCGTCAAATATCAGGTCTCCGCGGATGTCAGCCGTGTAGTTCAAACTCCCAAATCTGACCTGATGGCCAGGGGCGTAGCTTTCGATCTGCTCCAGATGGCCAAGTGAATTGGCCCGCAGTGCAAAGCCGCCGAATACGAAGATCTGTCCAGCGAGAAAAGTTGCACCCTGGACCATGTCGTTGTTGATGATCGAAGGAGCCATCGGGTCTAAAGGTGACGACACAGATGAACTCTCAATGAAAGCACCAATGTCGGTGTCAAAACCGGCGGATCTCGGGTAGGGGGTCCCGAACTGTGCGTCTAGGCGGATGGTAATAGGAGACAAGGGACACGATGTTTTTACCCAGGTTCGGGCCCTCTCGATGGAGGTAAAACCCTACTCCTGCTTGATTAATATTGATGATATGGGTAGTACAAGAGTAGATCTACCATGAGATCAAAGAGGCTAAACCCTAGAAGCTAGCCTATGGTATGATTGTTGTTCGTCCTACGGACTAAAACCCTCAGGTTTATATAGAAACCGGAGAGGGTTAGGGTTACACAGAGTCGGTTACAATGGTAGGAGATCTACATATCCGTATCGCCAAGCTTGCCTTCCACGCCAAGGAAAGTCCCATTCGGACACGGGACGAAGTCTTCAATCTTGTATCTTCATAGTCCAGGAGTCCGGCCAACAGTGATAGTTCAGCTATCCGGACACCCCCTAATCCAAGACTCCGTCAGTGAATCTTCTATTAAAGATAATGAAGATCTCAAATCGATAAGTGTTAACCCCAATTTTCTCGATATCATTAAGGAACCAATTGTCACAAATGAATTTCTTGATTTCTTGCCTAGGAGTTTAATCATTGATAAAACCAAAGAATCTCCTAAGAGTTATAGATGTGTAATTGAAGAATTACATGCCAAAGATGGCAATACCTATTGGAAATATGGCCTAGAGGCAATAATAAAATGGTTATTATTATATTTGTTTGTTCATGATAATTGTCTATTATTCATGCTATAACTGTGTTATCCGGAAATCATAATACACGTGTGAATACATAGACCACAACATGTCCCTAGTAAGCCTCTAGTTGACTAGCTCGTTGATCAACAGATAGTCATGGTTTCCTGACTATGGGCATTGGATGTCATTGATAACGGAATCACATTATTAGGAGAATGATGTGATGGACAAGACCCAATCCTAAGCATAGCTCAAAGATCGTGTAGTTCGTTTAGCTAGAGCTTTTCCAAATGTCAAGTATCATTTCTTTAGACCATGAGATTGTGCAACTCCCGGATACCGTTGGAGTGCTTTGGGTGTGCCAAACGTCACAACGTAACTGGGTGACTATAAAGGTGCACTACGGGTATCTCCGAAAGTGTCTGTTGGGTTGGCACGAATCGAGACTGGGATTTGTCACTCCGTATGACAGAGAGGTATCTCTGGGCCCACTCAGTAATGCATCATCATAATGAGCTCAATGTGACCAAGTGTCTGGTCACGGGATCATGCATTACGGTACGAGTAAAGTGACTTGCCGGTAATGAGATTAAACGAGGTATTGGGATACCAAGGATCGAGTCTCGGGCAAGTAACGTACCGATTGACAAAGGGAATTGTATACGGGGTTGATTGAAACCTCGACATCGTGGTTCATCCGATGAGATCATCGAGGAGTATGTGGGAGCCAACATGGGTATCCAGATCCCGCTGTTGGTTATTGACCGGAGAGGCGTCTCGGTCATGTCTGCATGTCTCCTGAACCCGTAAGGTTCGGTGACGCTAGGGTTGTAGAGATATTAGTATTCAGCAAACCAAAAGTTGTTTGGAGTCCCGGATGAGATCCCGGACGTCACGAGGAGTTCCGGAATGGTCTGTAGGTAAAGAATTATATATGGGAAGTCGAGTTTCGGCCATCGGGAAAGTTTCGGGGGTCACGGTATTGTACCGGGACCACTGGAAGGGTCCCGAGGGTCCACCGGAGGGCCCCATGGGCTGAAGTGGGAGGGGAACCAGCCCCTGGTGGGCTGGTGCGCCCCCCTTGGGCCCCCCTACGCCTAGGGTTGGAAACCCTAGGGTGGGGGGCGCCTCCACTTGCCTTGGGGGGCAAGGCACCCCCTTGGCCGCCACCCCCTTGGAGATTCAATCTCCTAGGGCCGGCGCCTCCCTGGGGACCCTATATAAAGAGGGGGGAGGGAGGGCAGCCACACCCTTGCACTTGGCGCCTCCCTTCCCCCTTGCTACACCTCTCCCTCCCGCAGACGCTTGGTGAAGCCCTGCCGGATCCCTACTGCATCCACCACCATGCCGTCGTGCTGATGGATCTTCATCAACCTCTCCTTCCCCCTTGCTGGATCAAGAAGGGGGAGACATCTCGTTGACCGTACGTGTGTTGAACGCGGAGGTGCCGTCTGTTCAGCGCTAGGATCTCCGGTGATTTGGATCACGACGAGTACGACTCCCTCAACCCCGTTCTCTTGAACGCTTCCACTCGATCTACAAGGGTATGTAGATGCACTCCTCTCTCGTTGCTAGATGAACTCATAGATTGATCTTGGTGAAATCGTAGAATTTTTTTTATTTTCTGCAACGTTCCCCAATAGTGGCATCATGAGCTAGGTCTATGCGTAGTTCTCTTTGCACGAGTAGAACACAAATTTGTTGTGGGCGTAGATGTTGTCAACTTTCTTGCCACTACTAGTCTTATTTTGCTTCAGCGGTATTGTGGGATGAAGCGGCCCGGACCGACCTTACACGTACGCTTACGTGAGACAGGTTCCACCGACTGACATGCACTAGTTGCATAAGGTGGCTAGCGGGTGTCTGTCTCTCCCACTTTAGTTGGAGCGGATTCGATGAAAAGGGTCCTTGTGAAGTGTAAATAGAAGTTGGCACATCACGTTGTGGCTTTTACGTAGGTAAGAAAACATTCTTGCTAGAACCCTATTGCAGCCACATAAAACATGCATCAACAATTAGAGGACGTCTAACTTGTTTTTGCAGCATATGATTTGTGATGTGATATGGACAAAAGTTGTGATGAATGATGAATGACATATATGTGATGTATGAGATCATGTTCTTGTAATAGGAATCACGACTTGCATATCGATGAGTATGACAACCGGCAGGAGCCATAGGAGTTGTCTTTATTTTTTGTATGACCTTCGTGTCATTGAGAAACACCATGTAAATTACTTTACTTTATTGCTAAACGCGTTAGCCACAGTAGTAGAAGTAATAGTTGGCGAGGAACTTCATGGAGACACGATGATGGAGATCATGATGATGAAGATTATGGTGTCATGCCGGTGACGAAGATGATCATGGAGCCCAAAAGATGGAGATCAAAGGAGCTATTTGATTGCATGTGATGTTTATCATGTTTTTCATCTTGTTTACTTAGAACGACGGTAGTAAGTAAGATGATCCCTCATAATAATTTCAATAAAAGTGCCCCCCCTAACTATGCACCATTGCGAAGGTTCGTCGTTTCGAAGCACCACGTGATGATCGGGTGTGATAGATCCTAACGTTCGAATACAACGGGTGTAAGCCAGATTTACACATGCAATACACTTAGGTTGACTTGACGAGCCTAGCATGTACAGACATGGCCTCGGAACACGGAGGACCGAAAGGTCGAGCATGAGTCGTATAGAAGATACAATCAACATGGAGATGTTCACCGATGATGACTAGTCCGTCTCACGTGATGATCGGACACGGGCTAGTCGAGTCGGATCATGTATCACTTAGATGACTAGAGGGATGTCTAATCTGAGTGGGAGTTCATTAAATAATTTGATTAGATGAACTTAATTATCATGAACTTAGTCTAAAATGTTTACAATATGTCTTCTAGATCAAATGGCCCATGTTACCCTCAACTTCAACGCGTTCCTAGAGAAAACCAAGCTGAAAGATGATGGCAGCAACTATACGGACTGGGTCCGGAACCTGAGGATCATCCTCATCGCAGCCAAGAAAGATTATGTCCTAGAAGCGCCGCTAGGTGAAGCACCAATCCCAGAGAACCAAGACGTTATGAACACTTGGCAGTCTCGTGCTGATGATTAATCCCTCGTTCAGTGCGGCATGCTTTACAGCTTAGAACCGGGGCTCCAAAAGCGTTTTGAGCAACACGGAGCATATGAGATGTTCGAAGAGCTGAAAATGGTTTTCCAAGCTCATGCCTGGGTTGAGAGATATGAAGTCTCCGACAAATTCTTCAGCTGTAAGATGGAGGAAAATAGTTCTGTCAGTGAGCACATACTCAAGATGTCTGGGTTGCACAACCGCTTCACTCAGTTGGGAGTTAATCTCCCGGATGACGCGGTCATTGATAGAATCCTTCAGTCGCTCCCACCGAGCTACAAGAGCTTTGTGATGAACTTCAATATGGAGGGGATGGAAAAGACCATTCCTGAGGTATATTCAATGCTGAAATCAGCGGAGGTGGAGATCAAAAAGGAACATCAAGTGTTGATGGTGAATAAAACCACTAAGTTCAAGAAGGGCAAGGGTAAGAAGAACTTCAAGAAGGACGGAAAAGAAGTTGCCGCGCCTGGTAAGCCAATTGCCAGGAAGAAGTCAAGCAATGGACCCAAGCCTGAGACTGGGTGCTTTTATTGCAAGGGAAGTGGTCACTAGAAGCGGAACTGCCCCAAGTACTTAGCGGACAAGAAGGCCGGCAAAACCAAAGGTATATGTGATATACATGTAATTGATGTGTACCTTACCAGTACTCGTAGTAGCTCTTGGGTATTTGATACCGGTGCGGTTGCTCATATTTGTAACTCAAAACAGGAGCTGCGGAATAAGCGGAGACTGGCGAAGGACGAGGTGACGATGCGCGTCGGGAATGGTTCCAAGGTCGATGTGATCGTCGTCGGCACGCTACCTCTACATTTACCTACGTGATTAGTTTTAAACCTCAATAATTGTTATTTAGTACCAGCTTTGAGCATGAACATTGTATCAGGGTCTCGTTTAATTCGAGATGGCTACTCATTTAAATCCGAGAATAATGCTTGTTCTATTTATATGAGAGATATGTTTTATGGTCATGCCCCGCTGGTGAATGGTTTATTCTTAATGAATCTCGAGCGTAATGTTACACATATTCATAGTGTGAATACCCAAAGATGTAAAGTTGATAACGATGGTCCCACATACTTCTGGCACTGCTGCCTTGGTCACATTGGTGTCAAGCGCATGAAGAAGCTCCATGTTGATGGACTTTTAGAGTCTCTCGATTATGAATCGTTTGACACATGCGAACCATGCCTCATGGGCAAAATGACCAAGACACTGTTCTCTGGAACAATGGAGCGAGCAACCAACTTATTGGAAATCATACATACTGATGTGTGCGGTCCAATGAGCGTTGAGGCTCGCGGAGGATATCGTTATGTTCTCACTCTCACTGATGACTTGAGTATATATGGGTATGTCTACTTGATGAAACATAAGTCTGAGACCTTTGAAAAGTTCAAGGAATTTCAGAGTGAGGTGGAGAATCAACGTGACCGAAAGATAAAGTTCTTACAATCAGATCGTGGGGAGAATATTTAAGTCACGAATTTGGTATGCACTTAAGGAAATGTGGAATCATTTCACAACTCACGCCGCCTGGAACACCTCAGCGTAACGGTGTGTCCAAACGTTGTAATCGCACTTTATTGGATATGGTGCGATCTATGATGTCTCTTACCGATTTACCGCTATCATTTTGGGGATACGCTCTAGAGACAGCTACATTCACTTTAAGTAGGGCACCGTCTAAATCCGTTGAGACGACACCATATGAATTATGGTTTGGGAAGAAACCTAAGCTGTTGTTTGTAAAAGTTTGGGGATGCGATGCTTATGTCAAGAAACTTCAACTTGAGAAGCTCGAACCCAAGTTGGAAAAATGCGTCTTCATAGGATACCCTAAGGAAACCATTGGGTATACTTTTTACTTAAGATCCGAAGGCAAGATCTTTGTTGCCAAAAACGGGTCCTTTCTGGAGAAAGAGTTTCTCTCGAAAGAATTAAGTGGGAGGAAAGTAGAGCTTGATGAAGTACTACCTCTTGAAGCGGTAAGTAGCGCAACCCAGGAAAATGTTCCTGTGGTGCCTACACCGACAAGAGAGGAGGTTAATGATGATGATCAAGATACTTCGGATCAAGCTCCTACTAAACTTCGAAGGTCCACAAGGACACGTTCCGCACCAGAGTGGTACGGCAACCCTGTCTTGGAAATCATGTTGTTAGACAACGGTGAACCTTCGAACTATGAAGAAGCGATGGCGGGCCCAGATTCCAACAAATAGCTTGAAGCCATGCAATCTGAGATAGGATCCATGTATGAAAACGAAGTATGGACTTTGATAGACTTGCCCAATGATCGGCGAGCGATAGAAAACAAATGGTTCTTTAAGAAGAAGACGGACGCGGATGGTAATGTTATCATTTATAAAGCTCGACTTGTCGCTAAGGGTTATCGACAAGTTCAAGGGATTGACTACGATGAGACATTCTCTCCCGTAGTGGAGCTGAAGTCCGTCCGAATCATGTTAGCAATTGCCGCATACTATGATTATGAGATATGGCAAATGGATGTCAAAACGGCATTCCTTAACGGTCACCTTAAGGAAGAACTGTATATGATGCTGCCGGAAGGTTTTTTCGACCCTGAGAATGCTAACAAGGTATGCAAGCTCCAGCAATCCATTTATGAGCTGGTGCAAGCATCTCGGAGTTGGAACATTCGCTTTGATGAGATGATCAAAGAGTTTGGGTTTATGCAGACTTATGGAGAAGCCTGCGTTTACAAGAAAGTGAGTGGGAGCTCTGTAGCATTTCTCATATTATATGTAGATGACATACTTTTGATGGGAAATGATATAGAACTTTTGGACAGCATTAAGGCCTACTTGAATAAGTGTTTTTCAATGAAGGACCTTGGAGAAGCTGCTTACATATTAGGCATCAAAATCTATAGGGATAGATCGAGACACCTCATAGGTCTTTCACAAAGCACATACCTTGATAAGATATTGAAGAAGTTCAATATGGATTAGTCCAAGAAAGGGTTCTTGCCTGTATTGCAAGGTGTGAGATTGAGCTCGGCTCAATGCCCGACCACGACAGAAGATAAAGAAGAGATGAGTGTCATCCCCTATGCCTCAACCATAGGGTCTATTATGTATGCCATGCTGTGTACCAGACCTGATGTAAACCTTGCCGTAAGTTTGGTAGGAAGGTACCAAAGTAATCCCGGCAAGGAACACTGGACAGCGGTCAAGAACATCCTAAAGTACCTGAAAAGGACTAAGGATATGTTTCTCGTTTATGGAGGTGACGAAGAGCTCATCGTAAAGGGTTACGTCGTCGCTAGCTTCGACACAGATCTGGATGACTCTAAGTCACAGACCGGATACGTGTATATTTTGAATGGTTGGGCAGTAAGCTGGTGCAGTTGCAAGCAGAGCGTCGTGGCGGGATCTACATGTGAAGCAGAGTACATGCCAGCCTCGGAGGCAGTGCATGAAGCAATCTGGGTGAAGGAGTTCATCACCGACCTAGGAGTCATACCCAATGCGTCAGGGCCGATCGCACTCTTCTGTGACAGCACTGGAGCTATTGCACTTGCCAAGGAGCCCAGGTTTCACAAAAAGACCAGACACATCAAGCGTCGCTTCAACTCCATAAGTGAAAATGTTCAAGATGGAGACATAGATATTTGTAAAGTACATACGGACCTGAATGTAGCAGATCCGTTGACTAAACCTCTCGCTAGAGCAAAACATGATCAACACCAGAACGCTATGGGTGTTCTATTCATCACAATGTAACTACAATATTGACTCTAGTGCAAGTGGGAGACTGTTGGAAATATGCCCTAGAGGCAATAATAAAATGGTTATTATTATATTCCTTTGTTCATGATAATTGGCTGTTATTCATGCTATAACTGTGTTATCCGGAAATCGTAATACACGTGTGAATACATAGACCACAACATGTCCCTAGTAAGCCTCTAGTTGACTAGCTCGTTGATCAACAGATAGTCGTGGTTTCCTGACTATGGGCATTGGATGTCATTGATAACGGGATCACATCATTAGGAGAATGATGTGATGGACAAGACCCAATCCTAAGCATAGCTCAAAGATCGTGTAGTTTGTTTAGCTAGAGCTTTTCCAAATGTCAAGTATCATTTCCTTAGACCATGAGATTGTGCAACTCCCGGATACCGTAGGAGTGCTTTGGGCGTGCCAAACGTCACAACGTAACTGGGTGACTATAAAGGCGCACTACGGGTATCTCCGAAAGTGTCTGTTGGGTTGGCACGAATCGAGACTGGGATTTGTCACTCCGTATGACGGAGAGGTATCTCTGGGCCCACTCGGTAATCCATCATGATAATGAGCTCAATGTGACCAAGTGTCTGGTCACGGGATCATGCATTACGGTATTAGTAAAGTGACTTGCCAGTAACGAGATTAAACGAGGTATTGTGATACCGACGATCGAGTCTCGGGCAAGTAACGTACCGATTGACAAAGGGAATTGTATACGGGGTTGATTGAAACCTCGACATCGTGGTTCATCCGATGAGATCATCGAGGAGTATGTGGGAGCCAACATGGGTATCCAAATCCCTCTGTTGGTTATTGACCGGAGAGGCTCTCGGTCATGTCTGCATGTCTCCCGAACCCGTAGGGTCTACACACTTAAGGTTCAGTGGCGCTAGGGTTGTAGAGATATTAGTATGCAGCAAACTGAAAGTTTCTCGGAGTCCTGGATGAGATCCCGGACGTCACGAGGAGTTCCGGAATGTTCCGGAGGTAAAGAATTATATATGGGAAGTCGAGTTTCGGCCATCGGGAAAGTTTCGGGGGTCACCGGTATTGTACCGGGACCACCGGAAGGGGCCCGGGGTCCACCGGGTGGGGCCACCTATCCCGGAGGGCCCCATGGGCTGAAGTGGGAGGAGAACCAGCCCCTGGGGGGCTGGTGCTCCCCCCTTGGCTCCCCCCTCCGCCTAGGGTTGGAAACCCTAGGGTGGGGGGGCCGCCTCCACTTGCCTTGGGGGGTAAGGCACCCCCTTGGCCTCCGCCCCCCTTGGAGATTCAATCTCCTAGGGCCGGCGCCCCCCTGGGGACCCTATATAAAGAGGGGGGAGGGAGGGCAGCCACACCCTTGCACTTGGCGCCTCCCTTCCCCCTTGCTACACCTCTCCCTCCCGCAGATGCTTGGCGAAGCCCTGCCGGATCCCTGCTGCATCCACCACCACGCTGTCGTGCTGCTGGATCTTCATCAACCTCTCCTTCCCCCTTGCTGGATCAAGAAGGAGGAGACGTCTCGCTGACTGTACGTGTGTTGAACGCGGAGGTGCCGTCCGCTCGGCGCTAGGATCTCCGGTGATTTGGATCATGACGAGTTCGACTCCCTCAACCCCGTTCTCTTGAAAGCTTCCGCTCGATCTACAAGGGTATGTAGATGCACTCCTCTCTCTCGTTGCTAGATGAACTCATAGATTGATCTCGGTGAAATCATAGAATTTTTTTTATTTTCTGCAACGTTCCCCAACAATACCTAGATATATTCGTGTTTTATGCCTAGCTAAGGGCGTTAAACAATAGCGCTTGTTGGGAGGCAACCCAATATTATTTTTGTTTTTGCATTTTAGGTTATGTTTTGAAATAAATAATTATCTAGCCTCTGGTTAGATGAGGTTTTGTTTTTAATTAGTGTTTGTGCCAAGTAAGACCTTTTGGGATAGCTTACAGTGATAGTTGTTTTGATCTTGCTGAGAAACAGAAACTTTTGTGCCCAGGAAATTAATTTTCATAATTCACAGAAGTGTGATTTTGATCTGATTCTTTTTGCATTTGATTGTACACAAATTTTCCAGGTTGTCCTAATTTTCCAGAATTATTGGAGTTATAGAAGTATTCAAAATATCCAGATTGCTACAGACTATTCTGTTTTTGACAGATTCTGTTTTCTATGTGTTGTTTGCTTATTTTGATGAATCTATGGCTAATATCGGGGGATATGAACCATGGAAAAGTTGGAATACAGTATATATCACACCAATATAAATAAAGAATGAGTTCACAACAGTACCAAAAGTGGTGATTTATTTTCTTATACTAATGGAGCTTATGAGATTTTCTGTTGAGTTTTGTGTTGTGAAATTTTCATGTTTTGGGTAAGGATTTGATGGAATATGAAATAAGGAGTGGCAAGAGCATAAGCTTGGGGATGCCCAAGGCACCCCAAGGTAATATTCAAGGACAACCAAGAGCCTAAGCTTGGGGATGCCCCGGAAGGCATCCCCTCTTTCGTCTTCGCCCATCGGTAACTTCACTTGAGGCTATATTTTATTCACCACATGATATGTGTTTTGCTTGGAGCGTCTTGTATGATTTGAGTCTTTGCTTTTTAGTTTTCCACAATCATCCTTACTATACACACCTTTTGAGAGAGACACGCATGAATCGTGATTTATTAGAATACTCTATTGTAACATCCCAATTTTCAATTTGGATGTTATACTTACATCATTCATATGCATTCATATTTTATTGCATTTTGTTGTTTAGTAGTGGTTGAATTTTGATCGAAGAGGCCTTAAGCAACTCAAGGACCAATTTGAGAGAGTTGGAGGTTTCACAAAAATCCAGTTTTGATTTATCAAAATTTGGTAATTGGATCAAATTGTTTTCAAAATTCTTTTTCCAAATATTTTTAAAAATAATGACAGAAGATAATATGACTTCTTCAAATCAGTAGAAAAATATTGGAAATTGAATTTTGAATTTTTGAGAGTTTATTTGATTTTATTCGCTTGTTTATTTATTTATTAGCTGAGTAACTAGAACTATAATGTTTATATTTTAGTTAGGCATATAAGTCAAGAAAAAATTTCATGAGGTCATATATAACGCCATTAACCTATGTGATTTTTTTTGAAAATTTTAGGACTATATTTATATTTATTTTGCGTGTTTTAGTCTCCAGGAAAAATTGTTTTTTTTAAGTCCAACTACGCCGACCCAGCCGAAGCCAGGCCTCGGCCCAACTCGCACCAACCGCCATCGTCGCTACGCCGTGTCCCAGCCGGACCCCGACAGGGAGTCCGGGTCAGAGCCGTCGTCCGCCGCCCCCTGCCCAAAGTCGGCCTCGCCCCCGGCCCCTCTTATAAGCCGCCCGACCCCCCTCCTCTCCACAAGTCGTCGCCGCCTCAAGCGCCACCACCGCAGCCGCGCCGCTGCCGCTGCTAGCCACTGCTACCGCCTCCGCCATCCCGCGCTGCCGCCCCACCTTGCTGGAGCCGCCGCCTGCCTCACCGAAACCGCTGCCGACCTTCCGCCGTTTAGCCGGTAAAACCCGAACCGGTTCGCCCGTCTTTTCCCGGTTTTTTTCGGTTTTTAGGATTAGATCGGTTTTATTTTTATTAGTTCGTTAATTAACGACGGTTCACCTATTTAGATCTGTTAACGAACGAATTCATTCGTTAGTCTCCATTAGCAGACTTCGTCCGATAGATTTTTCTTTTTCTGTTTATTTTCGTCCAGGCACCTATCCGCGAATAGTTTTATCACAGATTAACCCCTGATCTTAAAACTAGCGTAACTTTTAGCTGTTTATCCAAATTAGATGAAACTAACGCCTAAATCTTCATAACGATCCCCTCTACCCGGTAAACCAACTTGAACATGATTTTGATAATTTAAAATTTGCATTTGGTTCATATTAGTGTTTGATCTTGTTTAGTTTGTATCTTGAGTTTCGTAGCTCCGTTAGAGTTGATTCTTTTTGCAATCGTAGCTAATCACATGTACCTATTGTTAAGATCTAATCTACATAATAATAAAGCTGTTAGAATTTGTTTGCTATTTAGATTAGTAATTTTCTTGATTCGTGTTTTATTTGGATCTTTTCTTGATTTCTCTTTGCATCGTTTGCTTGATTGCTTATGTATGATATTGTTTGTCTACGCTAGATTTTCCGGAGAGCGAAGCTTGTTACTACGAATCCCTTGAGTTTTCCGATCGTCTGCAAGGCAAGTTACACTTTGATCATACTTTTCTATACCCAGTTTTTACTATGCATTAGTTTTACCCCTCAAATATTTGCACGGGTAGGATTTGGAAACATGTGGTTTGGTTCTAGTACTTGAGGTAAGAACCTATTACCTTTGATCACCCCGGGAATATACGCTATGCTCTTATATTGCTTAGCCATGCTTGTAGACGAGGATTGGATCGTGATACAGATGGAAGTTGTGAGAGATAATAATTTTTGGATAACATTAAGGTGGCAACTTTAATACACATCTGGGTGGATTGGTTGGGGCACCTGGAGAAACTAGTGCTTGCCCGTTTGGGAAATCCTGGAGTACTCGTGTGATTTTTTTCTCGGTTCGCCACCCAGGCTCAAAGGGATCATATGATATCTCATGCCTAGAAACTTCCGTGTGCAGCCACAAGCCATTATGGGCTCTGGCATAGCTGAGTAAGTTGTATGAGCTCTTGAAGAGGTGGACTAGCAGATGTAGAGTGTATAAACTAATCATGGTTAGTCATGTCCCCGGTTATGGACATCTTGAGTATCTAGAAGTGGATATTATTGTTGATCTCATCACTCTTTAATTAATGAATTGGGTTTAATGATGATACTCGATTAATGTTGGGATTTGAATTGGAGGAACCTCCTCAAATATTGGTTTAACTTTGTAGTAAATAAAATTTATTCCTTTGTTTTAGGGGAAAATTAGCTTTATGCAAAACATTAAACTTAGAGCCTCCACCAGCCAAATATGCATTTAGATATAGTTTCTTGCATTAATTTGCTCTACAGTGTAACTATGTCAGCATATTCCATGTGCTGACCCACATGGCTGCAACGTGTCATGTTGCAGACTTTACCGACGAAGAATAAGGTGCGATAGGTCATTGTCATGCACTCAACTATGCTGTTGGAGTTGATGGACTCATTTACTTTCGAAGCTTCTGCAGTTATTTAGATTAGATGGCCTTCAGCCATATTATTTGTGTAACAGATACTCTTTAAGAGGACCTCGATCTAATAACTATGTGACTGAACTATGTTATAATTCCTCGAGTACTATGTGTGTCAGCATTACCGATCCAGGGATGACACTTAAGCACAGAGGCTTCGGTCCATTGGGATCATGGTTGCTACAAGATGGTATGAGAGCACACACTGACTGTAGGACGAGACCACTAGGAGAAGCCACAGGATACTCTTCTTTGTTCATATCTAATTCTCCTCTATTTCTACTCTATAGATAGCGGACCCCAGGAACAAGTTCACTCAGCCGGATGACAACACCCCTTTCGGACGACACTTGAAGGAAGTCATGAAGTACCTGAACATTAGACTACCAAGCTTCACTGGAACCTTCACTGCAACATTACCAGAAGAGGAGCGCTGGAGGATCAAAGTTCGTGTACCTGGGAGGACGTTTGCGCCAACAACTGAGCCCATTGATTTTACCTTGGAGGCACCAAGTTGGAACTTGGGAAAGAGCATGGCAGCCCACATCATTTTTGGATGCATTTGTGAGGTGTACCACAAGGAGCTTGAAGACATTGTCTATCAGATATGTGGACGCCGAGACGAGGTATGGGAGATGATTCATACCAAGAAGGATGGATCAATTGCAGCATACATTCAGGAGATGGATCAGCACATTCATCGATATGAGAACTAGATGTGCTATATCATGAAGAAGAACAAGAAGCTGATGAAGAGGAATATCGAGCTAGAAGAGGAACTCAAGTCAACACGCGGTGGATATGAAGAAGAAATTGTTGTGCTACTAGAGAAGCATGAAGACCTGAAGAAGAAGCTAGGAATACCCGTGGTAAACTAGAAGCAAGAACCTGAAGTGGAGATCAGTTCGGAGGACTACATCATATTGGACGACACCGACACGGACAGTGATGCAAATGATGACAGTGATGATGACTATGTAGATGAAGCTGGAGCAGATATTATGGAGTCTTCCACCGATCAAAATTTCTAGACGACCACCATGTTACTAGTAGTATTCTTCCAAGTAGTTAGCATCGATCGATTTGTAATCGTAGTTTAGATCGTCTATGTAACCTTGTTTGACATTGAATGGTGTGAATTGATTGTATTTGCCTCATATGCATATGGGTAGTGAAATCTCTCTTAGACCTTGTTCTATTCTGTTTTCTCACCCCCTCTAACCCATCATATGCCTCCGAGACGTGACACTGGATTCGTTTTCCCGCCGGAGCTCACCAAGTTGATTCAGCAGCAGAATGCCTTGATGCAGATGTTAGTCTAGAACCAGAATCAGAACCAAGGCAACAACAACAACAACCCACTGCCACCACCCCCTGTTGACAACCTAGCCTGTTTTTTGAGGTTGAATCCATCGGTGTTTTCTAGCAGCACCGAGCTGATTGTTGCAGATGATTGGCTCCGAAAGATTGGAAGAGAGCTGGCCACTTTCGGATGCACAGATGCGGAGAGAGTGCACTTTGCCGCATATCAGCTTGATGGACCCGCAGCATCTTGGCGGGAGAACTTCACCACCACTTACCCCATAGCTACAGTTACATGGGATCAGTTTCAGTAGGACTTCCGCACCGCACATGTTTCAGCTGGAGCCATGAGTTTGAAGAAGCGTGAGTTTCGCAACTTGCGCCAAGGGAGTTATACAATGGGATAGTATGTGGATGAATTCAGCAAGCTAGCATGCTATGCCCCAGATCATGTGGCCACAGACTCCGCGAAGCAGGAGATGTTTCTTTAGGGACTCAATGATGAGCTAAGCATGCAGTTTATGGTGGCAACTTTCAACAACTACTAGGAGTTAGTGATAGGGCCCTCATGATTGAACGCAAGCAATAGTTGTAACATCCCAAATTTTAATTTGGATGTTATACATAGATCATCATATGCATATCATATTTATTTTTGCATTTTGGGTGAGATCATAGAAATCTTAAGTAACTCAAGGACCTAAGGAGAGAGTTGTAGGTTTCATAAATTCATATTTGAATTTAATTCAAATTTGAAAAGAGGATCAATTTGATTCTATTACTTTTCTCTCCAATTATTTCCAATAATAAAAATAAATGAAAGAAGATAATATAACTTCTTCAATAGAAGAGAAATATTGGAGAAAGAATTTTAAAATCAAATTATTATTTTATTTGTAATTTATTTTCTATTTTATTTGAATTAGAGAAAACTTGCATTTTTGAAAATTGCATTTTAGTCCAGAAAAATGTTCATCTTGTCCTAAACATTAGGTTTGGACGGTGAAAATTGTTTCTGGAATTTTCAGATTCTTTTATATTTTATTAGGATTTTTCTTTGGCGGTGAAATTATAAAAAAAACTTTCGGACTGAACTGGACCGAAGGCCCAGCTGGCCCAGTCTGGGGTCGCTCCGTCGCGCCGCCCGACCCCTCCTCCATGTCTGAGGAGCCCGAACCCCCTTTATAAGGCGCCGTCCATGTCCCTTCTCTCCTCGTCAAACACCACCGCCGCCCCCTCCACTACAGCCACAGCCGCCGCCGCTCGCGCCGCCGCCTGCCGCGCCGCTTACTCGCCTAGCCTGCTGCCTGCCGCTGCTGGCTAGTCCGCCCACCGCCCGCCGCCCTGCTCGGCTGCAGCCCCGCCACCGCCAAGCCGCCGCCGCCGCCGTTGATCCGATCCGATCCGCCGCCGCCGGTTTTTTTCGCGAACCAGTATAACCGCCGAACCCGTCCCGGTTTTTTAGGTTTCCTTGGTTTATTAGGATAGATCGGTTTTTGTTTTTATTTTTAGGTATTTAGTAAACGTTCTCTGGTTAGATCGTTCTAATGAACGGTTTTCATCCCTTTAATTCTGTTAATGAATGTTCACTCCGTAGTTTTTTTTTCTTTTTTAGTTTATTTTCGGCCAGGGACCTATCTGTGAATAGTTTTCTCACGAATTAGCCCCTGATCTTAAAACTAGCGCAACTTTTTGCCCATTTATCCAAATTAGATGAAACCAGCGCCTAAATCTTTGCTGCGATCTCTTCTTTCAAGTTAACCAACTTGAACAGGATTTTGACAATTGAAAATTTGAGTTTAGTTCAGATTAGTAAACGATCTTGTTTCGTTTGTATCTCGAGTTTCGTTTCTCCGTTTGAGTTGTTTCTTTTTGCTAATTGTGGATAATCACATGTACTTGCTGTTAAGATCTAATCCACATGAAAATAATGCTGTTAGATTTTGTTTTCTATTTAGTTTGGTCATTTGCTTGTTTCGTGTTTGATTTGGATCTTTTCTCGTTTTCTCTCCGTTTCGTTTGAGTGATTGCTTATGTATGCTACTGTTTGTCTATGCTAGATTACCCGGAGTGTGAAGCTTGTTACTACGAATCTCTAGAGTTTGCATATCGTTAGCAAGGCAAGTTACACTTTGATCATACTCTTCTATACCTAGTTTTTACTATGCATTAGTCATGCCCCCCAAATATTTGCATGAATAGGATTGGAAACATGTGGTTTGGTTGTAGTATTATGAGGTAGGAACCTAATACCTTTTGATCACCCCGAGAATATACGTTATGCTTTATTATTGCTTAGCCATGCTCGTAGATGGGGATTGGATCATGATTCACATGGAAGTTATGAGAGTAGTTAATATTGGATAACATTAAGGTGGTAAATTTAATACACATCTGGGTGAATTGGTTGGGGCACCTGGGGAACCCAATGTTGTCCATTAAGGGAAATCCCGGGGTACCCATGTGATTTTTCCTCGGTTCGCCTCCCACGCTCGAAGGGATTATATGATATTTCATGACTAGAAACTTTCGTGTGCAGCCACAAGCCATTATGGGCTCTGGCATAGTTGAATAAGTTGTATGAGCTCTCGAAGAGGTGTACTAGTAGATGTAGATGGAAAGTAGGTGTACCGGTCTGCCCGGAGTAGAGAGTTAATGCTTCAGGAAGACCATTTCTCGATCTTCCGATCATGGATGCGGTCGAGTCTTGTGGGGAAAAGTGTGCAACCTCTGCAGAGTGTATAAACTAATCATGGTTAGTCGTGTCCCCGGTTATGGACATCTTGAGTATATGGAATTGGATATTATTGTTGATCTCATCACCCTTTAATTAATTGAATTGGCTTTAATGATGATACTTGATTAATTGGGATTTTGAGTTGGGGAAACCTTCTCAAATATTGGAACAACTTGGGAGTAGTTTAAATAAAATTTATTCCTTTGTTGTAGGAAAAAACTAGCTTTATGCAAATCCTAAACTTAGAGCCTCCACCAGCCAAATATTGCATGTAGATATAGTTCTTGCATTCATTGCTTTATAGTGTAACTCTACCAGCATATTCAATGTGCTGACCTACACGGCTGTAACGTCTCATGTTGCAGACTACTCAAACCAAGAATAAGGTGCGATAGGTTGTTGTCTTGCACTCAGCTATGCCGTTGGAGTTGATGGACTCATTTACCTTCAAAGCTTCCGCAGTTATTTAGTTTAGATGGCCTTCAACCATGATATTTTTTTTGTAATCATACTCTTTATGAGGACTTGATGTAATAAGTGTATGATTGAACTCTGTTATAATTCCTCAAGTATTGTGTGTGTCAGACCGATCCAGGGATTACACTGAAGCATAGAGACTTCGTTTCATTGGGATCGTGGTCGCTACAAGATGGTATTAGAGCGCATGTTGATTGTAGGACGCGACCACTAGAATAAGCCACATGAATTCTCTTCTTTGCTCATTTCTAATTCTCCTCTATTTCTACTCTATAGATGGCGGACCCTAGGAACAAGTTCACTCAGCCGGATGACGACACCCTTTTTGGACGACACTTGAAGGAAGTCACTAAGTACCTGAACATCAGACTACCAAGCTTCACGGGGACTTCCTCTGCAACTGTACCGGAAGAGGAGCGTTGGATGATCAAAGTCTAGGTACCTGGAAGGACATTCGCGCCAACAACGGAGCCTATTGATTTCTACCTGGATGCACCAAGCTGGAGTTTAGGAAAGAGCATGGCAGCCCATATCACCTTTGGACGCATATGTGAGGTGTATCACAAGAAGCTGGAAAACACTATCTACCAAATATGTGGCCACCGAGACGAAGAATGGGAGATGATTCGTACCAGGAGGGATGGATTAATTGCAGTTTACATTCAGGAGATGGGTGATCATATTTGTCGACAAGAGAATCAACTATGTTTCAACATGAAGAAGATCAAGAAGGTGATGAAGAAGAACAACGAGCTAGAAGAGGAACTCAATTTTACACGCGATGGATATGAGGAAGAAATTGTCGTACTACTGGAGAAGCATGAAGATATGAAGAGGAAGCTAGGACTACCAATGGAGAATCATAAAAGAGAACCAGCAAAGGAGATCCGTTTGGAGGACTACATCATCTTGGACGACACCGACACGGACAGTGATGAAAATGATGACAGTGATGACGACTACGTTGACGAAGCTGGAGCAGATATCATGGAGTCTTCCTCCGATCAAAATTTCTAGATGACCACCATGTAACTAGTAGTATTCATCCAAGTAGTTAGCATCGATCGAGTTTGTAATCGTAGTTTAGATCATTTGTGTGAACCTTGTGTGCTATTGAATGAAGTGAATTGTTTGTGTTTGTCTCATGAGCAATGGGTAGTGAATCTCTCTTAGACCTTATTCTATTCTATTTTCTCACCCCTTCTAACCCGCCAGATGCCTCCGAGACGTGACAATGGATTCGTGTTCCCACCGGAGCTCACTCAGTTGATCCAACAGCAGAATGCCTTGATGCAGATGCTAGTTCAGAACCAGAACCAAGGCAACAATAGCAACAACAATTCACCACCACCACCCCATATTGACAACGTAGCCCATTTTCTGAGGTTGAATCTGCCGGTGTTCTCTAGTAGCACTAAGACGATTGTTGCAGATGATTGGATCCGCAAGATTGGAAGGGAGCTGACTACTACCGGATGCACAGATGCGGAGAGAGTGCGCTTTGCCGCACACCATCTTGATGGACCCACAACATCTTGGTGGAAGAACTTCACCACCACTTACCCCATTGATACAGTTTCATGGGATCAATTTCAGCAGGCTTTCCGCACCGCCCATGTCTCAGCAGGAACTGTGAGCAATGAAGAAGTGTGAGTTTCGCAACTTGCGCCAAGGAGGTTGTACAGTGGGACAATATGTGGATGCGTTTAGCAAGTTAGCACACTATGCCCCAGATGATGTGGCCACAGATGCAGCAAAGCAGGAGAAGTTTCTTGAGGGGCTCAATGATGAGCTGAGCATGCAGTTCATGGTGACAACATTTCAAAAACTACCAGGAGTTGGTAGACAGGGCCCTCATGATAGAAGGCAAGCAACAACAGATTGACAATCGCAAGAGGAAGTATGGACAGGGGAGGAATACCTCTGGAGCTCAGCAGAAGCCCCGCTATTCCCCATACTCGGGAGGACATACTCATAACCATGGAGGCCATAACCATGGAGGACACATGCACAATGGAGCAAGTTCGCACAACCACAGTGGCCCCAAGAATGGCAATGGGAATGGAGGAAGCAACAATCAGAACCGTTCCAACCCCGCAACACCAGCCAAGAGGGATCTGAGCCACATTACTTGTTTCAAGTGCCAGAAGACCGGACATTATGCCAATGATTGTCCTGAAGCCAACAATGGAAATGGAAATGGAGGTTCTGCCAAGAAGCCCAACCCCTTCACCAAATGTCAGGTGAACCACGTCAGTGTGGAGGAGATTAAGGATCAGCCCAACGCAGTTGTCGGTAAGTTTTTGATTAATGCATTTACAACACTTGTTATTTTCGATATTGGTCAATCTCATTCATTCATATCAAGGGGATTTGTGGATAAGTATAAGTTGCCAACAGTAGCCCTTAAGTCATCTATGCTAGTAAGTTCCCCAGGAGCAAAGTATATGGCTAGTAGGGGATGCTATCAGTTACCAGTAACCATAGGTAGACATGTTTTCCCCACCGACCTGATTGTTCTGGAGTCACAAGGATTGGATGTGATACTAGGCATGGATTGGCTATCCAAGTTTGAGGGGCACATCGATTGCGCCAGTAAATCAATTCTTCTCACCACCCCAGAAGGAAAGAGGATTAAGTATGTGTCCAGGCATGCACCGAGAAGGACTCAGGTTAATTCCTTATCAGGAGTTGTTCAGGAGGAAATACCAGTGGTGAAGGATTATCCCGAAGTATTTCCAGAAGAGATACCAGGCATGCCACCGGACCGAGACATTGAGTTTTTGATTGAGCTATTGCCAGGCACCGGACCAATATCCAAGAGACCGCATCGGATGCCCGCAAAGGATCTGGAGGAAATTAAGAAGCAGATTAAGGAGTTA
Organism: Triticum aestivum; assembly: GCF_018294505.1. Classification (NCBI taxonomy): domain Eukaryota; kingdom Viridiplantae; phylum Streptophyta; class Magnoliopsida; order Poales; family Poaceae; genus Triticum; species Triticum aestivum. The sequence goes on from NC_057807.1 coordinate 233,777,383, forward strand.
TTGGAGAAAGTTTACATTCGACCAAGTTCATCACCTTGGGGAGCCCAAGTGCTTGTACTTGAGAAGAAGGATGGATCATTGAGGATGGTTGTTGATTATCGTGCGCTGAATGAGGTGACAATCAAGAACAAATACCCTCTGCCGATGATCGATGATTTGTTTGACCAGCTACAAGGAGATAAAGTTTTCTCCAAGATCGATCTTTGATCAGGTTATCACCAGCTGAAGATCCGAGAGCAGGATATACCTAAGACTGCCTTTACCATGAGGTATGGGCTATATGAGTATACAGTTATGTCATTTGGTTTGACTAATGCCCCTGCCTATTTTATGAATATGATGAACAAGGTGTTCATGGAGTTTTTGGATAAGTTCGTCATGGTGTTCATTGATGACATCTTGGTCTAATCAAAGAATGAAGAAGAGCATAAGGAACATTTGCGTTTAGTTCTTAAGAAGCTCAAAGAACATCAGTTGTATGCCAAGTTCAGCAAATGTGAGTTTTGGTTGAAAGGAGTTGGATTTCTCGGACATGTTATATCCGGAGAAGGAATAGCAGTAGACCTTACCAAGGTTGCATCTGTCACTAAATGGTTGGCACCCACCTCAGTGGGAGAGTTCAGGAGTTTTCTTGGACTCGCAGGTTATTACCAGAGATTTATTGAGAATTTTTCTAAGATTGTAAAGCCCATCACGGAGTTATTGAAGAAGGAGACGAAGTTTAAATGGACTGAGGATTGTGAGGCCAGTTTTCAAGAGATGAAGAAACGTTTTGGTTACAGCCCCAGTGCTGATTCTCCCAGACCAACGCAAGGATTTCCAAGTGTATTGTGACACTTCACATTGAGGACTTGGAGGAGTGGTTATGCAGGAAGGAAGAGTTGTCTCATATGCCTCACGACAGCTTCGACCTCATGAGTTGAATTATGCTAGACATGATTTGGAGTTAGCAGCCGTAGTGCATGCGCTCAAGACATGGAGACAATTTCTCATCGGAAACCGTTGTGATGTATACACGGATCATAAGAGTTTTAAATACATCTTCACGCAGAAGGAGTTAAACCTCAGGCAAAGGAGATGGTTGGAGCTCATAAAGGATTATGACATGGGATTACATTATCATCCAGGAAAGGCCAATGTCATAGGAGACGCGTGAGCCACAAGAGTTATGTTAACATGCTCATAACCAGAGGATTACCTAAGGAGTTAGCATATGACCATCTAGAGCTATGCTTGGAGATAGTTACGAGAGGTTATGTTGCTGCATTGGAAATTCAGTCCACCTTGTTGGGTAAAATTAAAGAAGCCTAGAAGACGGACAAGGAGATTGCCAAGATAATGGAAATGATGAGTAAATGAAAGGCTAAAGGATTTCGTGAGGATGAGCACGACACCTTATGGTTTGAGGATCGTATTTATGTGCCTAATGACCCTAAGCTTAGGAAGTTGATTCTTCAGGAGGCCCATGATTCGCCTTACTCGATTCACCCAGGCAACACCAAGATGTATCTAGATTTGAAGGAAAGTTTCTGGTGGACAGGAATGAAGAAGGATATTGCCGAGTATGTAGCAGTATGTGATGTATGTCAGAGAGTCAAGGAAGATCATCAAAAGCCAGCAAGATTGCTACAGCCATCGCCGATAACTGAATGGAAGTGGGATAAACTTGGCATGGATTTCATCACTAGATTACCCATGACTCATTCAGGCTATGACTCTATCTAAGTTGTAGTGTATCGTTTGAAGAAAGTAGCCCATTTCATCCCAGTGAAGACAACTTATATGAGTGCTAAGTTGGCAAAGATATACATGACCAGGATTGTATGTCTGCATGGAGTTCCAAGGACCATTGTATCAGATAAAGGAACACAATTTACTTCAAAGTTTTGGAATCAGTTGCATGAAACTTTGGGTACCAGGCTAGAGTTCAGTATTGCCTTTCATCCACAGACAGATGGACAGACCGAGAGAGTCAATTAGATTCTAGAGGACATGTTAAGAGCGTGTGGCTAGATTATGGATCTAGTTGGGATGACAATTTTCCCTATGTAGAGTTCGCCTATAACAACAGTTATCAAGCAAGTTTGAATATGGCCCCTTTCGAAGCTTTGTATGGAACGAGGTGTAGGACACCGTTATCATGGGATGAAGTTGGAGATCGACAGTTGTTCGGACCAGAATTAATCAGAGACTCTGAGGAAAAGGTTAAGCTGATTCGAGACAGACTCAAGGTAGCCCAGTCCAGACATAAGAGTTATGCAGATACTAAATGCAAGGAGATAGTCTATGAAGTCGGAGACAACATATCTTCGTGTGTCCCCACTTCAAGGAGTTAAACGTTTTGGAGTAAAGGGAAAGCTAGCACCACGTTTTGTGGGACCATACAGAGTTTTGGAACGCATGGGAGAAGTTGCGTACAAGTTGGAATTGCCCGAAGGATTGTCAGGAGTTCATGATGTGTTTCACATTTCCTAGCTGAACAAGTGCCACGTAGAGATGGCCAATATTCCTCTGAGAGATAAAATTCCCTTGGAAGCAATTGAGTTGGATAGTGATCTGACCTATGAAGAGAAGCCAGTCAAAATTCTCGAGTTTTCTAGCCGAGTTACTCGCAACAAGGTTATCAAGTTTGGCAAAGTTCAGTGGAGCCACCATACCAAGGAGGAAGCCACCTGGGAGCAACAAGAAGATCTTCGCAAGGACCACCCAAACCTTTTTGCTGACCAACCCGAATCTCGAGGGAGAGATTCATCTTAAGGGGGGTAGGTTTGTAACATCCCAATTTTCAATTTGGATGTTATACATAGATCATCATATGCATATCATATTTATTTTTGCATTTTGGGTGAGATCCTAGAAATATTAAGCAACTCAAGGACCAAAGGAGAGAGTTGGAGGTTTTATAAATTCATATTTGAATTTAATTCAAATTTGAAAAGAGGATCAATTTGATTTTATTACTTTTCTCTCCAATTATTTGCAGTAATAAAAATAAATGAGAGAAGATAATATGACTTCTTCAACAGAAGAGAAATATTGGATAAAGAATTTTAAAATTAAATTATTATTTTATTTGTAATTTATTTGCTATTTTATTTGAATTAGAGAAAACTTGCATTTTTGAAAATTGAATTTTAGTCCAGAAAAATGTTCATCTTGTCCTAAATATTAGTTTTGGATGGTGAAAATTGTTTGTGGAATTTTTAGATTTTTTAATAATTTATTAGGATTTTTCTTTCACGGTGAAATTATTAAAAAAACTTCCGGACCAAACTGGGCCGAAGGCCCAGCCGGCCCAGCGCGCCGCCGCCTTCCCCTATGTGCGGGAACCGGACTCGCCGGAGTCCGGGTTCGCCCCACCGCGCCGCCCAACCCCTCCTCCAAGTCGGAGGAGCCCCCCCTTTATAAGGCGCCGCCCCCAACCCTCATCTCCTCATCAAACGCCGCCGCCACCCACCTCCACTGCAGCCGCAGCAACCGCCGCCGCTCGCACCGCCGCCTGTCGCGCCGCTCGCCGCCTAGCCCCACCACCGCCGTTGCTGCTAGTCGTTGCCGCCCCGCCTCGCTGCAGCCCCGCTGTCACTGGAGCCATCGTGTCGTCAATCCGATATGATTCGCCATCGCCGATTTTATTTTCGCGAACCGGTATAACCGCCGAACCCGTCCTTGTTTTTTTAGGTTTTCTTGGTTTATTAGGATAGATCGGTTTTCATTTTTATTTTTAGTTATCTAGTAAACATTCTTTGGTTAGATCATTTTAACTATCGGTCTTCGTCTGTTTAGTTCTGTTAACGAACGTTCACTCCGTAGTTTTTTTCCTTTTTAGTTTATTTTTGGCCAGGGACCTATCCGTGAATAGTTTTCTCGCGAATTAGCCCCTGAAATTAAAACTAGCGTAACTTTTTGCTCGTTTATCCAAATTAGATGAAACCAACGCCTAAATCTTCATTACGATATCTTCTTTCAAGTTAACCAAATTGAACATGATTTTGAAAATTTAAAATTTGAGTTTAGTTCATATTAGTAAACAATCTTGTTTCGTTCGTATCTCGAGTTTCGTTTCTCCGTTTGAGTTGTTTCTTTTTGCTAATCGTGGCTAATCACATGTACCTGCTGTTAAGACACATGAAAATAATGCTGTTAGGTGTTGTTTTCTATTTAGTTTAGTCGTTTGCTTGTTTCGTGTTTGATTTGGATCTTTTCTCGTTTTCTCTTCGTTTCGTTTGAGTGATTGCTTATGTATTCTACTATTTGTCTATGCTAGATTACTCTAAGTGCGAAGCTTGTTACTACGAATCTCTAGAGTTTGCATATCGTTAGCAAGGCAAGTTACACTTTGATCATACTCTTCTATACCTAGTTTTTACTATGCATTAGTTATGCCCGCCAAATATTTGCATGAATAGGATTGGGAACATGTGGTTTGGTTGTAGTATTATGAGGTAGGAACCTAATACCTTTTGATCACCCCGAGAATATATTTTATGCTTTATTATTGCTTATCCATGCTCGTAGACGGGGACTGGATCGTGATTCACATGGAAGTTATGAGAGTAGTTAATCTTGGATAACATTAAGGTGGTAAATTTAATACACATCTGGGTGAATTGGTTGGGGCACCTGGGGAACCCAATGTTGTCCATTAGGGGAAGTTCCGAGGTACTCGTGTGATTTTTCCTCGGTTCGCCACCCAAGCTCAAAGGGATTATAAGATATTTCATGACTAGAAACTTCCGTGTGCAGCCACAAGCCATTATGGGCTCTCACATAGTTGAGTAAGTTGTATGAGCTCTCGAAGAGGTGGACTAGCAGATGTAGAGGGAAAGTGGGTGTACCATTCTGCCCGAAATAGAGAGTTAATGCTTCAGAAAGACTATGTCTCAATCTTCCGATCATGGATGCGGTCAAGTCTTGTGGGGAATGGTGCGCAACCTCTGCGGAGTGTATAAACTAATTATGGTTAGCCGTGTCCCCAATTATGGACATCTTGAGTACCTGGAATTGGATATTATTGTTGATCTCATAACCCTTTAATTAATTGAATTGGGTTTAATGATGATACTTGATTAATTGGGATTTTGAGTTGGGGAAACCTTCTCAAATATTGGAACAACTTGGGAGTAGTTTAAATAAATTTATTCCTTTGTTGTAGGGAAAAACTAGTTTTATGCAAATCATAAACTTAGAGCCTCCACCAGCCAAATATTGCATGTAGATATAGTTCTTGCATTCATTGCTTTACAGTGTAACTCTGCTAGCATATTCAATGTGCTGACCTACACGGCTGCAACGTCTCATGTTGCAGACTACTCAGAGGACGAATAAGGTGTGATAGGTTGTTGTTTTGCACTCAGCTATGCCGTTGGAGTTGATGGACTCATTTACCTTCGAAGCTTTCGTAGTTATTTAGTTTAGATGGCCTTTAGCCATGATATTTTTGTGTAATCATACTCTTTATGAGGACTCGATGTAATAAGTGTGTTATTGAACTCTGTTATAATTCCTCAAGTACTGTGTGTCAGCATTACCGATCCAGGGATGACACTAAAGCACAGGGACTTCGGTCCATTGGGATCATGGTCGCTACAACAACAGATTGGCAATCGCAAGATGAAGTACGGACAAGGGAGGTACTCTTCTGGAGCTCAGCAGAAGCCCTGCTATTCCCCGTACTCAGGAGGACACACTCATAACCATGGAGGGCATAACCATGGAGGACATGCGCACAATGGATGAAGTTCACACAACCACTGTGGCCCTAAGAATGGCAATGGGAATGGAGGAACCAACCGTCAGAGCCGTTCCAACCCCGTGACACGCGCCAAGAAGGATCTAAGTCACATAACTTGTTTCAAGTGCGGGAAGACTGGACACTACGCCACTGCATGTTCTGAAACAAAGAATGGAAATGGCAACGGAAGTGCTGGAAAGAAGCCCAACCCCTTCACCAGATGTCAGGTGAACCACGTCAGTGTGGAGGAGATTGAGGAGCAGCCCAGCCCAGTTGTCGGTAAGTTTTTTATTAATGCATTTACAACACTTGTTCTTTTTGATACTGGTGCATCTCATTCATTCATATCAAGGGGATTTGTGGATAAGTTTAAGTTGCCGACAGTAGCCCTTAAGTGACCTATGTTACTAAGTTCCCTCGGAGCAGAATATATGCCTAGTCGGGGATGTTATCAGTTGCCAATAACCATAGGTAGACATGTTTTCCCCATCGACCTTATTGTTCTGGAGTCACAAGGATTGGACGTGATCCTAGGCATGGATTGGCTATCCAAGTTTGAGGGAAACATCGATTGCGTCAGTAAATCAATTCTTCTCACCACCCCAGAAGGAAAGAGGAAGTATGTGTCTAGGCATGCACCGAGGAGGACACAGGTGAATTCACTATCGGGAGTTGTTCAGGAGGAAGTACCAGTGGTGAAGGATTATCCCGATGTATTTTCGGAGGAGTTACCTGGCATGCCACCAGATCGAGATATTGAGTTTTTGATTGAGTTATTTCCAGGCACCGGACCAATATCCAAGAGACCGTATCGGATGCCCGCAAATGATTTGGAGGAAATTAAGAAGCAGATTAAGGAGTTGTTGGAGAAAGGTTATATTCGACCAAGCTCATTGCCTTGAGGAGCCCAGTGCTTCTAATTGAGAAGAAGGATGGATTTTTGAGGATGGTTGTTGATTATCGTGTGCTAAATGAGGTGACGATCATGAACAAATACCCTCTGCCAATGATCAATGATTTGTTTGACCAGCTGTAGGGAGCTAAGGTTTTCTCCAAGATCGATCCTCGGTCAGGTTATCACCAGCTGAAGATCCAAGAGCGGGATATACCTAAGATAGCTTTTACCACAAGGTATGGGCTATATGAGTATACAGTTATGTCATTTGGTTTGACTAATGCCCCTGCCTATTTCATGAGTACGATGAACAAGGTGTTCATGGAGTCTTTGGACAAGTTTGTTGTGGTATTCATTAATGACATATTGGTCTACTCGAAGAATGAAGAAGAACATAAGGAACATTTGCGCTTGGTTCTTGAGAAGCTTAGGGAACATCAGTTGTATGCCAAGTTCAGCAAATGTGAGTTTTGGTTGAAGGAAGTTGGATTTCTTGGACATGTTATATCAGGAGACGGAATAGCAGTAGACCCTACCAAGGTTGCATCTGTCACTAAGTGGTTGGCACCCACCACCGTTGGAGAGATAAGAAATTTTCTTGGACTCGCATGTTATTATCGGAGATTCATTGAGAATTTTTCCAAAATCGCGAAGCCCATGATAGAGTTATTGAAGAAGGACACCAAGTTTAAATGGGCTGAAGATTGTGAGGCCAGTTTTCAGGAGTTGAAGAAATGTTTAGTTACAACCCTAGTGCTGATTCTCCCAGACATACGCAAGGATTTCCAAGTATATTGCGACGCTTCACGTCGAGGACTTGGAGGTGTGCTTATGCAGGATGGAAGAATTGTTTCATATGCCTCACGATAGCTTCGACCTCATGAGTTGAATTATGCTATGCATGATTTGGAGTTAGCAGCCGTAGTGCAAGCGCTCAAGACATGGAGACACTTTCTCATAGGAAATCATTGTGATGTTTACACGAATCATAAGAGTTTGAAGTACATCTTCATGCAGAAGGAGTTGAACCTCAGGCAAAGGAGATGGTTGGAGCTCATAAAAGATTATGATATGAGATTGCATTATGATCCAGGAAAGGCCAATATCGTAGCAGACGCATTGAGCCATAAGAGTTATGTTAACTCACTCATAACCGGAGGATTGCCTCAGGAGTTAGCCGATGATCTCCAAGAGCTATGATTGGAGATAGTTTCGAGAGGTTATGTTGCCGCATTGGAAATTCAGTCCACTTTGCTGGGGGAAATCCAAGAAGCCCAGAAGACGTACAAGGAGATTGCAGAGATAAAGGAAAAGATGAGTAAAGGAAAGGTTAAAGGTTTTCGTGAGGATAAGCATGACACTTTATGGTTTGAGGATCGTATCTATGTGCCTAATGACCCATAGATCAGGAAGTTAATTCTTGAGGAGGCTCATGATTCGCCGTATTCGATTCACCTAGGCAACACTAAGATGTATCTGGATTTGAAGTAAAGTTTCTAGTGGATAGGAATGAAGAAGGATATTGCAGAACATGTAGCAATATGCAATGTATGTCAGAGAGTTAAGGCAGAGGATCAGAAACCAGCAGGGTTTCTTTAGCCTTTGCTGATACCCGAATGGAAGTGGGATAAACTTGGCATGGATTTTATCACTGGATCACCCAGGACCCGTTCAGTCTATGACTCTATCTGGGTTGTAGTCAATTGCTTGATGAAGGTAGCCCATTTCATCCCCGTGAAGTCAACTCATACGAGTGCTAAGTTGGCGAAGATATACATGACCAGGATCGTATGTCTACATGGAGTTCCGAGGACCATGGTATCAGATAGAGGAACTCAGTTTACTTCAAAGTTTTGGAATCAGTTGCACGAAACTCTAGGTACCAGGCTAGAGTTCAGTACGACCTTTCATCCACAGACAGATGGACAGACCGAGAGAGTCAATGAGATTGTGGAGGACATGTTGAGAGCTTGTGCACTAGATTACGGATCAAGTTGGGATATAATTTACCCTATGAAGAGTTCTCCTACAACAACAATTATCAATCCAGTTTGAAGATGGCCCCTTCCGAAGCCTTGTACAGAAGGAGGTGCATGACACATCTATCATGGGATGAAGTTGGAGACCGACAGTTGTTCGGACCAGACTTAATCAAAGATTCCGAGGAGAAGGTTAAGTTGCTTTGAGATAGACTCAAGATAGCCCAGTCTAGGCAAAAGAGTTATGCAGATACTAAGCACAAGGAGGTAGCCTACGAAGTCGGGGACAGAGCATATCTTTGTGTGTCCCTACTTCGAGGAGTTAAACATTTTGGAGTCACGGGAAAGCTAGCACCATGATTTGTTGGACCATACAGAGTGTTGGAACATATGGGAGAAGTTGCCTACAAGTTGGAATTACACAACGATTTGTCAGGAGTTCATGATGTGTTTCACGTTTCCCAGTTGAAGAAGTGCCACACAGAGATGGCTGACATTCCTCTGAGAGATATAGTGCCACTGGAAGCAATTCAGTTAGATAGTGATCTGACCTATGAAGAGAACCCAGTCAAGATTCTCGAGTTTTCCAGCCGAGGTACTCGCAGCAGAGTCATCAAGTTTTGCAAAGTTCAATGGAGCCACCATATCGAGGAGGAAGCCACCTGGGAGCAAGAAGAAGACCTCTGCAAGGACTACCCACACCTTTTTGCTGACCAACCCGAACCTCGAGGGCGAGATTCATCTTAAGGGGGGTAGGTTTTGTAACATTCCAATTTCCAATTTGGATGTTATACTTAGATCATTCATATGCATTCATATTTTATTTCATTTTGTTGTTTAGTTGTGGTTGCATTTTGATCCAAGAGGCCTTAAGCAACTCAAGGACCAATGTGAGAGAGTTGGAGGTTTCACAAAAAACCAGTTTTGATTTATCAAAATTTGGTAATTGGATCAAATTGTTTTCAAAATTCTTTTTCCAAATATTTTTAGAAATAATGAGAGAAGATAATATGACTTCTTAAAATCAGTAGAAAAATATTGGAAATTGAATTTTGAACTTTTGAGAGTTTATTTGATTTTATTCGCTAGTTTATTAATTTATTAGCTGAGTAATTAGAACTATAATGTTTATATTTTAGTTAGGCATATAAGTCCAGAAAAATGTTCACGAGGTCATATATAAGGCTATTTAGCTATGTGATTTTTTCTGGAATTTTTGGAACTATATTTATATTTATTTTGAGTGTTTTAGTCTCCAGGAAAAAATGTTTTTTTAAGTCCAACTAGGTCGGCCCAGCCGAAGCCAGGCCTCAGCCCAGCTTGCGCCAACCGCCATAGCCGCCGTGCCGTATCCCAGTCGTACTCCGTTTGCCGCCCCCTGCCCCAAGTCGGCCTCGCCCCCGGCCCCTCTTATAAGCTGCCTGACCCCCCTCCTCTCCACAAGTCGCCGCCGCCTTGAGCGTCACCACCGCAGCCGCACCGCCGCCGCCCGCACTTCGCGCCGCGCCACCGCCGCTAGCCACTGTTGCCGCCTCCGCCATCACCCGCTGCACACCGCCTCCCACAGCCACCGCCATTGATGCCGCCTCGCCTTGCCAGAGCCACCACGGACTCGCCGCCGTTTAGCGGTTAAAAACCAAACCGGTTCAGCGGTCTTTTCCCGATTTTTTTGGTTTTTAGGATTAGATCGGTTTTATTTTTATTAGTTCGTTAATTAACGAACATTCACCCTTTTAGATCTGTTAACGAATGGATTCGTTCGTTAGTCTCTGTTGGCGGACGTTCGTCCGATAGATTTTTCTTTTTCTGTTTATTTTTGTCCACGGATCTATTCGCGAATAGTTTTATCATAGATTAGCCCTTGATGTTAAAACTAGCGTAACTTTTAGCTCATTTATCCAAATTAGATGAAACCAACGCCTAAATCTTCGTAACGATCCCCGCTACCCGGTAAACCAACTTGAACATGATTTTGATAATTTCAAATTTGAGTTCGGTTCAGATTAGTGTTTGATCTTGTTTAGTTTGTATCTTGAGTTTCGTAGCTCCTTTTGAGTTGATTCTTTTTGCAATCGTAGCTAATCACATGTACCTACTGTTAAGATCTAATCTACATAATAATAATGTTGTTAGAATTTGTTTTCTGTTTATATTATTTATTTGCTTCATTCGAGTTTTATTTGGATCTTTTCTCGATTTCTCTTTGCATCGTTTGCTTGATTGCTTATGTATGCTATTGCTTGTCTACGTTAGATTTTCCGGAGTGCGAAGCTTGTTACTACGAATCCCTAGAGTTTTCCAATCGTCAGCAAGGCAAGTTACACTTTGATCATACTTTTCTATACCCAGTTTTTACTATGCATTAGTTTTACCCCTCAAATATTTGCATGGGTAGGATTTGGGAACATGTGGTTTGGTTGTAGTACTTGAGGTAGGAACCTATTACCTTTGATCACCCCGAGAATATATGTTATGCTCTTATATTGCTTAGCCATGCTTGTAGAAGGGGATTGGATCGTGATACACATGGAAGTTGTGAGAGATAATAATTTTTGGATAACATTAAGGTGGCAATTTTAATACACATCTGGGTGGATTGGTTGGGGCACCTGGAGAAACCAATGCTTTTGCCCGTTTGGGAAATCCCGGAGTACCCGTGTGATTTTTTCTTGGTTCACCACCCAGGCTCAAAGGGATCATATTATATTTCATGCCTAGAAACTTCCGTGTGCAGCCACAAGTCATTATGGCCTTTGGCATAGTTGAGTAAGTTGTATGGGCTCTTCAAGAGGTGGACTAGCAGATGTAGGGGAAAGTAGGTGTACCGGTCTACCCAGAGTAGAGAGTTAATGCTCCAGAAAGACTATGTCTCGATCTTCCAATCATGGATGCTGTCGAGTCTTGTGGGGAAAAGTGTGCAACCTCTGCAGTGTGTATAAACTAATCATGGTTAGCCGTGTCCCCGGTTATGGACATCCTGAGTATCTAGAAGTGGATATTATTGTTGATCTCATCACTCTTTAACTAATGATGATACTTGATTAATGTTGGGATTTGAGTTGGAGGAACCTTCTCAAATATTGGTTTAACTTTGTAGTAAATAAAATTTATTCCTTTGTTGTAGGGAAAATTAGCTTTTTGCAAAACATTAAACTTAGAGCCTCCACCAGCCAAATATGCATTTAGATATAGTTTCTTGCACTCATTTGCTCTACAGTGTAACTATGCCAGCATATTACTTGTGCTGACCTACACGGCTGCAACGTCTCATGTTGCAGACTTTACCGACGAAGAATAAGGTGCAATAGGTCATTGTCATGCACTCAGCTATGCCGTTGGAGTAGATGGACTCATTTACTTTCGAAGCTTCTGTGGTTATTTAGATTAGATGGCCTTCAGCCATATTATTTGTGTAACAGATACACTTTATGAGGACCTCGACGTAATAAGTGTGTGATTGAACTCTGTTATAATTCCTCAAGTACTGTGTGTGTCAGATTTCCGATCCAGGGATGACACTTAAGCACAGAGACTTCGGTCCATTGGGGTCGTGTGATACGTCTCCAACGTATCTATAATTTTTGGTTGTTCCGTGCTATTATATTATCCGTTTTGGATGTTTATGGTCTTTACTTTACACATTTATATCATTTTTGGGACTGACCAACTAACCGGCGGCCCAGCCCGTATTGTTTTTTTTTCCTATTTCAGTATTTTGAAGAAAAGGAATATCAAACCGAGTCCAAATGGAATGAAACCTTCAGGAGTGTGATTTTTGGAATGAACGTGATCCAGAGGACTTAGAGTGCAAGTCAAGAAGCAGTCGCGGCGGCCACGAGGGTGGAGGGCGCCCCCACCCCTACTAGGCGCGCCCTCTATCTCATGGGCCCCTCGCGCGTCCATCGACCTACTTCTTCCTCCTATATATACCCACGTACCCCGAGAACATCAAAGGAGACCATGAAAAATTGTTTCCACCACCGTAACCTTTTGTATCCGCGAGATCCCATCTTGGAGCCTTCGTCGGCGCTCCGCCGGAGGGGGAATCGACCATGGAGGGCTTCTACATCAACACCATAGCCCCTCCGATGAGTTGTGAGTAGTTTACCACAGACCTTTGGGTCCGTAGTTATTAGCTAGATGGCTTCTTCTCTCTTTTTGGATCTCAATACCATGTTCTCCTTGATCTTCTTGGAGATCTATTCGATGTAACTCTTTTTGCGGTGTGTTTGTTAAGATCCGATGAATTGTGGGTTTATGATCAAGTTTATCTATGAGAAATATTTGAATCTCCTCTGAATTCTTTTATGTGTGATTAAGATATCTTTGCAAGTCTCTTCGAATTATCAGTTTGGTTTGGCCTACTAGATTGATCTTTCTTGCAATGGGGAGAAGTGCTTAGCTTTGGGTTCAATCTTGCGTTGTCCTTTCCCAGTGACAGCAGGGGCAGCAAGGCACGTATTGTATTGTTGCCATCGAGGATAAAAAGATGGGGTTTATATCATATTGCATGAGTTTATCCCTCTATATCATGTCATCTTTCTTAATGCATTACTCTGTTCTTATGAACTTAATACTCTAGATGCATGCTGGATAGCGGTCGATGTGTGGAGTAATAGTAGTAGATGCAGGCAGGAGTCGGTCTAGTTGTCACGGACGTGATTCCTATATACATGATCATGCCTAGATAATCTCATAATTATTCGCTTTTCTATCAATTGCTCGACAGTAATTTGTTCACCCACCATAATACTTATGCTATCTTGAGAGAAGCACTAGTTAAACCTATGGCCCCCGGGTCTATCTCTTATCATATAAGCTTTCAATCTACTTTTATTTGCATCTTTACTTTTCCAGTCTATATTATAAAATACCAAAAATATATTTATCTTATCATATTATCTCTATCAGATCTCACTTTCGCAAGTGGCCGTGAAGGGATTGACAACCCCTTTATTGTGTTGGTTGCGAGTTCTTTGTTTGTTTGTGTAGGTGCGTGGGACTTTTGAGGAGCCTCCTACTGGATTGATACCTTGGTTCTCAAAAACTGAGGGAAATACTTACGCTACTATTGCTGCATCACCCTTTCCTCTTCAAGGAAAACCAACACAAGCTCAAGACTTAGCAAGAAGGATTCCTGGCGCTGTTGCCGGGGAGGTCTTCGCTCAAGTCAAGACATACCAAGTACCCATCACAAACTCATCTCCTTCGCATTTACATTATTTGTCATTTGCCTCTCGTTTTCCTCTCCCCCACTTCACCCTTGCCGATTCACCCTCTCTTTCCCAATTTTCTCCTCTCTCTTTCGATTTTTCCTTTTTGTTTGCTTGTGTGTTGGATTACTTGTCGCCATGGCGCGAGATAATACCAAATTGTGTGATTTCTCCAATACCAATAATAATGATTTCCTTAGTACTCCGATTTCTCCTCTTAATGATGTTGAGTCTTGTGAAATCAATACTGCTTTGCTGAATCTTGTTATGAAAGATCAATTCGCCGGCCTTCCTAGTGAAGATGCCGCTACCCATCTAAACAACTTTGTTGATTTGTGTGAGATGCAAAATAAGAAAGATACGGATACTGATATTGTTAAATTGAAGTTATTTCCGTTTTCACTTAGAGATCGTGCTAAAGTTTGGTTTTCGTCTTTGCCTAAAAATAGTATTGATTCTTGGAACAAGTGCAAAGATGCTTTTATCTCTAAATATTTTCCTCCCGCTAAGATCATCACTCTTAGGAACGATATTATGAATTTTAAACAACTTGATCATGAGCATGTTGCCCAATCTTGGGAAAGAACGAAATTGATGATTCGCAATTGCCCTACTCATGGTTTGAATTTATGGATGATCATACAAAATTTCTATGCCGGATTGAATTTTGCTTCTAGAAATCATTTAGATTCGGCCGCGGGAGGCACGTTTATGGAAATCACTTTAGGAGATGCTACAAAACTTCTTGATAATATTATGGCTAATTATTCTCAATGGCACACCGAAAGATCTACTAGTAAAAAAGTGCATGCTATAGAAGAAATTAATGTTTTGAGTGGAAAGATGGATGAACTTATGAATTTTTTTGCTACTAAGAGTGCTCCTCTTGATCCCAATGATATGCCTTTGTCTACTTTGATTGAGAATAATAATGAATCTATGGACGTGAATTTTGTTGGTAGGAATAGTTTTGGAAACAATGCTTATTGAGGAAACTTTAATCCTAGACCTTTCCCTAGTAATTCCTCTAAAAATTATGGAAATTCCTACAATAATTCTTATGGTAATTTTAATAAGATGTCCTCTGATTTTGAGAATAGTGATAAAGAATTTATGATCTCTCAAAAGAATTTTAATGCCTTGCTTGAAGAAAAATTGCTCAAAGTTGATGATTTGGCTAGGAACGTTGATAGACTTCCGCTTGATGTTGATTCTCTGAAACTTAGATCTACTCCTCCTAAGCATGATATCAATGAGTCTCTCAAAGCTATGATAATTTCCATTGATGAATGCAAAGAAAGAACCGCTAGATTGCGTGCTAAGAAAGATTGCTTTATAAAGGCGTGTTCTTCTAGTTTCCATGAAAATAATGATGAAGATCTTAAAGTAATTGATGTGCCCCTATTAGATCTTTATTTTACAATGTGAATCTTAATAATGATGGGACTGGAGATGAGTCAACTTTAGTTAAAAGGCGTCCCAATGATTCGGAGTTTTTAGATCTTGATGCTAAATTTGGTAAAAGTGGGATTGGAGAGGCCAAGACTTTAAATAGCATTGAACCCACTATCTTGGATTTCAAGGAATTTAATTATGATATTTGTTCTTTAGAAGGTTGTATTTCCTTGTTGCAATCCGTTGTGAATTCTCCTCATGCTTATAGTCAAAATAAAGCTTTTACCAAACATATTGTTGATGCCTTGATGCAATATTTTGATGAAAAACTTAATTTGGAAGTTTCTATACCTAGGAAACTTAATGATGAGTGGGAATCTACTATAAAGATTAAAATTAAAGATCATGAGTGTTATGCTTTATGTGATTTGGGTGCTAGTGTTTCCACGATTCCGAAAACTTTATGTGATATTCTAGGTTTCTATGATCTTGATGATTGCCCTTTAAATTTGCACCTTGCAGGTTCCACCATTAAAAAGCCAATGGGAAGGATCAATGATGTTCTCATTGTTGCAAATAGAAATTTGGTGCCCGTATATTTTATCATTCTCGATATAGATTGCAATCTTTCTTGCCCTATTATTCTTGGTAGAGCTTTCCTTAGAATGATTGGCACGATTATTGATATGAAGGAAGGGAATATTAGATTCCAATTTTCATTAAGGAAAGGCATGGAGCACTTTCCAAGAAAGAAAGACAAATTACCTTATGAATCTATCATGCGAGCTACTTATGAATTGAGTGCCAAAGAGGGCACTACCTAGATCTATCCTCGCTTTTATGCCTAGCTAGGGGCGTTAAACGATAGCGCTAGTTAGGAGGCAACCCAATTTTATTTGGGTTTTTTTGTTTTTTTACTGTTTAGTAATAAATTTTGCATCTACATTCTGTTTAGATGTGTTTTTATGTTTTAATTAGTGTTTGTGCCAAGTAGAACCTATAGGATAACCTATGATGTTAGTTAATTTGATTCTGCTGAAAAACAGAAACTTTTCACGCACGAAATTAGTTTTGTTAATTCACAGAAACGTGATTTTGCATTTATTCTTTTTGCTGTAGATCAATAGGCAAATTTCCCAGGACTTCCTATTTTGGTAGGATTTTTAGAGTTCCATAAGTATTCTAGGGTTACAGATTGCTACAGACTGTTCTGTTTTTGATAGATTCTGCCTTTCGTGTGTTGTTTGCTTATTTTGATGCATCTATGGCTAGTATTAAGTGGTATGAACCATAGAGAACTTGAAATACAGTAGGTTTAACACCAATATAAATAAAGAATGAGTTCATTACAGTACCTTATGTGGTGGTTTTTCTTTCTTTCACTAACGGAGCTTATGAGATTTCCTGTTGAGTTTTGTGTTGTCAAGTTTTCAAGTTTTGGGTAAAGATTTGATGGACTATGGAATAAGGAGTGGCAAGAGCCTAAGCTTGGGAATGTGCATGGCACCCCAAGATATTCAAGAATAGCCAAAAGCCTAAGCTTGGGGATGCCCCCGGAAGGCATCCCCTCTTTCTTCCTCGTTTATCGGTAACTTTACTTGGAGCTATATTTTTATTCGTCACATGATATGTGTTTTGCTTGGAGCGTCTTGTATGATATTAGTAATTGGTTTTTAGTTTACCACAATAATCCTTGCTGTACACACCTTTTGGGAGAAACCCACTTGATTAGAATTTATTAGAATACTCTATGTGCTTCACTTATATCTTTTGAGCTAGATAGTTTTTGCTCTAGTGCTTCACTTATATCATTTAGAGCATGGTGGTGGCTTAATTTTGAAGAAATTGTTGATCTCTCATGCTTCACTTATATTATTTTGAGAGTCTTTTAGAACAGCATGGTATTTGCTATGGTTATAAATTTGGTCCTAGAATGATGAGCATCCAAGTTGGATATAATAAAAACTATCATAGAAAGTGCATAAAACACTAGGATCAATTTGATGCTTGATAATTGTTTTGAGATATAGAGGTGGTAATGTTAGAGTCATGCTAGTAGGTAATTATGAAATTGAGAAATACTTGTGTTGAAATTATCAAGTCCCGTAGCATGCACGTATGGTAAAAGTTATGTGACAAATTTGTTGCATGAGGTGCTCTTTTAATTGTCTTCCTTATGAGTGGAGGTCGGGATCGCGCGATGGTTAACTCCTACCTACCCTTCCCCTAGGAGCATGCGTAGTAGTACTTTGCTTCGAGGGCAAGTAGACTTCTGCTATAAGTATATGAGTTCTTTATGACTAATGTGAGTCCATGGATATACGCACACTCACCCTTCCACTTTGCTAGCCTCTACTATACCGCGCAACTTTCGCCGGTATCATGCACCCATTATTTAACTTCCTCAAAACAACCACCATACCTACCTACTATGGCATTTCCATAGCCATTCCGAGATATATTGCCATGCAAATTTCCACCATTCCGTTATTATGACACGCTCCATCATTGTCATATTGCTCTTTGCATGATCATGTAGTTGACATTGTATTTGTCGCAAGGCCACGCTCATAATTTTCATACATGTCACTCTTGATTCATTGCATATCCCGGTACACTGCTAGAGGCATTCATATAGAGTCATATTTTGTTCTAAGTGTTGAGTTGTAATTCTCGAGTTGTAAATTAATAAAAGTGTGATGATCTTCATTATTAGAGCATTGTCCCAAGTGAGGAAAGGATGATGAAGACTATGATTCCCCCACAAGTCGGGATGAGACTTAGGACTAAAAAAAGAAAAAAGAAAAAAAAGGCCAAAGAGCCCACCAAATAAAAAAAAGAAAGGCCAAAAAAAGAAAGGCCAAATAGAAAAAATAAAAAAATGAGAGAAAACGAGAGAAGGGACAATGCTACTATCTCTTTTCCACACTTGTGCTTCGAAATAGCACCATGATATTCATGATAGAGAGTCTATTATGTTGTCACTTTCATATACTAAGTGGGAATTATAGAACTTGGCTTGTATATTCCAATGATGGGCTTCCTCAAAATGCCCTAGGTCTTCGTGAGCAAGCGAGTTGGATGCACACCCACCTAGTTTCTTTTATTGAGCTTTCATACATTTATAGCTATAGTGCATCTGTTGCATGGCAATCCCTACTCACTCACATTGATATCTATTGATGGGCATCTCCATAGCCCATTGATACGCCTAGTTGATGTGAGACTATCTTCTCCCCTTTTTTCCTCACAACCACCACCATATACCACCATAGTGCTATGTCCATGGCTTGCGCTCATGTATTGTGTAAGAGTTGAAAAAGCTGAAGCGCGTTAAAAAGTATGAACCAATTGCTTGGCTGAAATCGGGGTTGTGCATGATGGGAGTATTTTGTGTAATGAAAATGAAGCATGGCCTAACTATATGATTTTGTAGGGATAAACTTTCTTTGGCTATGCTATTTTGATAGGACATGATTATTTGTTAGTATGCTTCGGAGCATTACTATTTTTTTATGTTTTATAAGCTTTTATCTTGAATCATTTGGATCTGAACAATCATGCCACAATAAAGAAAATTACATTGAGAATTATGCTAGGTAGCATTCCACATCAAAAATTCTGTTTTTATCATTTACCTACTCGAGGACGAGCAGGAATTAAGCTTGGGGATGCTTGATACGTCTCCAACGTATCTATAATTTTTGATTGTTCCATGCTATTGTATTACCCGTTTTGGATGTTTATGGGCTTTACTTTACACATTTATATCATTTTTGGGACTAACCTACTAACCGGAGGCCCAGCCCGTATTGTTGCTTTTTTTGCCTATTTTAGTATTTCGAAGAAAAGGAATATCAAATGGAGTCCAAACGGAATGAAACCTTTGGGAGCGTAATTTTTGGAACGAACGCGATCCAGAGGACTTGGAGTGCAAGTCAAGAAGCAGTCGAGGCAGCCACGAGGGTGGAGGGCGCGCCCACCCCTACTGGGCGCGCCCCCCTATCTCGTGGGCCCCTCGGGCGTCCACCGACCTACTTCTTCCTCCTATATATACCCACGTACCCCGAGAACATCAAAGGCGACCACGAAAAACTATTTCCACCACCGTAACCTTCTGTATCCGCGAGATCCCATCTTGGAGCCTTCGCCGGTGCTCCGCCGGAGGGGGGAATAGACCATGGAGGGCTTCTACGTGAACACCATAGCCCCTCCGATGAGTTGTGGGTAGTTTACCACAGACCTTCGGGTCCATAGTTATTATCTAGATGGCTTCTTCTCTCTTTTTGGATCTCAATACCATGTTATCCTTGATCTTCTTAGAGATCTATTCAATGTAACTCTTTTTGCGGTGTGTTTGTCGAGATTCGATGAATTGCGGGTTTATGATCAAGTTTATCTATGAGAAATATTTGAATCTCGTCTGAATTATTTTATGTGTGATTAAGTTATCTTTGCAAGTCTCTTCGTATTATTAGTTTGGTTTGGCCTACTTGATTGATCTTTCTTGCAATGGGAGAAGTGCTTAGCTTTGGGTTCAATCTTGCGGTGTCCTTTCCCAGTGATAGTAGGGGCAGCAAGGCACGTATTGTATTGTTGCCATCGAGGATAAAAAGATGGGGTTTATATCATATTGCATGAGTTTATCCCTCTACATCATGTCATCTTTCTTAATGCGTTACTCTGTTCTTATGAACTTAATACTCTAGATGCATGCTTGATAGCGGTCGATGTGTGGAGTAATAGTAGTAGATGCAGGCAGGAGTCGGTCTACTTATCATGGATGTGATGCCTATATACATGATCATGCCTAGATAATGTCATAATTATTCGCTTTGCTATCAATTGCTCGACAGTAATTTGTTCACCCACCGTAATACTTATGCTATCTTGAGAGAAGCCACTAGTGAAACCTATGGCCCGCGGGTCTATCTCTTATCATATAAGCTTTCAAACTACTTTTATTTGCATCTTTACTTTTCCAATCTATATTATAAAATACCAAAAATATATTTATCTTATCATATTATTTCTATCAGATCTCACTTTCTCAAGTGGCCTTGAAGGGATTGACAACCCCTTTATTGCGTTGGTTGCGAGTTCTTTGTTTGTTTGTGTAGGTGCATGTGACTTTTGAGGAGCCTCCTACTGGATTGATACCTTGGTTCTCAAAAACGAAGGGAAATACTTACGCTACTATTGCTGCATCACCCTTTCCTCTTCAAGTAAAACCAACGCAAGCTCAAGACGTAGCATCGTGGTTTCTACATCTATGTGCTTCACTTATATCTTTTGAGATAGGCAATATTGCTCTAGTGCTTCACTTATATCTTTTTAGAGCACGGTGGTGGCTTTATTTTATAGAAATTGATGAACTCTCGTGCTTCACTTATATTATTTTGAGAGTTCTTAAAACAGCATGGTAATTTGCTTTGGTTATATATTTAGTCCTAATATGATAGGCATCCAAGAGGGATATAATGAAATTTTCATATAAGGTGCATTGAATATTATGAGAAGTTTGATTCCTTATGATTGTTTTGAGATATGAAGATGGTGATATTAGAGTCATGCTAGTGAGTTATTGTGAATTTGAGAAATACTTGTGTTAAAGTTTGTGATTCCCGTAGCATGCACGTATGGTAAACCATTATGTGATGAAGTCGGAGCATGCTTTATTTATTGATTGTCTTCCTTGTGAGTGGCGGTCGGGACGAGCGATGGTCTTTTCCTACCAATCTATCCCCCTAGGAGCATGCGCGTAGTACATTGTTTGGATAACTAATAGATTTTTGCAATAAGTATATGAGTTCTTTATGACTAACCTTGAGTCCATGGATTATACGTACTCTCATCCTTCCACCATTGCTAGCCTCTCTAGTGTCGCGCAACTTTCGCTGGTACCATAAACACACCATATACCTTCCTTAAAACAGACACCATACCTACCTATTATGGAAGTAGCCATTCCGAGATATATTTCCATGCAACTTTCCACTGTTCCGTTTATTATGACACATCCCATCATTGTCATATTGCTTTGCATGATCATGTAGTTGACATCGTGTTTGTGGCAAAGCCACCATTTATAATTCTTTCATACATGTCACTCTTGATTCATTGCACATCCCGGTACACCATCGAAGGCATTCATATAGGTCATATTTTGTTCTGAGTATCGAGTTGTAATTCTTGAGTTGTAAGTAAATAAAAGTGTGATGATCTTCATTATTAGAGCATTGTCCCAAGTGAGGAAAGGATGATGGAGACTATGATCCCCCCACAAGTCGGGATGAGACTCCAGACGAAAAAAAAGAGGCCAAAAAATGAGAGAAGGCCCAAAAAATGAGAGAAAAGAGAGAAGGGTCAATGCTACTATCCTTTTACCACACTTGTGCTTCAAAGTAGCACCGTGATCTTCATGATAGAGAGTCTCTTATATTGTCACTTTCATATACTAGTGGGAATTTTCATTATAGAACTTGGCTTGTATATTCCAATGATTGGCTTCCTCAAATTGCCCTAGGTCTTCGTAAGCGAGCAAGTTGGATGCACACCCACTTAGTTTCTTTTTGAGCTTTCATAAACTTATAGCTCTAGTGCATCCGTTGCATGGCAATCCCTACTCACTCACATTGATATCTATTGATGGGCATCTCCATAGCTCGTTGATACACCTAGTTGCTGTGAGACTATCTCCTTTTTTATCCACAACCATTGTCTATTCCATCTATAGTGCTATGTCCATGGCTCACGCTCATGTATTGCGTGAAAATTGAAAAAGTTTGAGAACATCAAAAGTATGAAACAATTGCTTGGCTTGTCATCGGGGTTGTGCATGATTTAAATATTTTGTGTGATGAAGATGGAGCACAGCCAGACTATATGATTTTGTGGGGATAAGCTTTCTTTGGCCATGTTATTTTTAGAAGATATAATTGCCTTGTTAGTATGCTTGAAGTATTATTGTTTTTATGTAAATATTAAAATTCTGTTTTGAATCATATGGATCTGAATATTCATGCCACAATAAAAAATTACGTGGATAAATATGTTAGGTAGCATTCCACATCAAAATTTCTGTTTTCATCATTTACCTACTCGAGGACGAGCAGGAATTAAGCTTGGGGATGCTTGATACGTCTCCAACGTATCTATAACTTTTGATTGTTCCATGCTATTATATTATTTGTTTTGGATGTTTAATATGCATTAATATGCTATTTTATATGATTTTTGGGACTAACCTATTAACCTAGAGCCCAGTGCCAGTTTTTTTCCTTGTATTAGAGTTTCACAGTAAAGGAATACCAAATGGAGTCCAAACGGAATAAAACTTTCGTGATGATTTTTCTTGGACCAGAAGACATCTAGAGGACTTGGAGTGCAAGTCAGGGAAGCCACGAGGCAGCCCCAAGGATCGAGGGTGCGCCCAGGGGTTAGGACGTGCCCCCACCCTTGTGGGCCCCTCATGACTCCACCGACCTATTTCTTCCGCCTATATATTCTCGTATATCCCAAAACCAACAGAGAGAGCCACGAAAACACTTTTCCACCGCCGCAACCTTCAATACCCATGAGATCCCATCTAGGGGCCTTTTTTGTCGTCCTACCAGAGGGGGATTCGATCATGGAGGGCTTCTACATCAACACCATTGCCCTTCCGATGAAGCGTGAGTCGTTTACTACCGACCTACGGGTCCATAGCTAGTAGCTAGATGGCTTCTTCTCTCTCTTTAATTCTCAATACCATGTTCTCCTCGACGTTCTTGGAGATCTATTCGATGTAATACTTTTTTTGCGGTGTGTTTGCCACGATCCGATGAATTGTGGATTTATGATCAGCTTATCTATGAATATTATTTGAATCTCCTCTGAATTCTTATATGCATGATTTGATATCTTTGCAAGTCTCTTCGAACTATCGATTTGGTTTGGTCAACTAGATTGGTTTTTCTTGCAATGGGAGAAGTGCTTAGCTTTGGGTTCAATCTTGCGGTGTCCTTTCCCAGTGACAGTAGGGGAAACAAGGCCCGTATTATATTGTTGCCATCGAGGATAAAAAGATGGGGTTTTCATCATATTGCTTGAGTTAATTCCTCTACATCATGTCATCTTGCTTAATGCGTTACTCCGTTCTTTATGAACTTAATACTCTAGATGCATGTTGGATAGCGGTCGATGTGTGGAGTAATAGTAGTAGATGCAGAATCATTTCAGTCTACTTGACACGGATGTGATGCCTATATTCATGATCATTGCCTTAGATATCGTCATAACTTTGCGCTTTTCTATCAATTGCTCGGCAGTAATTTGTTCACCCACCATAATAGTTTCTATCTTGAGAGAAGCCTCTAGTGAAACCTATGGCCCCCGGGTCAATTTTCCATCATATAATCTTCTGTTTTCCATCATATAAGTTTCCGATCTACAATATCAGTTTCCGATTTACTTCCTTTGCAATCTTATACTTTCCGATCTATAAACCAAAAATACCAAAAATATTTACTTTACTGTTATCTATCTCTATTAGATCTCAGTTTTGCGAGTGACCGTGAAGGGATTGACAACCCCTTTATCACATTGGGTGCAAGCTGTTTGATTGTTTGTGCAGGTATTCGATGACTTGTTCGTTGTCTCCTACTGGATTGATACCTTGGTTCTCAAAACTGAGGGAAATACTTACTCTATATTGTTGCATCACCCTTTCCTCTTCAAGGGAAAAACCAACGCAAGCTCAAGAGGTAGCACCTTCCACCAGCACACACTTGATAAGGATCATAAGATGAGTGTTTTATAGAAAATAGGATAGCTCTCCTAGGAGTAGTGCATTATAGAGAATTTGCATTTGAATACAAAATGCACAAGGTGGGATCACCACATTCACTATATCTAGAAAAAAACTAGACAAGATCAAGAAATTAATAAGATCCACAAGTAGTATGGAAAACAACGGGAGATGACACAAACCTTGTCAAGAGATAAGGCAAGAAGAAGCAAGAGTCAATGTGAAGATGATCAATAAAATCTACCACATAGGTGAGTACCAATTGTCAAAAGACAAGCAGTATTTGGAAATAATTCCCAGTCGTAGATAGCAAGGATATCCAACATCATCTTCACACCAAACACAAGCAAATTGCAACTTTTAGAGCTAACATGTCACCTAGGAACAAGATAATTTACAATATCAATTCTAAGTGACAATACCTCAAATGTACACATTTTCTAGGCTTGTAATATGCACAAAGCATATTACTCCCCCATAATGTGATACCAAAAAAAAACTTAACAGGAGGTAATAGGAGGATCCAACAAGAGATAATTAATGGACTATTTAGAATTTGAATTTCTCATGAGAAGACATACCACATAGCGACTAGATAATCTAGTAATATCAATACTAGATGTTATTCCTCATATACACACATTTATAGGATTTTAAGATGCACAAAGCACATCACTCCCCCACAATGGGATGTTCCATTAATCTCTCACAAGAGCCAACTAAGATACAAACAAGATGCACAAAACGCTCAATGTACGACCCACATGCACATGATGTGCAAACCAACATACACATACTTGATTACTCAAGATAAGCAAATTGGAGACACAACATATACAAACACATGCAAGGAACAAAACCAAAACATGCAAAGGGGCAAGTAACTTTCAATGTAAACAATTTAAGTACAAGTTACCGCAAGAAGGAACATTGGATATAAGATAGAAACTTGATAACCCAACTGACTTGGCTTGAGACAATAAGAATGATGAAGTCCCTTAATTCTTCATGATGTAGCCAAGTCTCCAATGCCCCCCATCAACTCCTATTGATAAAGTTTGAGCTTGTTGGTCCCCAACAAAGTTGGGTACTAAGAAGTTAGTCACAATAGGCTTGGCAACACGAATGGTTCTTTTCTTGACACCACTTTGAGCACCAACAAAATTGGCAAACACATTGCCAACCTTATACTTCCCAAGAGAATAGACATCATCAACTAGAATAGGGTTGGATAAGGTGTCATTCGTGCATGAAGAAGTGACGTGACCTTTCTCACGACATATGTAGCAACGTCTACTCTTCACTTTCTTCTCACTTGATTTCTCAACTTGAGAAGCATTAGCATGAGTCTTCTTGGGAAGAGGCCTTTCTTCAACTTGAGGTTGAGCATGAGGATGAACTTGTGGCCGCTTCCCTTGTTGCTTGTCACTAATGGCCTTCTTCAATGGGCATGATCTAACATGATGCCCTTCAATTTTGCACTTGAAGCAAATAATCTTGGCCGAATTCTTGACTTCTTTGTGGCCATTCTTCTTGTTCCTCTTGGACTTCTTATTCTTATTGGGTATTTTTGCACACTCAAGATATTGTTGAGTGTTGACTTCCCTTCATGACACTTTTGCAAGTCAATCTTCAAAGAAGTGACTTGGGCCTTGAGCTCTTTGATTTCCTCTATATGGTTAGTCACAACAAAAGTACTAGAGAATGTATAAGCTTCAATGTTAGAGCAACAAGGCAAGGAAAGTAATTCATCACAAGATGTAGCAACATTATGAGTGGATGAATTACGAGGGCTAGCACATGGCAATATAGCATTTAGACTTGAAATAGTGCTAGTATCTACATGAGTCTCACTAGATGTTACCTTAGTCATCATAGCCTCATGAGCTATCTTTAGCACATTATGGGATACTAGAAGATCATCATGAGAAATTGAAAGCGTTTTCATGACTTTCTTCCAATTTCCTATAATTGCAAGATAGCAACGCAAGTTGAGCCCTTAGCTCAACATTCTCCTTCAAAATGGATGTTTCACAAGAAATAGAGTTAGTAGCACAAGCATCATCATTAACAACAAGAGAAGAAGTCAACTTTGCAAGCTCTTTTTAATATGAAGCTTTTAGCCGAGCATGAGACTCGGTGAGTTTGATGAGCTCACTCTTAATGACCCTTGAGCCATTTCCGAGGTGCTCAAAGTCCTCAAGGAGTTTAGCATCCGCAACTTCAAGCTTCTCATTTTTAGTTTCAAAATCATTGGCCACCTCAAGAGATCTATCATGAGATTCCCTCACTCTAGATAATTCTAGAGAAAAAGTCTCCTCAAGAGATTCCTTGGTGGTTTGTTCAAGTTCAAGAGCTTGAGAGAGGTCCGCGATCTCATTAGCATAATCACGCTCATGACCTTCCATTTTCTCAATGGTGACCTCATGCTCCTCGAGATGAGATTCCAACTCCTTAATATACTTCTTGCCCTCAATGGCAATGTACATGATTTCCAAGAAGTTGGAACAAGCAATTTTATTTTTATGAATATTTATAAAACCATTTCCCCCTTAATTTTTAAGGAGGCAACATTATCATTCTCTTCATCATTATCCTCATCATCATTAGCAATAACATCATCATCAAGAGATATATTGGGATTCAAAGTAGGAGATACCTTCAAAGCCTTAGCCATAAGGCAAAACTGAGAAACAATAGATGATGATGTTGGATCCCTTGAAGCACCATTTAAGACCACATTGTTCCATGGAGTGTTGGGTTTCCTCTACATTGTTAGCACAACAACTCGAGGAAATACTTACATTTTTATCATGGCAACAAGATATAGCAAGCATATCATCATGAGATTTAGTCAATTCATTTCTACATGATATGCAAGGACTATCAACACAAGCATGTGAAACATGTACGATGCTCGAAGTGTCAAAGTCCAAAGATGGAGCATTGCAATAAGATAGAGATGAAGGATCAACATCAATAAGCCCACTATCATCATTGCAATGACCAACACTATTCGCCATATCCTTACCTTGTGGCAATCCATATGTAGGTGAAGTAGAAGAAGTTGAGAAGACAACGCGGCTAGAAGTGGAGGAAGAAAAATCATCCACACAAAACTTGGACACACCATATTTATCTTAAAGCTTTGTCCACAACTCATGAGCATCCCAGAATGGCATGAGTTGAAATATAACTACATTGCTCAAAGCATCGAAAAAGCACATTAGAAGCTTGAGCATTGAGATCAGAGTTTTTTTCATCCTCTAAAGATAATCTTTGGGGATCCCTTGGAGGAGAAAAACCCATATCTACAATTTGCTTCAAATTTGGGTCCATGACCCTAAAGAGATTAAGCATGTGAATAACCCAAGCATCAAAATTTGTGCCATCAAAACTAAGAGTGATAGAGAATCCTAATCCCCTAGTCGGGATCTTTACTCTCTAGGAAGTTAAGCCTAACAAAGAGAGACGAGGCTCTGATGCCAATTAAAAGATCGAGGATGCCGCATAGAGGGGGGTGAATAGGCGCTTTAAAATAATTACGGTTTAGGCTTGAACAAATGCGGAATAAACCTAGCGCTTAAATTGTTAAGCACAAAATCTAGAACAACTAGGCTCACCTATGTGCACCAACAACTTATGCTAAGCAAGATAAACAACTATGTGATAGCAAGATATATAACATGAAACACAAGGACTATCACAAAGTAAAGTGCATAAGTAAAGAGCTCAGGTAAGAAATAACTGAGGCACGCGGAGAGGATGATGTATCCCGAAGTTCACACCCTTGCAAATGCTAATCTCCGTTTGGAGCGGTGTGGAGGCATAATGCTCCCCAAGAAGCCACTAGGGCCACCGTAATCTCCTCACGCCCTCGCACAATGCAAGATGTCGTGATTCCACTAAGGGACCCTTGAGGGCAGTCACCGAACCCATACAAATGGCAACCCTTGGGGGCAGTCACCGAACCCGTACACTTTGGCAACCCTTGGGGGCGGTGACCGGTACCTGTCAAATTGCTCGGGGCGATCTCGACAACCTAATTGGAGCCGTGATGCTTGGCCGGAGCTATACACCACAATGACTGAGCTTCGAACACCACCAACTGTCTAGGGCGCCCAAGCACCCAAGAGGAAAAGCTCAATGGTACCGAGCACCCAAGAGTAATAAGCTTCTCAACTTGTAACTTCCATGTACAACTGTGGAGAACTCAAAGCTATGCACCAAATGAAATGGCAAGGGCGCACAGAGTGTCCAAGTCCCTCACTCCCAAATCCCACCAAACCAACAAAAGCTATGGAGGAAAATGAGAGGAAGAACAAGAAGAAGAACACCAAGGACTCCAAGATCTAGATCCAAGGGGTTCCCCTCACATAGAGGAGAAAGTGATTGGTGGAAATGTGGATCTAGATCTCCTCTCTCTTTTCCCCCCAAAACTATCAAGAATCCATGGAGGGATTGAGAGATAGCAAGCTCGAAGAAGGTCAACAATGGGGGGGGAAGACGAGCTAAAGGGATAAGGTTCAATTGGGAAGAAGACCCCCCCCCTTTTATAGGCACCCCCAAATCCAACCGTTATGCACTCAGGTCGTGCACAAGCGGTACTACCACTCGGGGGAGCGGTACTACCACTTAGCATGGTCAAAACAGCCCAACGAGAGAGTAAAACACGAGTCGTAGTTCTTCCAGAGAGGCAGTACCACTCCGGGGAGAGGTAGTACTGCCCCGAGATGTAGTACCGCTTGGGTGGAGAGGTAGTAGCGCCCGGAGAGGTAGTGCTGCTCATGGGGAGAGGTAGTACCGCTTACCGCTTATATGTGGTACTACTACTCTACTACCGTGAAACCCGACACAAAAAATGAATCCCTAGAAGTAGCGGTACTAAGCGCGACACAACTGAGAATGCAATAAAGCCTAAACTGCCACAACTTATGCATATGAGCTCCGAATTGAGCAACCTCAAGCTTTTTGGCAAGATGACGACGTGTAGCATCCAACAGCATAAGATATAGAGGAGTAAACCCTCCAAAAGAGAAGAACTAGCATAACCTCCAACATCGGAAACATCATAGAAGATGCATGTGAATTCTGTTTTCGATTAACTCGAGCTTGTTATAAAGATGACCATAAGCTCTAAGACCCACAAAGAGAACCGGCAAAAACCCCAACATCGAAAACATCATAGAAGATGCATGTGAACTCCGTTTCTGATGAAATCGAGCTTGTCATGAAGATGACCATAAGCTCTAAAACTCACCAACAGAAATACCAAACAAGAAACAAGAAAGATGATGCAAGGATGCAATGGTTTGAGCTCCCGATGAACGACACAATCAAGCTACTCATCGAGAGCCCCCCTTGATAGTACGACAAATGATCCTATAACCCGATCTCTCAACAACCACCATGAGACTGGTAAAACATAAACATATCAAGGGCAAACCTTTGCCTTGCACATAGTCCACTTGAGCCAGATGATGACGATCTTGACTCCCTCAAGTTGGACCACCTTTGTTGATTGCGTTGGCTTGATGAAGACTAGTTGATTGCTCCCCCATACTCTACTATGGGAGAGCCACTCTTCAGCACATCTTCCCAAGTCCATTGACACCACAATGGACAACAAGCTTCAAGGATGTTCTCTTCGTGATGCTCCACTTAAACTTGCACACCAAAATCTTGATGACGATCGCCACTTGATGTAGTCCTCCATGGGTTGTATGAGATCTTCCTCTTGATGCAAACCCATGGAAACAAACCTAACCCCACATAGAAATCACATGTAGATCATGGGTTAGTACACAAAGCATAATGGACAATGCTTACCATACCATGGGATCACTTGATCCCTCTCGGTACATCTTGTATGCTTTGTCTGTTGATCAACACCATTCACTCTTGACTTAGTCTTGATCAACCTTGTATCATGTCTTCTACATGACCACTCTTTGGATAACTCCTTGAATAGCACATTGGTCAACAAATAAACACCTTGAAACCAACAAATGGACTTCAAGAAATTCCTATGGACTAATCCTTCAAATATAACTCAAGACAACCATTAGTCCATAGAGATTATCATAAATTACCAAAACCAAACATGGGGGCACCGCATGTTCCTTCATCTTGTATATTCCAGTGATGGGCTTCCTCAAATTTCCCTAGGTCTTTGTGAGCAAGCGAGTTGGATGCACACCCACTTAGTTTCTTTTTGAGCTTTCATACACTTATAGCTCTAGTGCATCCCTTACATGGAAATCCCTGCTCACTCACATTGACATATATTGATGGGCATCTTCATAGCATGTTAATACGCCTAGTTGATGTGAGACTATCTCCTTCTTTTTGTCTTATCCACAACCACCATATTCTATTCCACCTATAGTGCTATATCCATGGCTCACGCTCATGTATTGCGTGAAAGTTGAAAAAGTTTGAGAACATTAAAAGTATGAAACAATTTCTTGGCTTATCATCGGGGTTGTGCATGATGAAATATTTTTTGTGATGAAGATAGAGCATAGCTAGACTATATGATTTTGTATGGATAGCTTTCTTTGGCTATGTTATTTTGAGAAGAAATGATTGCTTTATTAGTATGCTTGAAGTACAATTGTTTTTATGTCAATATTAAATTTTTGTTTTGAATCTTATGGATCTGAACATTCATGCCACATTAAAGAAGATTACATTGATAAATATGCTAGGTAGCATTCACACTTCATAAATTCTTTATTTTATCATTTACCTACTCGAGGATGAGCAGGAATTAAGCTTGGGGATGCTGATACGTCTCCAACGTATCTATAATTTATGAAGTATTCATGCCATGTTTGCAACAATTTTATATGGTTTTGGTATGAGTTTATTAGAACTAACCTGGACTGACGTTGTTTTTAGCAGAACTACCGTGGTGTCATTTTTGTGCAGAAATAGAAGTTTTTGGAATGGGCTAAAAATTTACGGTGATTTTTTTGGACTAAAAGAGAACCCAGAAGCACTGGAGCTGGGCCAGAAGAGTCCCGTGGAGGCCAGAAGCCTCCAGGGTCCGCCCTGGGGGGTAGGACGCGCCCCCTGGCTTGTGGACTCCTCGGGAATCCCCCTAACATGAGACCGACGCCAAAAAATTCATATAAATCCCGAAACCCCTAGAAAGAAACCTAGATCGGGACTTCCGCTGCCGCAAGCCTCGGTAGCCATGAAAAACCAATCGGGAGTCCGTTCCGGCACCCTGCCGGAGGGGGAAACTATCACTGGAGGCCATCTTCATCATCCCGACGGTCTCCATGACGAGGAGGGAGTAGTTCACCCTCGAGGCTGAGGGTATGTACCAGTAGCTATGTGTTTGATCACACTCTCTTGTGTTCTTGATATGGCATGATCTTGATGTACCGCGAGCTTTGTTACTATAGTTGGATCATATGGTGTTTCTCCCTCTCAATCTTTTTGTGATGAATTGAGTTTTACCTTTGAGGTTTCACTATTATCGAATTGAATACTATTATGGATTTGAGAACACTTGATGTATGTCTTGTGTGGGATACCCATGGTGAGAATGGGGTGTTCTATTGATTCACTTAATGTATGTTTTGGCACTCAACTCGCCGATTCCTGAGGTGACATTGGGGTAATCTATACATAGGGGTTGATACACGTTTTCGTCCTTGTTTCTCTAGTAGGAATCTTGGGGCACTCTTTGAGGTTCTTTGTGTTGGATTGAATATTATGAATTTGTAGTTCTTTGATGCACATCATATAATTGACCCACGGATACTAGTGGTGACATTGGAGTATCTAGGTGACATTAGGGTTGATTGATGTGTATCATAGGGTGTTATTTTACTACAAACTCTAGGATTGTTTGTGACACTTATAGGAATAGCTCAATGGATTCATCGGGAAGAATAAATTTGAGGTGGTTTCGTACCCTACAAGCATTTTCATCTTATGTTCTTCGCGATAGGAACTTTGGAGTGACTTTTGTCACACGTTGAGGGATTTCCATATGATTTAATTATGTTAGCATTGTTGAGAAAACTTTCACTAGTGAAAGTATGAACCCTAGGCCTTGTTTCCAAGCATTGCAATACCATTTTCGCTCACTTTTGTTACTAGTTACCTTGCTGTTTTTATATTTTCAGATTACAAAAACCTATATCTATCATCCATATTACACTTGTATCACCATCTCTTCGCTGAACTAGTGCACATATACAATTTACCATTGTATTGGGTGTGTTGGGGACACAAGAGACTCTTTGTTATTTGGTTGCAAAGTTGTTTGAGAGAGACCATCTTCATCCTACGCCTCCCACGGATTGAAAAACCTTAGGTCATCCACTTGAGGGAAATTTGCTACTGTCCTACAAAAATCTGCGCTTGGAGGCCCAACACGAGTCTACAAGAAGAAGCTTGCATAGTAGACATCAGCCGCCGCAAGCCTCTGTTCTCGTGAGATCCCATCTTGGGGACTTTTCCGGCACCCTGCCGAAGGGGGGTTCAATCACCGAGGGCCTCTACATCAACCTTGTTGCCCTGCCGATGAAGCATGAGTAGTTTACCACAGACCTACGGGTCCATAGCTAGTAGCTAGATGGCTTCTTCTCTCTTTTTGATCTTCAATACAATGTTCTCCTCGATGTTCTTGGAGATCTAGCCGATATAATATTCTTTTGTGGTGTGTTCGTCGAGAACCGATGAATTGTGGATTTATGATCAATTTATCTATGAATATTATTTGAGTCTTCTCTGAACAATTTTATGCATGATTAAGATATCTTTATATTTCTCTTCGAACTATCGGTTTGGTTTGGCCAGCTAGATTGGTTTTTCTTGCAATGGGAGAGGTGCTTAGTTTTGGGTTCAATCTTGCGGTCTCCTCACCCAGTGACAGAAGGGGTAGCGAGGCACGTGTATTGGTGCCATCAAGGATAAAAAGATGGGGTTTATATCATATTGCTTAAGTTTATCCCTCTATATCATGTCATCTTACTTAAGGCGTTACTCCGTTCTTATGAACTTAATAGTGTAGATGCATGCTGGATAGTGGTCGATGTGTGGAGTAATAGTAGTAGATGCAGAAACCTTTCGATCTACTTGACACAGACGTGATGCCTATATTCATGATCATTGCCTTAGATATTATCATAACTTTGCGATTTTCTATCAATTGCTTGACAACAATTTGTTTACCCACCATATGTTTTCTTTCAAGAGAGAAGCCTCCAGTGAAACCTATGGCCCCCGAATCTATTTTCCATCATATATTTTCAGATCTATGAACCAAAAAACACAAAAAAATCTTGCTGCACTTTATTTACATTTACTTTAGTTTGCCTTTTTATTTATCTTTTATACCTATCTCTATTAGATCCCACTCTTGTTCGAGACCATGAAGGGATGGACAACCCCTTTTTCGCGTTGAGTGCAAGTGTTTGTTAGTTTATGCAGGTGCAGAGACTGGAGACTTGCTTGTGCCTCGTACTAGATTGATACCTTGGTTCTTAACTGTGGAAATACTTATATCTACTTTGCTACATCACCCTTTCCTCTTCAAGAGAAAAATCAACGCAAGCTCAAGAAGTAGCAGGAAGAATTTCTGGTGCCGTTGTCGGGGAGGTTCTACATCAAGCCTTACCCATCGTAAACTCTCATCTCTTGCATTACATTATTTTCCATTTGCCTCTCATTTTCCTCTCCCCCACTTCTAAAATGTTTCGAAAAAAACACAAAAATGTTTGCCTTTTTATTCGCCTTCTTTCGTTCGTATTTTTGTTTGCTTTCTGTTTGCTTGTGTGTTAGATTGCTTGTTTTCCCATATGGCTCAACACAAGAGCTTTGATCCTTACTATAGGAAGTTGGAAGAGATTGAAAATAATTCTAAAAGTTTCATGTCCTTACAACATAATAGTTTCTTTAGGAACGAACTTAAAGAACAAAAGACTATGATGCAATATATTAATAAAGAGCTCGATGATGTTACTAAGGAAATATATGGCCTCAAATCACAATTAGCTCATATTGAAAATTTAGTAGGGAAAATTTCAGACAAGTAACTACTTTGGTAAATAAGATGGCCGCTAAACTGTAATTCCTTGAAAATAATGATGAAGATCTTAAAGTGATTGGTGTGACTCCTATTGAATCTATGTTTTCTAATATAAATCTTGATAAAGATGGGACTGGATATGAGTCAACTTTAGCTCGAAGGCATCCCGGTAATTTGGAGTTTCAAGATCTTAATGTAAAAATTGATAAAAGTGGGATTGAAGAGGTCAAAATTTTAAGTAGAAATGAACCCACTCTTTTGGATTGCAAGGACTTTAATTATGATAATTGTTCTTTTATAGATTGTATTTCCTTGTTACAATCCACTTTGAATTCACTACCTGCTTATAATCAAAATAAAGCTTTTACTAAACATATCATTGATGCTATGATGAAATCGTTTGAAGAAAAACTTGAGTTGGAAGTTTTGATCCCTAGAAAGCTTTATCATGAGTGGTACTACTATTAAGATTAAGATTAAAGATTATGAGTGCAATCCTTTGTGTGATTTGAGTGCTAGCGTTTCCACTGTTCCGAAAACTTTATGTGATGTGCTAGGTTTCTGTGAATTTGATGATTGTTCTTTGAATTTGCATCTAGCGGATTCTACTATTAAGAAACCTATGGGAACAATTAATGATGTACTTATTGTTGCAAATAGGAATTATGTGCTCATAGATTTTATTGTGCTTGATATAGATTGCAATCCTACATGTACTATTATTCTTGGTAGGCCTTTCCTTAGAATGATTGGTGCAGTTATTGATATGAAAGAAGGAAACATTAGATTTCAATTTCCGTTAAGGAAGCATGGAACACTTTCCAAGAAATAAAATTAAGTTGCCATATGAATCTATTATGAGGGCTACTTATGGATTCCATACCAAAGATGATAATACCTAGATCTATGCTTTATGCCTAGCTAGGGCGTTAAACAATAGCACTTGTCGGGAGGCAATCCAATTTTATTTTTGTGTTTTTTGTTTTTGCTACTGTTCTTGAATACACATTATTACTTCTGTAGTAATTGTGTTTTGGTGTTTTAATTAGTGTTTGAGCCAAGTAAGACCTTTGGGATGGTCTATGGTGATAGTTGATTTGATCTTGCTGAAAAACAGAAACTTTTGCGTCCAGTAGAAGAATTGTTTAAATTCACAGAAGCGTGATAAAATTCTGAATTTTTTTACACAAGATTGATATACAAATTTCCTAGGTTTTGTTAATTTTCAGAATTTTGGAGTTACATAAGTATACGAAGTTTCCAGATTACTACAGACTGTTCTGTTTTTGACAGATTCTATTTTCTATGTGTTGTTTGCTTATTTTGATGAATCTAAGGGTAGTATCCGGGGGTATGAACCATGGAGAAGTTGGAATATAGTAGAAATTACATCAATATAAATTAATAATGAGTTCTTTCTATGAAATAATTAAGAATGAGTTCACAACAATACCTAAAGTGGGGATTTATTTTATTATACTAACGGATCTTATGAGTTTTCTATTGAGTTTTGTGTTGTGAAGTTTTCAGGTTTTGGGTAAATATTTGATGGACAACGGAATAAGGAGTGGCAAGAGCCTAAGCTTGGGGATTCCCAAGGGACCCCATGGTAATATTCAAGGACAACCAAGCATCTAAGCTTGGGATGCCCCAGATGGCATCCCCTCTTTCGTCTTCAATCCATCGGTAAATTTACTTGAGGCTATATTTTAATCCACCACATGATATGTGTTTTGCTTGGAGCATCTTGTATGATATGAGTCTTTGCTTTTTACTTTGCCACAATAATCCTTGCTGTACACACCTTTTGAGAGGGGCACACATTAATCGTGAATTAATTAAAAAATACTTTATGTGCTTCACTTATATCTTTTGAGCTAGGTAGTTTGCTCTAGTGCTTCGCTTATATCTTTTGAACATGGCGGTGGTTTTACTTTATAGAAATTGTTGAACTATCATTCTTCACTTATATTATTTTGAGAGTCTTAAGCAGAATGGTAATTTTCTTAGGTTATGAAATTAGTGCTAATATGATGGGCATCCAAGAAGGATATAATAAAAAAATTCATATAAAGAGCATTGAATAGATGAGAAGTTTGATTCCTTGCATTTGTTTTGAGATATAACTATGGTGATATTAGAGTCATGCTAGTGAGTAATTGTAGATTGGTAGAAATACTTGTGTCAAAGTTTGTGATTCACGTAGCATGCACGTATGGTGAACCGTTATGTGATGAAGTCAGAGCATGATTTATTTTGTGATTGTGTTCCTTATGAGTGGCGGTCGGGGACGAGCGATGGTCTTTTACTACCAATATATCCCCCTAGGAGCATGCGTGTAGTAATTTGTTTTGATGGCTAATAAATTTTTGCAATAAGTATGTGAGTTATTTATGACTAATGTTGAGTCCATGGATTATACACACTCTCACCCTTCCACCATTGCTAGCCTCTCTAGTACCGCGCAACTTTCGCCGGTGCATTAAACCCACCATATACTCTTCCTCAAAACAGCCACCATACCTACCTATTATGGCAATTCCATAGCCATTCCGAGATATATTGCCATGCAACTTCCACAGTTCCGTTATTATGGCATGCACCATCATTGTCATATTGCTTTGCATGGTCGTAAGATAGCTAGCATGATGTTTTCATGGATTGTCCTTTTTTATGTCATTTGCTACGCTATATCATGATTATTGCACATCCCGGTACACCATCGGCGGCATTCATATAGCGTCATATCTTGTTCTAGTATCGAGTTGTAAGAAAAAAAGAACAGTGATGATCATCATTATTAGAGCATTGTCCCATGTGAGGAAAGGATGATGGAAGCTATGATTCCCTCACAAGTTGGGATGAGTCTTTGGACTTTATAAAAAAATAAAAGAGGCCAAAGAAGACCAAATAAAAAATAAAAGAGGCCAAATAAGCCCAAACAAAAAAATTAAAAAAATGAGTGAAAAGAGAGAATGGAAAATGTTACTATCCTTTTTCCACACTTGTGCTTCAAAGTAGCACCATGATCTTCATGATAGAGAGTCTCCTATTTGTCACTTTCATATACTAGTGGGAATTTTTCATTATAGAACTTGGATTTTGTTTTCCAATGATGGGCTTCCTCAAATTGCCCTAGGTCTTCGTGAGCAAGCAAGTTGGTTGCACACCCACTTAGTTTTATTTGAGCTTTCATACACTTATAGCTCTAGTGCATTGATACGTCTCCAACGTATCTATAATTTTTGATTGTTCCATGCTATTATATTATTTTTTTGGATGTTTAATGGGCTTTATTATACATTTTCATATTATTTTTTGGACTAACCTATTAACCGGAGGCCCAACCAAATTGTTGTTTTTTTGCCTATTTCAGTGTTTGGAAGAAAAGGAATATCAAACGGAGTCCAAACGGAATGAAACCTTCGGGAGAGTTATTTTGGAACAAACACAATCCAGGAGAGTTTAAGTAGACGTCAGGGAAGCTTGGAGGAAGCCACAAGGGTCCAGGGCGTGCCCCCACCCTCGTGGGCCCCTCGTGGCTCCCCTAACCGACTTCTTTCGCCTATATATATCCATATACCCCGAAAACATCCAGGAGCACAATAGATTGGGAGTTCCGCCGCCGCAAGCCTCTGTAGCCACCAAAAACCAATCGGGACCCTGTTCCGGCACCCTGTCGGAGGGGGGATCCCTCACCGGTGGCCATCTTCATCATCCCGGCGCTCTCCATAACGAGGAGGGAGTAGTTCACCCTCGGGGCTGAGGGTATGTACCAGTAGCTATGTGTTTGATCTCTCTCTCGTGTTCTTGATTTGGCACGATCTTGATGTATCGCGAGCTTTGCTAATATAGTTGGATCTTATGATGTTTCTCCCCCTCTACTCTCTTGTAGTGGATTGAGTTTTCCCTTTGAAGTTATCTTATCAGATTGAGTCTTTAAGGATTTGAGAACACTTGATGTATGTCTTGCATGTGCTTATCTGTGGTGACAATGGGATATTCACGTGATCTACTTGATGTATGTTTTGGTGATCAACTTGCGGGTTCACTGACCTTGTGAACTTATGCATAGGGGTTGGCACACGTTTTCGGCTTGACTCTACGGTAGAAACTTTGGGGCACTCTTTGAAGTACTTTGTGTTGGTTTGAATAGATGAATCTGAGATTGTGTGATGCATATCGTATAATCATACCCACGGATACTTGAGGTGACATTGGAGTACCTAGGTGGCATTAGGGTTTTGGTTGATTTGTGTCGTAAGGTGTTATTCTAGTATGAACTCTATGATAGATCGAACGGAAAGAATAGCTTCGTGTTATTTTACCACGGACTCTTGAATAGATCGATCAGAAAGGATAACTTTGAGGTGGTTTCGTACCCTACAATAATCTCTTTGTTTGTTCTCTGCTATTAGTGACTTTGGAGTGACTCTTTGTTGCATGTTGAGGGATAGCTATATGATCCAGTTATGTTAATATTGCTGAGAGAACTTGCACTAGTGAAAGTATGAACCCTAGGCCTTGTTTCGAAGCATTGCAATACCGTTTGTGCTCACTTTTATCATTAGTTACCTTGTTGTTTTTATATTTTCAGATTACAAAAACCTATATCTACCATCCATATTGCACTTGTATCACCATCTCTTCGCCGAACTAGTGCACCTATACAATTTGCCATTGTACTGGGTGTTTAGGGGACACAAGAGACTCTTTGTTATTTGGTTGTAGGGTTGTTTGAGAGAGACCATCTTCATCCTATGCCTCCCACGGATTGATAAACCTTAGGTCATCCACTTGAGGGAAATTTTCTACTGTCCTACAAACCTTTGCACTTGGAGGCTCAACAACGTCTACAAGGAGAAGGTTGCGTAGTAGACATCAAGCTCTTTTCTGGCGCCGTTGCCGGGGAGGCGAGGTAAGCGGCACTAACACCCCGTCAACTAAGCTCTTTTCTGGCGCCGTTGCCGGGGAGGTGAGTGCTTGAAGGTATATCTTTGGATCTTGCAATCGAATCTTTTAGTTTCTTGTTTTATCACTAGTTAGGTCTACAAAAGAAAACTGAAAAAATGGAATTGAGGGTGCCTCGTATGCTTCATCTTTTCAATGTCTTCCGTGAAAATAAGGATTCTGATAATTGTGCTCAATTACTAGAGGAAGAATGCCTTAAAATGTTTGGAACTAAATCTTTGAGTGATGAGCATGATTGTAATGTTGTTAGTATGAATTCTTTGAATACCCATGATGCTAATGATATGCAAAGCCACAAGCTTGTGGATGCTATGTTTGATGAAGATGATATGTTTAGCCGCCCAAGTTTTGATGAGAATATTTATTATGATGAAAGCATGCCTCCTATTTATGATGATTATATTGATGAAAGTGGGTTTGGAAGAGTGTAAACTTTAGGAAGTAATGATCCCACTATTTTGGAGGATGTTGAAGATTATTGTGATAATTATGAAAGTGGATTTGGAGAGGTCTTGACTTTATTTAGTGATGAATCCACTATTTCGGAAGAGGTTCCAATTTATTATGAGAACAAAGTTGCTATCTATGATGATTATGTGATGACTTGTATGCTATTAAGAATAATTATAACCATGAAACTTGTCATCAT